>NC_041707.1:19802969-20170469 GCF_900700375.1 Denticeps clupeoides
CATACACTTAAAACTGCATAATGCCTCAATAATATCATATTGATCATATTAATCATTGTCTTTATGTTGTTTATGTTTATTGATCATGTTTTTCTGTAACAAATCAATATGGTAGTACAATATAGCATAGTGACAGATTTTTAAATATATATATGTGTGTGTGTGTGTGTGTGTGTGTGTGTGTGTGTGTGTGTGTGTGTGTGTGTGTGTGTGTGTGTGTGTAAAGGATTTGTAAAAAAAAAAAAAAAAAACAATCTAATACATCCCTAAGAACAACCATGTGGTGGAGCCATTTCCTAATTAATGGCCCAAGAGCTGAAGTTCAAGAACAGATGGTTACGGTTCTGCAGACCCTAGTCTAGACAGAAAAAAAGAATCAGTGAAGGTAACAAATCTTAATTCATAAAAGTTATCTTAAGTCATCTTAAAAGTTGCACACATCTACATGATTGTACGTATTTATTTTTTAAATAGTACTGAATTAACCTGTCTAGATACACTAGACAGGAGCAGTCTACAGTGACTCATCCAAGTTGTTCACAATGATGGTCGTCCATTCTGCAAATGCTCTGTTGCATTTCCCCCTCTTCGAATGAAGCAAAAGCTGTGCAGCACTTGCTCTTAAACACATTGTTGCAGCGTCCCACCATACAGAACAATATATACTTACGTGCACATAATAATATAATGGTAGAACATGATTATGTATCGAGTTTAATTTTGCTGCATTTTTATTCATTGACGTCTCTTCCAGTGAATGAATACAACGCTGTCATTCCGACTGCTTGCGTTATACGGTGTTGCCAGATCTGCCATATACAAAAGACACGAGAATTAGATGAAGTTTGGTTTTTAAAGCATAATTATAAGACATGCGTGCATTTTGTTCAGTTCATTTGTCGTGCTGGCAATTTCAAAAACAAGAAATATTACTTTACAAAAAAAAGGAAGGAAAAAACGAACGAGTTCAGAATAAGCGGATTTGGCAACATCCTCGAGGCGGATGGTGGAAAGGAAGTGGCGGATGATCCGGGTCCACACCTTTTCCGCTCAGAGAGCCGCTGACACTCTGCTGTGAAGGAGGGACGAGCCCGGGCGGGTGCTGCCGGAGAGTGGGGAGTCGCCGCAGGTAATGGGGGTGTATATAATATATATACACATGTTTGTACATTTTTTGTTTCCTTTCTGCTCCGTGGTACGAATGAATGGGCTTAGAACGGCGCCGGCTGCTGCTGCTTGGCGGCTAACCGGCTAACTCCCGCACTCTTTTGTCCACAGTTTTAGCGCTGCGAGTTAGCCCGGCTGCTAACTTGTGCCTCTTTGACACCCCTTCCTTTGATCCTAGGAGGGCTTTCTCGGGGGAGCCTGGTTGACATTTGGCGGCCCGCGAGGCTCGAGTGGACGGATCCGGGCGGAAGAGGAGCCGCTGGGTCCGCGTTCAGTTTCGCGAGCAAGGGCGAGAGGGGAAGACCTCGGGCCAAGAGGAAGTCTGAAGCACCGCAGGCTTGAAAAGGGGCCTGTTCCGAATTCTCCATCGATCGTGTCCGGGGAAAGGGGAGCGTCACCGAACAAAAGACGCGAACATGCAGATTTAGCGTCTCGCCGAACCTTTTACAGGACCTGTGCGGATTATCGAAGGTACACGAATTAATCCCAGGTAACCAGTCCGGATCGCTTCCCGTTAAGAAAAGGACCGAGGGGGACCGGGAAGTTCGGGTCTGTTTTCGCAGCGTACGGACGAGTGACGGACACATGGCACAGACGAGCGGCGTCACCTCTGCGCCCCTCCGCCCGTGTTAACCCCGCTGAGCTCGAACCAAAGCCAGGCGCACTGTGACGCGTTGGACCGATATTTCGTGCCGAGGGGAGGTATTTATGCGCGCTTTACAACATGGGGAAAATGCTATCGAAGATATTCGGCAACAAGGAGATGAGAATACTGATGCTCGGACTTGACGCCGCCGGCAAGACCACCATCCTTTACAAACTGAAACTGGGACAGTCGGTCACCACCATTCCCACCGTCGGATTCAACGTGGAGACGGTGACGTACAAAAACGTCAAGTTCAACGTGTGGGACGTGGGCGGCCAGGATAAGATCCGTCCCCTGTGGCGGCACTACTACACCGGCACCCAGGGCTTGATCTTCGTGGTGGACTGCGCGGACCGGGACCGCATCGACGAGGCGCGGCAGGAGCTGCACCGCATCATCAACGACCGGGAGATGCGGGACGCCATCATCCTGATCTTCGCCAACAAGCAAGACCTGCCGGACGCGATGAAGCCCCACGAGATCCAGGAGAAGCTCGGACTCACGCGCATCCGGGACCGGAATTGGTACGTGCAGCCCTCGTGCGCGACCACGGGCGACGGACTATACGAGGGTCTGACCTGGCTGACGTCGAACTACAAGTCTTAATGGCCGGCGCCGCTTTAGCTAGAACCCCAAGAGATTTAACCAACAAATAACACGACTTCTCGCGAGAATACGGTGAAACAAGAGAAGTTTGGTTTATATATTCATTTATTTTTTTGACTATTGCCGTAACTAATTTATCTCGTTAACATTTTTTTTTTTGTTTTTTTTTGCTTTTAGTTTGAGCTCTTGTAGGTAGCACGCTGTCATAATTTCAGAATTACTGTGCATTTGGGTGGGCGGGGGGCATCATTTAAAGCACTCAGATTATTTTGAATTTATAATGAAGGTTTTGTATTTCTGTTTTTTTTTTTTCCTTCTTCAAAGTGTATGGCATAGATGCTGTCATGAATGTCACTTTTTATTTTTTTGGGGGTGCATTTTGCCTTGAGGTGGAAGCCTTATGGTTCCTTTTATTTGTGTGTGTTCCATCAGTCTTAGCAAGTTGAAACCAAGTTGCAGCACAATTTGGTTTGAGGAGGCAGTTAAAAGATATGGGGAGGGGGGAACCAACCTGAAGTGGAACGGGTCTGCTGGAAGGAGCGTCAGGGGTCTGAAAATAAATGATGTGTGTACTGCAAGTCCACAACGTTGCCCTGAGGCGTCGTCATCGTAAATTGTCTGTTTTGACTAACTTTTTGAAAAGTACTTGGAACCTGTTTAGGAAATTGTCCTCCTAAACCCTATGACCAGATAAATGCTCGAGAACTTGAATAAGTGTTTTGTGTGTGTTTCATTTAACAATGATTACTTGGTTTAAAGCGCTATGTAGCCTGGTAGAAACCATTTTGAAGAAAACTTCAGGCAGTGGGGCAAGATACTGAATGCATATGTAGCCAACAAACTAATCAGGGGAAGAGAAAAAAAAAAGTGACTCCATTGCAGCGACTGAGATGCTTTCAGTTTCTTTTTTAAGTTTTGAATTGGTATTTGAGTTGACATTTCAAACAGGAACACTTTTGTTTTCTTTTTGTTCCTCCTGTTTTGCTTTTTATTCTGAGAAACATGTAAAGAAACAATGTAACCGTACCATTGAATTAAACGCAGTCATTTTAAGTGTTTTTAGTTACTTGTCCTGGCATCATTACAGTTACAATTATCAGAATAAGTTCTAATAAATTCTTCGGTTGGTGCTTCGGGTTTTTTTTTTTCTGATGTAAGTACAAAATCAAAAGGCTCATGACCTTTTAACTCCAGTTATCCCAGCAAACCCAGCGGAACGCCCCCACCCATGAAGGAGTGTTTAATTTGTAGGAAGTTGTCTGTGTTTTCTTGTGTACCGTTTTGCCAGCAGTGCGAAGTTCAGCTTGATTTTGAGTGTATTTAGCATTTGACCACTATGAATGTTGTGCATGTGCCTTTAGTAGAAATGCAGTTAGGTTGCGAGAATATTTGAGCTTCATGGTTAACAATCCTTACTACCTTCCAAAAAAAAAAAAATTGATGCCAGTGGTGGTAGTTGATCATATTGAGGTTTTTTTTTTTCTACTCCCTTGTCTGTACCAACCAATAAAATGACCGCATTGCCATTGACTGACTGCATTTTAAGGCTGAAGTTAAGTTAGAAGGGCAACACTGTCTTTAAAAAATTATATAAACTGCAAGGCCTTTGTGATTTTGCAAGATTGTATGTGGTTAAGAAGGTTGGCCATATTGAACGATTTCAATATAATCAGCTGTTGCTTCTTTTCTTGTTCCCTGTATAGATGAGCAATCAATCATGTTGGACGCACTGTACCACAATCTGGTATGAGGGGTCGAGTCTGGGATTTCTGTTTGTTCCCTGTGCCCTGCATTAATGTCTGCATATTTGGACAGAATAAATTGAATTATAGAGCTGTGGAACAGAAAAGTTAAGAACCTTTTAAATTATTTTTGAAATAGCCAGTGGGAAATTAATGTGGGAAATTAATGATTTATCACATTAAAAGCTAAAGAGTATTTACCTTTCTCTATGAAAGATTTTAAATATACACCTCATTCACATTTTAAACATTATAACAGTGCTAACCTTTGACACTGCAGTGAATGAGTGGACTGAAATATGTTTTAAAGGAAAGTTATTCTGATAGCTGTTGCTTTTTTAAGATTAGATTTTAAGATCAGCATTATGTTTAAGATGGAATTAGTCCACAGTAACAGGAATGCGTAGCAGGAACCTCCTCACCAATTGTGTGACGGCCACTGGGTTTCACTTCCCTTCTTCTCTGTAGATGTTCTTCCACATTTTGCACTTGTAGGCTCATGTTCATGCCATGAGCAGGAACCTCACTATTGTTCGGTTGTCCGAGAGTTCGACAAGATTTAATGTTACCCACGCCATGAATACTGTATGGTTAAGGTGGTTTTGCATAACGGTGGTGTGGGATCCAACAGCAATCCTTTCAGACTTTTATTTTGTACGAGTAAAAACTTACCATGTTACAAACTATATATAAAACTCATCATGGAAAATGAAGAACTGACAGATTAACTATTTTATTGAACAATGAATTAGATTATTATAAAACCGGATCCTTCTCTCTATGGTATGTTTTATATATACGCAGTTTTATATATACGCAGGTTTGTGACTTGAGGGGAATGGTCGGCTCCTTCAGCCATGGGTGGCCCTAGTGAGGAAGTGGTCATTGTGATCTGAGAGTATGTGGGTGGGACCAGAGGCCTGACAATGGAGGTGATGGTGATCAAATAACTGCAGCTCTATAAATAGCTGCTTCTCCCTGTCTTAACTCTGTAATAAGGGATTTTTTTTACACCGGATGTGAGGGGGGTTGTTCAGACTTGAAAAAGGAGGCTGTAAGAACCATAAAAATATATTTGCCCTTTAAATATTTTTGAAGGCATCATTTTTAAATGACAGAAGCTACATTCATTTCAGTTAAATGTTCTAGTAGTTGATTGCAACATTAACCAGAAATGAATTAGGAATTTGAGTTCAATGGAAAATTGACTATATGGACCATTGTACATTAAAGGGAAAGCGAACAATAATTTAAGATTGCAAAATGCAACTAGACCATTTTTGGATGCTGAGCTCAGCATGTATTTTTATGGTAATCCTTCATGGCATCGTATTTCTTCAAAGGTTTTGTTGAGAAATATAATAGTTTAATCTTTTTCTCTGATAACTGTACACAGAGTGAACCTTTGGTCATTGTTGATTTATACAACTAAAGATCTGTCCATCTGTCCACTTCACTGACCCACATGAAAACAAGTATTTTTGCTGCTGTAGCTAAACTACAGCAATGTGATGAACGAGTGCTGGTGTTTGGGCAAGTTTGTCTGGTAACTTGGAATTTCTTTTTTGGCAAGCAGTTTAAATGTATTGATTAAAATTTAGTTTTTAAAGATATTAAAACTATTCTACTGCCTCTGGAATTGCTACCACTGACATTTTAATCTCACCGTTTTCATTCTATAAACTATTTTACACATCTGGCATCAGCACAGTTAGTCAGTGGCTGAAGAAAGAGAAACTGGAAGAAAACAGCGGGATGAAGGGCTGAGGCAAACTCGGAAGAGACTGACGAGTGCATCAGTTCTCTCATTAAAGCCGATTAAAGACAACAGCAGCGTTCACCATTCAGCGTTCACCAAGACAGAGAGTAGCTTGTGGGCTTGGTTGGCTGCACTTTGTTGCTGGAAACATGGGATTAGTTTTGTTCCACAGCTTTCCTTGGAGGCAGACAAGCTGAAGGACTGCATGTCCTTTTTAGGGTTTGATCTACAACTGCAGTTGTTGGATGTGTGTGTGGAACCTCTCAAATCTAGAATTCTGTACGGTCTCCTGTTTCGGAAATATTTGTGGCTTACATGCTCTCCAGAGCATCGTGGAGGTTCTGGCATTTTTCTGGCAAGTACAGTAATCTGTAGAAGGTCAAGTTTCGTAGTTATGTATGGAATGAGTATGTATGTGGATCGCAGTTCTTCATATATTATTAGATTTATTAAATTCACCTGTTCATGCAGACAAAAACACAAACATATAAAAAAATTTATTAAATGAATAACAATAAAAGTCATTCATTAATAGTAATTTCCAACTATCCCAACAACCATCCCCGGGCAGTGTGTGGCTGGTGATGGTTCATTAAAAGGGTTTAAGGGTGATTAAAACAGAGACCATGTTTTGTTGTGTGCACCGTGTGCTGTGCTGCAGTGTTTCACAATGACATTCACTTCATTTTCCATGCAAAAGTCTAAGCACCACTTCATATATCTTATACTGGATAGATCCCATCTGACTTGCTCGTCCATTTTTGTAGCCTCCTTCACCCTGAAGACCAGGCCGAACCGCCTGCAGTAACAGATGTTCAGCAGAGACACCAGTAAGGGAATGGTGTTATAGTTCAACAGCATGTATTGATTTGTCATGACAGCCGAGAGATGGTGCAGAGGAGCACAGCCCAGCTGCTCATGAGGTGCAGTCAACACATATGAGGGATCAGAGAGAACACAGCTTGTGTGGGACAATTACATAGGCTGAGTAAACAAAAATGGAGGGTATGGATTGTTCTCATGTGTGCTTTTATACAGAATTTTACTTTAGTCTCCCTTAATGTGGGGCCCAGAGGAAGACCGACAGTGTTGGCTTAATGCAGAATAAAACTCCAGGTTAACAATCACGGTCCCAAAAACCAGTCATATGACAAACACAAGAATTTGCATAAAGTTTAATAACCAGTTATTATAGTAAAACTACAAAAAAATCTGTATGAATTTCTCTTACTCTAGTTTAGTAATTTGGTTCTGACTCCTTTCATACGAAACCTATACAAATGTTTTTTCTTGTAATGGACTTCCTAAGAGTAAAACAGTTCCTAAGAGTAAAGCAGGCAGGGGGAAAAAGTAAAGGCCCTTCTTCCCCTTGTCATTCTTTTAATGACTCATTCTGCTCTCAACAGGAAAGGGACCAAACAGCTCTTGGGATTTGGTGAATGCTTGGGATTCTTGAGTTGAACTTCCTGGACAAAAAAGAGAAGAATGGGAATTTTCTGGAGAATCTTGTATGCATTTATATATGGATTAGACAATGGTTTCTGTGGCCCAGAAACTTTTTTTCTGACTCCTAGTAGGTGAAAAAATAAGTTAATAGTCTGCTTCTGTTGTCCTCCTTTGATCCAGCCACGTTTGCATCAGAAATTTGTAATCATGGCTAATTTTTGTAGGGCAGGTTGCTATGGCATTTGCCCTCCAGGGATGATGTCTATGCTAACCACATGGGTTATAATCGAGATAAGATATGTTAAGTGCTGTGTATTTCTGATCACTTCCTCTAGAATCATGTCATGGGTGAAATGATGGTGGTAGTAGCCTAGTGGGTAACACACTCGCCTATGAACCAAAAGGGGGGGACTGTCCCTGTAATTACTGATTGTAAGTCGCTCTGGATAAGGGCGTCTGATAAATAATGTAAATGTTTTACACTGTTTTATCTACAGATATCATGATCAGACAAATTAAGAGTGTTTTAGCACTAACCAAAATATCGTCACTGACATCCCTGATATTGCTTGAAGGCCTTTAATGCTCAAATCCAATGAGACAGAACTAAAGAATGCAAGTTGCTCTGTATTTGACACAGGAAGTGGTTTAAAGGTTGCTGTCTTCTTCCTGTTGTGAGGCTTTGAATGAAGTCATGTGTGAACAGTAGTGATAAGCAGTGAAGGGAGCATGTTGCAAGGGTTTTGGGTGTTTATCTGTCGCCAAAATCTGTCAAAAAGTCTCTACTCATGTTTAGGCGTGACAATTACAAAGAATGAAATTAGGTGAGCTTATGTCATGTATCAGCTCAAATGTTCCAAAGGGCTTCGTTTATCTACAAAACTAACCATGAAGTTCCCTGTAAACTAACAATTACAGGACATTTAGCAGACACCTTTATTCTAAGCGACTCACAATCTGTAGTACATTAGTACATAATTAGTAATGATACACTGTGCCCCATGTGGAGTTCCCAGGGTTCGTACAACCTAATGCATACATAATAAGCATGGACATCACAGTGCGAGGGACGTGAAAGGATTGCATTTTCAGAAGGTATATGGTGATTGAGTAAGTCTGTTTCAGAGATTTTATTAATGCATTTGCAACCAAGTACAGTAATTAGAAGAGGCAAAGAGGTAATCCGTCTGGCTACATAGACAAAAGCTAAGGAAGCAGTCCATACACTATTACTGGTATAAGAATACAGATGTTCTTTATCATAATAATCTTCTTATGCATCAACTAATTTTGTATCTGTAAGATTAATAACATTTGTGATAAAAGCCACACACATAAAGCCACTGTTTATCTAAATTGTAAGCAACTATTCTGTAACAAAGAAAAAAACCTGTTAAATGACCTATTGCAGAATTTTCTAACAATGTACACTTGTAGGAGATCATTCATTTATTTACAGAATTGGGACCCCCCCCACAGCTTTTCTAAAATGAAAGAAAATTATTGACCAATTCATTTTTTAAACTGCTGCCTAAAACATTTTCACTGATTATTATTATTGTTGTTGTTAATATTATTATAATTTATTCATAATTCATATTGGTTCTCTTTCAGCTCTCCAGGACACCATTGTGCTGCATATCATTCACAGCTTTGTGTATTTGTGCGTGGTGTGTGTGTGTCTTGTGCAGAACAAGAGCTGGTTTATATTTGTTCTACAATGCTGATCTTCATTGGCTGAGAGTTCGCTTCCAGCAGCTGTACCAGACAGGGAGAGAGGCGAGTGTTAGGCCTTCAACTGCACTACCGGGGTCCTGCTGGGAGAGGGCCCAAACTTTGTGCATTGTGCTCAGTGGAATATGGAAGCCTTCAGCCACACTGGCAGGCCCGACTCAGGGGGGTAGGGGTGCACAGAGTGAAACAGTCTGCTGCTGCCAACCATAAGTGAACAGGGAGTGGTGAAAATTGAACTATTTGTACAGATGGGAGAACAGTGCCTTGAGAATAATAAGACTTGCCATTTCCTCTCATGTTTTGGATTGTCTTTTATTTCATTTCTTCTTTCTTCCATTACTTCTTCATGTGAGTCATAATTGCACTGGATTCTGCCTCTTTAGCTGCATGAATCATATCTAGGGCAGAGTCCTGACCCACCCAGATCTTGTGTAAATGGAAAAAAAAACGCACACAGAATGTATTCTCATTCATTCCACTGTTACTAAGACAGAACCATGATTCATCGTTTGACAACAATTTCCTCCAAAAATTTGCCTTCAGGCAAAACACACACAAACACACACACACACACACCACCCTAATGACACTTGGCAGAGAGGTGTGAATTAATGACTAAGTCAGATGTGACAGAAACACACACCTTTCTCCCTGTCCTCCGCAGAAGGCACTGATCATAATTGCCCTGTTATTTCTCACACCAGACCCATGGATGGCTCTTGTTGGGCACTCCTTTCACACTCATCCGTTTTTCTCTCTCTCTCTCATCGAGCAGATGCTTGTCTGCATGTGTAATCACTGTTCCCATTTACTGTTTAAATATTTTATTGTCAAAATGAATGGTTTAATTTTAAATATATAAGATACATGAAGGCTCTTAATGCAGCTGTCTTGTTTACTGTACGCTAACAAGTATGAATCCTGGCATTGCTTGAGGGTTGATGCATCTGGTGTACAGGGAGCAAAGGAGTGGCAACAATTAATAATTTCTCACTTACGATGGCATAACCACAATAAATCTGTCTGATTGCCAAACGTGTTCAAGAAAATTGAATAAACTGATTTGACTGGCTGGCGCATGCCACTGCAAACAATAGGAAGCAACAGACCCATACTTCAGTTCAGCAGCACATTACCTGTTTGCAATTATGCACATTTAATTTGACTGTTCCATTTATTGTACCAGTATGCAGCCCTTCACATTAAGGGTGTAGTAGCTAATGAAGTCCTCACTTATTCAACTGGTGTGGTGATGGCCCAATAATGTATTAATCCCGGAATGTAGCAGTCATAGCATTACTTTCCATTACACTGGCACACACACACACACACACACACACACACACACACACCTGCTCAGGCAATCCAATTATCTACATGTTTTCAGCACCCCACCCATAACTCACACACACACATATTCAGCAAGACTGTTTACCCAACCCAACACACCCTTGTGGGCAGAATCATGAGTGGCTCTTTGCCAGTCCATAGAACCTCACCTGTACACACACACGCACACACTGCAGAGTGACATCACTAATTTGTCATATTAGTGGTGATACAAAAACAAATGTCTCTTCCTCTCACAGCAGACACTCACTTCAAAACATCAAATAAGACTGTGTTGATTTTGGCACATTAGCGGAGTATCATTTACGGGTTTACAGATTACTGCTTGACCGATCAGATAGCAGTGACAGGCAAGGTAAAAAAAAAGAAAAGCATTACCCTAGTCTGTGAAGCGTACAGTCTATTTATAGTTGTCTAGTTCTGATAGAATATCGGAAATTGCTCTGAATGTCTATTTTAAGCTGAAAAGAGAATTAGTTCTTGTTTTTAGTTTTTTTTTGGGGGGGGGGAACATTCCCTCTCTATCTGGACTTAAGTGGCATGTGTGATAACGTCACAATGGCCTCTCTGTTTCCAGCGCAAAGCTGGAAGCCCTGGCCGCTGACCAGAAAGACATGGAGAGCTCATTCAGGGCAGGCTGTCAAGCGCTTCAAGTAACCAGTCCTTTCCAGCTCTGCGACACGTGGACTGCTGACATTTTTACATACATTCATATTCTTCCTTAAAATAAATAAATGCACCATGCTTCCTGTTCCTGTGCTGTTTGAACTCTGGCTCATCAATGGCACTGGACACGAATGTGGAAGTCTTGTGTCTTTATTTGTCCATCGTTAGGACTCAGCGGTGAGCTGGAGATGAGTGGAGCCTCTCTGTGCCTTCAGAAACGTGACACTGTGAGAAGATAGTTCTCTCAGTCATCCTAGCCAGGGGGAAACAAGAGGGGGAAAAGAGAACGAGCATGAGAGTTTGATGTATTCTTACAGTCAAATGAACAAGCCTTGAAATTTAGCACTTAAAAGAAAGACTTTCTCTCCTTTACATAATCAGTCATATGGGAATACACTTGTAAAGTAGTGTAACTTTAGTTAGTCAATACTATAGGTTTTAAGAAGCTGTTCAGGTGATTGTGTTTAAATGTCATGTGTTTTCTGTAGGTTAAAAAAAATAAGGATGAATGCTTCATCATATGGTGACCAGCCCCTTTCACAGCACAGTCACCTCACATGATATCATCCACCTCCAATCAGAGCCAGCGGTGGCCTGTGAGGGAAGCAGTGCGCCTCATTCACTCTGGTGCTCTAGATGATCAGTAGTCACACCTCTCTGAACAGACTAAATTCAGCTCTGAGGTCCATTCACAATTTATTTTGTTCCAGTCCAGGCGGTTGCATGGTGATGCTGGCTAGATATTGCCTGTGTTATATGATATTATGAACCTACTTGTCTTTGTGTGTGTAAACACATTTTCACATGGAACCTACAGAAAGTGATATGCTGTGTATTTGCAGTCAAATACTCTATAGATGCTGTTGGTAAATGATTGGATTGAATTCTATGCAATTCGGGAATGCATCGGGGATGTGAGACTAAAGACCTGTTTTAATCCCATTCAACCAGCTTTTTAAAATCATCACCACTTGTTTGTTGTGGGTTTCATATGGTTTAAAAGTAAAGTAGAGCAAAAGCATGAGAAAGAACTATCGTTTATCAGACAGTTTCAAAATCATGCTTTGGGTTTTTTTCTGTTCCTCCAACCCAACTATGACATATCTAACATCACCAGCACACAGGCCCCAGGCACCGGCTCTAATTAAGCTAAACATATCCTGGTTATGGATCCCTATGGACCCTGGCTTCTGTAGTCCCAATGGACACCAGACAAGACAAACCAAAAGAGAGGGAGAGGGAGACAGAGACTGCTGTAATTGTCACAACTGATTGACTCAGGCTATTTTTGGCAATGCCAACAAATGGCAATTAATCTCTTTTTTTCAAGCACTGAAAATCTTGCGCCATTTGCAGCCACTATTATAAAGTTCGTCCCATGATAACAGCAGATAAACATACTTCATGTATTTATTATATAGTATATACTGCCATTGCATCAGTTTTGAACAAACTCACATATTCAAACATTTTGGGGTTCAGTGTGAAACAGTGGTAGGAAATTAAAAAAAAAAAAAAAAAAAGAGACTATTCAGGAGAAACTATTCTGCCTGTCCATCCATGCATGCATTCCAGATTAGGATCTATAATCATGTGTGTATTCAGTTACAATACTCATTCACAGAAAAGATTTCTGTTTGGGCTGCGGGCATTTTTTAGGCAGCTTAGCATTGATCTGCCATGGAAGCTGCCATTTGTCGCTGAACAAACATGTGGGACAGCTCAAATGAAGGCAACAGGCATGTTGTTGCTTGTAGAACTGTGGGGTGTGCTTCACACATGATAACTGTATAAGACCAAAAATCTCTCCACTAATCTCTGAAGTTTAGTTGCAGGAATTCCCCCATCATCATGAGGGGCCAAGTGTGACACAAGATCTGCAGATGTATAGAATTAAAATAATGTAAAATAATTGAGCCATTTTGGATTAAAAAGGCTCAAAAGATTTTTTAATCTATATATACACATTATATTTAAGATTATTAAGAAAATAATTAAGAAAAAATATTTTTATTTACCAACAAACTAAAAGGAAAACTAAAATCTTTTTAAGCAAAAAAGTGGCAAAAGGCTGCCATCACACAAAAAACAGGGGTAATTTATCATGGATGTTGCACCAGCGCCATCTTCTGTTTAACAAGGTAAATGTCCTGGTCCAATCATGATCAAGGATCCTACACTCATGTCTGAATGATGGTTACATTTACAGCATTTATCAGACGCCCTTATCCAGAGCGACTTACAATCAGTATTACAGGGACTGTCTCCCTGCAGCAATTTAGGGTTAAGTGTCTTGCTCAGGGACACAATGGTAGTAAGTGGGATTCGAACCCGGGTCTTCTGGTTCATATGGCGAGTGTGTTACCCACTAGGCTACTACTACCCTGGTTCCTTTACTGGGTTGGCAGAATTGTTTTCTGTGCAGTGATCTAAAAAATTAACTAATGAGAGAATAAGAAATTTATTTTTTTTAAAAAAGCAGTCATTTATAATCGTATAAAATCTGAATAAAATGTCACCACTCACAACTGAATAAACTATACACACCTGTAATTTAGCAGCAGTATGAACAGTATGTTTACATAATTCCTTGCAATCCTTTGGAAGTAAATGCTGCAAAAATGAACCATAAACATGCTCCAACATGTATTATTTCTTGTATACATTTTTAAACAAGCACAACCCACAGATGCTTCACATCTGGCGACATAGATGAAGAATGCGGATGTCTGGGCTGTTGAACTCTGGGTCTTGCCGCTCATTAGGGACTTCCTCGCACTGGAAATCTCTCAGAAGCATCTGGAGAAAGCACAATTTAAAACCCTGAGTGCATGTACAAGACAGATACATACCAGAAGAAGAATTGTACATACAGAATTTTAATGTCTATTTACCTTTTGCAAGGCTATGTATATTTAAATTTGTGACTAGTTTCTTCTTCAGTGCCTGTTTAAATTGCTCTGTCCATTCCATGTGTTCCTATGGTCAGTGGGCAGTGGTGGCCTCTAGCGGGTTAGGAAGCGGCCCCGTAATCAGAAGGTTGCCAGTTGCCGAGCCGCCTCTGAGGTGAGCAAAGCATTGTCCCCACACACTGTTCCCCGGGGGCCTGTCATGGCTGCTTACTAAGGGTGATGGTTTAAAGCAGAGGACACATTTCGTTATGTCACCGTGTGCTGTGGTGCAGTGTTTTACAATGACAACCACTTCACTTTCAGGGTAACTGGGAGAAATAATGTCACCACTATATTCTGGGTTTACAAATACTTGAATTGGTGGATGTGAACCTTATTAAATCGCACAAATGGATCTAATATTAAATGGATACAAATATTAATAGCATAATTAGATTCTGAATAATTATTTTAAAACATAAAATATTCTCAGTGGTTAGGACAGTAGGACAGTTGAGACGGAGTGAATGGAGTGACGCAACAACCCAACAATTACACAATAGATGCAGATGATTGTTTTGTTTGGGTGTTTTCACATATGATTAAAGAATAAACTACACCCCACTTATATATGAAAAAGTGAAGTGATTGTCATTGTGAAACACAGCACACGGTGACACAACGAAATGTGTCCTCTTATTCTAATCATCACCCTTGGTGAGCAGTGGGCAGCCATGAAAGGCACAGGAAGCAGTGTGTGGGCATGGTGCTTTGCTCAGTGGCACCTCAGTGGCAACTTAGCGGTTCGGGATTGGAACCGCAACCTTCTGATTATGGGTTTGTTACCTTACCTGCTAAGCCACCACTGCCCCCACATAGGCAAATTATTAAACAGTCTGTAGCAGACACTCCTGTACTCTATGCCACTGACATGAAAAAAAAAATAGCTCAGAATTTACCTCAAGGGTCATAATCTCACCTCCAAAAACAGTTTTTCAACTTTGGGATTGACTCCTTCAGTACGCTGCTCATAGCAACAGATGACAGTAGTCTGAGGTCCAGACAGGGTTTTCAGGGTCTCCATAAGTGGTGTAATGGACTTAAGTAAAATAGATTTTAAGATTGTAATTTCATGAACAACAATTATAAAGTTCAAGGTGAAAGTACATAAAATTGTATAATATATTTGATCACATCGTTTTATTTTCCTCTTATTCAACACACCTCTTCATAATAGATGCAGTCAGCCATCAATATAAAATCAGGACATGGAAGGAAGTCAGCCACATTTTGACCCCTGCCCAGAAACAAATAATAGGTTTCCATACATCTATAATATAGCGTAATAGGTCAAACCATACTGTAATAAGAGGGCTACAAGATGCTTGAGATGGAGAGTACAAACCATTCCAATACCTTGGCTGAAATGGAACCGGTGACCAATGCCTCATTTGCTCTAATGTTTAGGTGCAGCAGAGGAAGTAGGTCCTCCAGATCTGTCAATGTGACCTTGGCTCTGGGGAAAAAAGAGCAGAAAAATATGATCACTTGGCAGCAGGCGCAATTAAAAGCATGGACCCGCACAAATACATGCGAGCACAGAGCAATTTTTACAACATGAGGCTTCTATGAGTCACGGAAATCAATCCAATTAACCAGGGAGCCATTTTTGTCTCAGGAAACACTCATCTGAACGCACCCCAAGGTGGCGGCCATGATGCCCACGAGTCCAGTGCCTGCTCCCAACTCAAGTACATTCTTAGAGGACCACGTACAGACGCCGTCCTGTGGGTTAAAAAACTGCGTCTCCAGGTATTTGGCTAAAACAATCGCTGCATCCCAGACGACGCATCCTACATCTCCTTTACTGCACTGGTTCAGCCTCAACACACGCCCGTCGTTTTTCTCAATTTCTCTAACAAAATATCGATCCTCCACGTCTTGCTGCAACGCCGTCGCCATTTTGCTTCCTGAAACATGCACGTGAACGGAGAAGATCGACCAATCACTGCAAGAGATGGAAAGGGGGTGTGACCCATCACGCCCCTTTCTCGCCCCGTTTTAAAGGGCCACATCATTAAATTTGAAGGAACATTGGTCCGCTTCCTTAACTGCTAGGCCACCACACATAATATAAAAGCTGTAAGGTCCAGAAAAATTATGAAATTCTATTGAGAATGATGACAGGTCACTCTCAAATCAAACAAGGAATAGTAAAAATAAATGTGAAAAATAAATATGAATAAAATATAAAGTAGTTCTTAGTTCTTAAACATATTTGTTTTATTTAAGTAAAACATATTGCAGACAGTATTCACCTCTCAAGCATAAATCTAATCTCTCATATTGGGGTTTTTACAGAGGCAAACATATCATATTCAGAGAGAAAGAGTATGCATTTTATTGTTTCCTCGTTGTCATATGTACTACCTAGCATTCTCAAATATAAAACTAACTCTAACATTGTTAAAAAAAAGAAACCCAAAAGGGCATCTGTTCACGTTTCTCGAATGCTCCTGGACGCACTTGAAACCCTGTCCCGACAGGTGGTCCAGACTGCTGCCAGGCCCCCACACTTTGTTCCCTGGTTCTCACTTTTACCTCTGTCTAAAACACTGGTGTCTAATATGAGCTGTCTAGTGGATGCCATATGAGTGAAGCTGCTGAAAAGTGCTGTATTTCCATAATAAATCCGAAATTTATGGAAATTACTATTTTCCATGCAATGCGTGTAATGGCATTACTGATACAGCGTCCCATTCAAAAATACTAGGCTTAAGCGCATTTTAATATTTTATGGTACATGCAATATCTGACCAAATTTTCGCAATTATTCTTTCATGCAATGATTACAAAGACCTTTTACATATTATGTACAAGAGACTGTACCCATATAGACCACTAGGGGGAACACGAGCCCGCGTGATCATTATTGCCAGGTTCGCTAATTATACGCGTTCATTTTGAGCTTGTTTCTAAAATAAAACCGTTGTTCTGTTCAGCTCAAAATGTATTTAACAAGTGTGTAGAATGTTGGATAAGCAATATATATATATACACAAAAACACAACAATTTATTTTTGGAGAAACAAGTTGCCACACTTGGCAACGTAGCCCGAAGGCGCTTTAAATGGATATGCGTAAAACAGTAGCAATTTGGCTAATTTTGGAAACAGAGCGGGAGGTTTTATAACTCAGTGTTCTGTAACGTGACGTGTCCACATTCCTTCGTCCGGCGAGAAACGTGCAAGAGACGTCACTCGAAACGCGCCATGCCGTCTAGAGTCAGGGAAGCGCTAAGAAGCAGCACTGAGGAAGTGACCGACGGAGAAAGCACAGCCTCCACGTCTCAGACACCATTTTCCTCGGAACAGGGACAGTCCTCTCACTCATCTCGCGTTCGGTCGGTAGACTGCAGCACTAGCACCAGCTCAGCTCGATGCTCGACCCCTGCGCTGAGCAGGCCAGCAGCAGCCAGCATCACTGACGGTTAGGACCCCAGCGTACCCCCCCAACTGCTAATAAGTCACCAGTCTTATAGTAAAACACACATTGAAATGTGCTCATGGGCGAACCGGTTTCTTTATTAAGGGTCGGTCATTTCCACGTCATTTTAATCAGCATTTGCCTGATTTAAATGGTTTTACTCATCTGAAGGACTCCGCTGAGCAGTTGGAGTGGGATGGGATTTTAAAACGTATCATTTATATGTGGTGAAATATGTATTATGTTTATTATTTCTGACCTCTCTCTAATCTAAACCATTGGCTCAAATGCCCTTGACAAATTTATCTCAAAAAAGGTTCTTTTTGGACTGGCAACTGGCCTTGTTATGGATCCTTGACAATGTTTTGCCCTTCCATTCCAGAGGAGTTGAATGGAGGGGTGAAACATTGTCAAGGATCCATAATAAGTAAAGTTGCCGGTGAAATAACCTTTTCACAGATACCTTGACCAATTAAAAAAAAAACGACCAAAGGAAACAAGCACAACAAATTCTTGTTAAATATTCAGGAGCCTCACAGTCTTGAATGCATTTCATTATGTGCTTTAGGGGTTCGTGCTTTGAACAGCATCAGCCTTGGGAACAGGGTAGCACCATCTACATTCACCCGCTCCTCAGAATGGAGCACAGAGACTCCCCGGCTGAGAAAAACTCCCACCACTCGCCCCTCCCGAACACCGCAGACAGAGCAGCGTACCAGTAAGCATGTTGGTCCCATTATGGCAGGTTTTGACTGTAGTCGTTCTACTGATATTCCTGTGCTGACATTTCGGCAGCATCAACGTGTTCCTCTGCAAACTCTGCCCATGCTGCGTCTGTGATCGTTGCTGTCGTGGAGGGCCGGGGGCTTGCCAGAGGGGAGATTGGCATGGCTAGTATCAACATGAAATGTCCTGAGCTCGTGTTGTCTCAGTTTGCAGACACTGGCACATACGCAAAGGTGAAAATCACATAATCAAATTAAAATAAAATATAACAACGGAACACATTTCTGTGAACAAAGAGCACACAGAAGTAATGTCCAGTAACAAGATGTCGCTGTAATTAGTGATTTTTTAGATTTCCAAGGGATATTGTGCAATAGTTATGATAGAAATGTCAAACCTCAGGCTTATATGTGAACAGCCAGTTTATATTCAATATGTAGAGACTATGAATATGTTATGAAGTGGTACTTTTGTTTGGTGCTGACAGGTTATAACCAGGCTGCACATTTTACTGCCCCTGGAGATCCTGATGCCAGACACAGCCAGTGAGATGGGAAAGGGTACCAAGCTCTACAACCTAATTTTGGAAAACTTTCAGGTATTATTACCACATTCGTTTTTGTCTGTAGCTAAAGGCAGACATGCATCTTCAGCATGTGGTTGTTAACTGGCACGAGGGAATCATTCCAAAATCCTAATTTTGATAACATGTTCAGGCAGGCCTAACAAGACAAAGCCACTATTTCAATGAATGTGCAGAGAGCTATAGCCACTTGTATATAAAAATACATACAAAGAATTGCCATTCAGCTGATCTGCTGCACATAGGATGAAGTTAGCTGTTTTACTGTATGAGTTGGATACAAATACTAAATGGAAATGATGTATCAAATTGTCTTGTTTGTTATGTCTATAACCTGATGAGCTACAGTGGCTACAGAAAGTATTAGGACCCCCTTGACTGTACTGATTGGACTTGATTAGGAAAGCCACACACCTTTCTATATAAGACCTTACAGCTCACAATGCATGTCAGAGCATAAGAGAATCATGACGTCAAAGGAAAAGCCTGAAGAGCTCAGAGACAGAATTGTGGCAAGGTACAGATCTGGCCAAGGTTACAAAAATTCAGCTGTTTCTAAGAGCACAGTGGCCTCCATAATCCTTAAATGGAACACGTTTGGGATGACCAGAACCCTTCCTAGAGCTGGCTGTCTGCCAAACTGAGCTATCGGGGGAGAAAAGCCCAAAGATCACTGTGGCTGAGCTCCATAGACACCGTCAGGAGATGGGAGAAATTTGTACAATGGCAACCATCACTTCAGTCGGGGCAGAGTGGCCTAACGAAAGCCTCTTCTCAAAGCAAGACACTTAAAAGCCCACATGGAGATTGCTAAAAAAAAAAAAACACCCGAAGGACTCCAAGATGGTCAGCAATAAGATTCTCTGGTCTGATGAGACTAAGATAAAACTTTTTGTCCTTAATTCTAAGCGGTATAAATTGAGAAAACCAGGCACTGCTCATCACCTGTCCAATACAGTCCCAACACTGAAGTATGGTGTTTTGCAGCTGCAGGGCCAGGATGACTGGTTTCTATCAAGGGAAAGATGAATGTGGGATACAGGGATATCTAGACAAAAGCCTTCTCCAGAGTGCTCTTTGATAATAAATCTACAAAAATGTCAACAATTCTTTGTTTTTTTGTCAATATGGGGTGCTGTGTGTACATTTAATGAAGGAAAAAGAACTTAAATGATTATAGCAAATGGCTGCAATATAACAAGGAGTGAAAAATGTGAGGGGGTCTGAATACTTTTCATACTCACTGTATAATCTGATCAGATTATACTTTTTCTATTTTCTGCTGTTGTTCAGGCTATCACTTTCACTGCCGTTCAGAGGAAGTACTTCAATGAGAGGAAAGGACTGGAGTACATTCAGCAGCTCTGTGCTCCTGAATTCAACACAGTTCTCATGGAGGTGCAAACAAAGTAAGCCACAGCCTCAGCAAGTAGGGTTTACAGAAAATGGACTGGTCAAATGTGATCTGGGTCTGAATAGGCCAGTCAGGAAATATATACTATGACTTATTTTTAAAATGTAGATAGTTTATAGAATGTTTAGATTTCATGGATTAGAAATCCAACAATAAAAGTTTTAAAGTAGGGATAACTGGGGGGGTTCAGAGACATATAACTGAGAGGCTGTAATTCTAGTTTATATATATTTTAAATGTATTCATTAAATGTATTAATTAATTTGTATAATTAATTAATAAATGGTTATAATAAGTAATCATTTTGTCTTATTATACTCTTTTCTCCCTTAGGTATTACTGCTTGGCTGCATGTGCTGCCCTTTTGAAGTATATTGAATTCATCCAGAACTCTGTTTATGCCCCCAAGTCCCTTAAAGTGACTTTTCAAGGGAGTGAGCAGACTGCAATGATCGACTCAACATCTGCCAGACACCTGGAGCTAGTGGTCAACAACAGAGATCACAAGTGAGCACTCAGAACGAGTGCATTTTGTGGTTCTCCTCAAATACAACTAACTAGTATTCCTAAAGAGAAAAAGCAACATTGTTGGTCTTATTCTTCACTTTCATTTTTGATATTATTCTGTAGAGAACATAAAGTATGTGTGTTTAGGAGTGAGCAATGCCTTTTGGGAGTGTTGAACCACACTAAAACCCCTGGAGGGGAACGTAGACTGAGGTCCAACATCCTGGAGCCACTTCTAGATGTGGACACCATTAACATACGGCTAGACTGTATACAGGTTCTCTTTTAGAGACTGCATTGATATTGAAATTGAGTATCATTATGGAGTCCATAATAAACTTTTGACAAACACTATGAATTTTTCTTCTCTAGGAGCTACTACAGGACGAAGAGCTATTTTTTGGGTTGCAGTCGGGTCAGACTTTATTTATTCTTTGATGCTATCTAACATTTATTAATTACAGAATAGTGTTTTGCTGAGTACCTACACCGCAAATAATTATGTTTTGGGGATATCAAAATGCTAATTTTGATAAGAATATTATATTTTGTAATATTTTATCAATGATAGTAAGCTTAACAGCTTAGCAATTAAGAAGTAATCAAATAAGATGCCATTTAAGCAGCAATGGTATTTAGTTGACATGGTCATGTTGTTTTATTTGTTTACAGCTATCACAAATTTTCTTGACATAGATCGACTGCTCTCTGTCCTGGTGCAAGTTCCAAAGCAGGAGACGGTAAGGTATAGTTCTGTGAGCTGGGTTTTTCACTTTCTCACTTGCATGATTACTCAGCACTTGACACATAGCCACATAGGATTTAGCATATTTAGTAAAGCTACTGATATTAATTTATCTGGAATGGCCTAGAGAACAGATTTTAACATCTCAGTTGATGATTTTGTCCTTGTTTAATTTACATTTAAGAGGGATTGTGTCCCCAGCAAATGCCACAATATTAGATGTTTTGAGCATCCCAGCACCACTTTGTACCTTTTAAGTTGTTTAGGACTTTCAAGGTTAGCAGTACTGGAACTAAAGGATCAGCTCAATTCTATTTAGATCCAGGTGGCAGAGGCCAAGATCACTCATGTAATTCAGCTGAAATACACACTGGAGTTAGTGGTGCCATTAAGGGTGAGTACCCTAATTGTAAAATCTAAATTTTCAGTAACTTTTTGCATTTATTAAATTACACAATCTATACAGATATGTAGAATTACTCATTACATAGTGTTATGGTGTGTTAAATTTGTATTTATATTGTTGGCCACTTAACTTGACAAATTAATGTAAGAATTCTTTTGAATAGGACATGTTACAGAACTGCAAGACGGCCCTCCTCACAGCCTACTGCACATCCCTGGCAGACAGCAGGTGAGTATTTATAGACAGTAGTGTTAATCCTTACACTAGTGGTTAGTTCAAGAGAACACAGTCGTCTTGCCCAAAGCATTTTGTGTATGGTATCAAAACCAAAAGTACATTATATCATTAAACCCTTTTGCGTTCTTTATGTTTTCCTGCTGAGTTTAATCATCAATATGAAAAAGTGAAATGTATTTAAACAGTTATACAGTTTTTTTATTTAAAATATTTAATGGCACATTAAGTTATATTTGTGTTAATTATTCTATAAATTAGATTAATATTATTAATGTGAATCTGAAAGTATGTAATGTTTTAATTTTGTGTGTTTATTTTTTTCTTCCTTGTTCCTTGTCAATGTTCCTTGTCATTTGCCTAGGTTTGACAGGATTCTGGAGCAAATTAAGATGGTCATAAACGATGATGCCACATACATGAAGGGGAGTCTTAACATGCGTACTCAGAAATGTTACGCTGTGCGCCCCAACATCAATGAATTTCTGGACATTGCTCGGCGAGCATACACTGAAATCGTGGATGATATTGCAGGTGAGCATGTCTACAGAATTCGTTTTTGGAAACAATATTTGGAAACAACAGAAATGTCCTAAGATTTGGAACTCTGATGTTTAGGACTTGTTAATCATCTTGCTGAGAAGTACGGCCTGCCACTGCGCATCAGCTTCAGCACAGTGCGCAGCTTCTTCATTCAGATGAAACTGGATGGTGTGACTTTGCCTAATGGACAGCTGCCACCAGAGTTCATTAAGGTATGACCTTGAAATTTTTGAAAAAAGTTTTCTCCACTGACTTCATTATTTTGTTTTCTCAAATATGTTCAGGTTACAAGATATAAGAACAACTACAGCTTCACCACATCAGACTTGATCAAGATGAATGATCGCTGTGATGAGGCACTGAGAGAGATCTTCCACATGTCCTATGTGTATGTAGATCAAGTCTGTCAAGTCGGCAGCTTAATTTTCAAACTTTAAAGTTCCTCTCTGTTCATTCCAATCCATTCTCTATCAAGACTATCTAGTTGAACAAGACACCTGCATTTGACACTCCTGTTCTTTCACTTCTTAGGGTGGTGTGTCAGCTGCTCAGTGTGGTGCACAATCACATCCATTGTCTCTACAAGCTGTCTGATGCTGTGTCGATGCTGGATATGCTTCTGTCTCTAGCACATGCTTGCACTGTCTCAGAATACGGTGAGCTCAGCTTTCATAAAGCAACCAAATATTGTATGTTTTGATATCTGAATGGGTTGCTTCCCTATAGCCTAGTAATGTAGTAATCTACATTAGTGAAATCAAACTCAGTGTAATCATGTCCCATAGCTTATCCCCATGTGGCCATTGCTTTGCCTCAGGTGTTGAATTTCCTGTGTGAATGGCAGCCCTATACCCTTTGAGCAGCATGTGCTCAATGTAAAAATTATGAGGTTATTTATGAGCAGATCTGGCATTTCTTAGAATATTCTTCAAGGTTTGCTGTAATTCACTATAAAGCAGCCCTGTGTAAAACTAGATGAAACCATGTGCAGTCCAAATTAATGGCTTAGTTCATATTTGAATCCCAGCTTTGAAGCAAATATGCAAGTGGCACACCTCATGTCATCGGGTGTGTTGTGAAATTTGGCAAGTCAAGTTTTGTTTCTGTGAGCACACCTTTGCTAAGAATTTTGCTCATAGTGCTGATTAATCTGTGCAGTTTTTATAGGGTGTGCACTTTCTTGGTGTTAAAATTCAGATAAATTTAAAATATATTATTTATGTCTGAGAGGCCATTAAGATTTACAAGGCAGTCAGACGCACAAGTGCAACAGTGCTTACAGTGTGTAGGTAGATAATCATGTAGATAAGAACAGAATAAATATGTATATGTGTCAAGTACAGAAGTGATAAGTCCCAGTGCAGGGAGGCAGGGGGTGAGGAGCAGTCTGTGAAATGAGGAGCTGAATGGCCCTGGTACCAAGTTTGCTCTCCTTAGCTGTGTCCTGTATCTGGGACAGTGAAGCAGTTATCCCAGCGGAAGCCACTCAAACTTCAGGAACAGAGCATGGGAGGGGTCCTGTAGAATCTTGTGTGAATTTGCTGCTTGCACAAAGATAAAAGTGCTCTGACCGGGAGGTCCAATGATGTTAGAGCAGACTTTCACTCTGTTGTACAGATGGGTCTTGTGCTGCAGGCTGACTGAGTGATACCAAAAGACAATTAAAATACAGAGGACCCTCTCAATATAGGAGTAGTAAAAAGTCCTGAGTATGTTCTTATTGACCCTAAATCTGAGAATGGCCTTGGGGTTGGAGACAAACTTTACACTCCATATATTTGCCCAGATATTTGTACCCCTTTACCATCTCGACTACCTGCCTGTAGATCCTGTCATCAGCTCCTTCTGTTTACAAGAGAAGATCAACACCATGTCCTTAGTGTTTGGTTCCAAATAGGTCATGTGAAGAGCTTGAGAGTAGAGACAGGAGGACTGTGTCATCCATGTACTTTACTAGATGACAGTCTGGGTGGGTGGAACTGCAGTCATCTGTGTACAGGATGAGCAGAAGACGTGACAGGACACAGGCTTGGGGGAGCCGGTGGAGGGGATGGAGATCACTTGTCACTTCGTCACTTTAAACTTACCTCTGTTGCACTACATGGTTTTGCACTCTCCACCATGTGCCCTTATTTGTATATGGTGTTTTTAAAATTGTATATTGTGTTTTTTTTTTAATTGTATTTATACCTTTGTATTCAATGTTACTGTTTTTGTATTTAATGTTACTTGTATGGGTCTGAGAGTAACGTAATTTCAATTCTCTGCATGTCCTGTACATGTGGCAGAATTGACAATAAAGCTGACTTGACTTGACTTGACTTGAAAGAAAGTGTTGTTGAATGCAGATGAAAAATGAGCAAACAGCAGTCTAGCTAAGGTTTGGGGGAGTTCCAGATGCTTGTGTACCTTGTTTGTGACTGACATTTTTGCGTCAGTATGCAAACACAGGCCGACACTGCACCATAGGATGCACCTGTGAATAGTGGATATATCAGTTCTGGCTAGAACATGGACGCTTTGGACACAATGGTAGTACGTGGAGGTTTGAACCTGTCACTTTGTGGTCTTAGGCAAGTGCATTATCCCCTCTCCCTATCTATTGGGTATTCCTGATGTCATATATCATGAGAAGCATATGCTTGTCCTCTCCCTCACAATGGCCATGGCAAAGTCTTAAGAGTATATTTGTTTTCTTTGTTCCAGTACGCCCTGAATTCACTGACACACTTGCCATCAAGCAAGGCCATCATGCCATCTTGGAGCACATTGCTGGGCAGCAGCCTGTTTCTAACAACTGCTACATTTCTGAGGGCAGCAACTTTGTCATCATCACTGGCCCTAACATGAGTGGGAAATCTACATATTTGAAGCAGGTGGCCCTCTGTCAAATCATGGCACAAATCGGTCCGTTAAAAGTTCGCAACACTAGTAATATCATTACATATTGACTATATATCTTTTATCTTTAATGTTATCCATATTTTGTATAATCTGTAATTTAGGATCATTTGTGCCCGCCGAGTATGCCTCTTTCCGCATTGCTGATCAGATATTCACAAGGATTGGAGTTGATGATGATTTTGAGACCAACTCCTCCACATTCATGGTGGAAATGAAAGAGGTAAGTCTTAAAACTGTAAATCCATGGACAAACACTATGTGATGAATATCACATCGTTTTATTTAGAGCAGTGTGTTGATTTGCACGTGTTCATCCTTTTTGTTACCTCCCCACAAATTGTCAGGTTGCTTATATAGTCCAAAATGTGAGTGACAGGTCACTAATTATTATTGATGAGTTGGGGCGGGGCACAAGTGCTGAGGAGGGCATTGGCATTTGCCATGCGGTCTGTGAGTTCCTTCTAAACTTGAAGGTACTGGACACAGGAACAGAACAGTATACACAATTATTCACACAAAATAATACATCGAATACTTACTGTAATACAGTATGAACCATGTAACACACTGACATTAAATCAAATCACAAATCACGTTCAAGATTCTAAAGGTGGTTTGTTGTTCCCATGACGTCCTGTAGGCTTTTACCCTTTTTGCCACACACTATTTGGAGTTGTGCCATTTGGAGACATTGTACCCAAACGTGGAGAACCAGCACATGCAGGTTCAGCATATCTGTTCAGCAGAGACAGGTGTGGAGAACATGGTGTATACATACCTGCTTAGTCGTGGCAGCTCAGAGGAGAGAAATTATGGTAACAACTGGGGTTATTGGATGGAGGAGATGTAGCATGCATTAAGGGCTTGAATGTAGTTGTTCTAGTCTTCCATTTCTGTAACAGGAATTAGAGCAGCAGAGATGACTGCGTTACACGGGTCCATAATTCAGGATGCAAAGGCCATTTCTGCTAAAATAAGACAGAAGTTATGGGTAAGTGAACCTGTGTGATAAATAAACATTATGATGCTTTTCATGGTATTTTGGAAATAGACATATTATATTTGGGCATTCTCTTCCATATTTCCATCCCGAATGTTCCAAAATATGATTTTCAGTGTGTTCTTCTTCTTTCCCAGGCCAAGCATTACAGTGATCAGGAAACTCTTCACCAGAGAGCAGTTTACCATCTGGCCACACGACTGTTTCAAACAGCTCGTAACTCTCGTCTGGACCCAGACAGTCTGCGCCTCTACCTGGCAGGGTTGAAGAGGCACTATGAAGCAGAGCTAGAGTCAGCCAGTGAAACAGCTACCATTCATGTAGAAGAGTGAAGCCCGAGACTAAGATGGAGGATGGAAGGGCAGTACCAGAAAGGCGGAAAGAGATTATCGTTTTGAAGAAAATGAAATGTTGGTATTCATTGTAATAGTGTTAAATGCTTATTGCTTCCATTATTTGGTATAATTATACCAAATGTATGTCTAATATAGTTTTATGTTTATAGTTATCTGTGATTAAAATTGTCGGGATACCGGTTTATGTCTTTCTTTGGGTATATGTTTACTGGAAACTGTAATTATAGAAGAAAAAAAGGATTTGGAGCAAGTGGTCAAACTGTCCGAAGATTGCACATGCGCAGATAGATCGAAGCGCTCATCGCAAGAGACCCCGCCCCGAGTGGGAGGCGCTTCCGTTCTTTTTTCGCAGCGCATTGTGAGGGTTTGGTACAGCACCACCGACCCGCCCCCGCTAACTCGGTACAGGACAGACGTGAAGCCTTCAACCCGCCGCAACACTCCCCGTACCGCAGCACCAGCAGCGGCGAAACAGTTCCAGGTACGTCCGTCTCTTCTTCCCCCGACTTCTTAGGCGTAATTGGATTGGCCAGGGTCTGCGCCGCTGAGTCAGTAGTTGGCCGGCTAAGTGGGCCTGCAGCTCGACCCCTAACCACGCCGGGGGAAATGAGGAATCGTGAGGCGCTGGTGGCTTTTAACTGAGCGCCGTGGCGATTTTTCGTCACGGGAAGGGGTGGCTTTTAACAGAGGGCTTTCAGCGGAAAGCCGAGGACTATCCGCTGGGGCAATTTAGCTGACTTGCTACTGCGCTCCACGCTCGACCGTGCGTTTAGCCAAGTAGCCTGCGAACCAGTGGATATTCCCTATTCAGCCCGTGTGAACGTGAGTTTAACTCTCATCTCTGTCGCCGAAAAGACCACCGAGTGTCCGTAACGTCGTTCAGTGGAGAACAGGCACACGGCGGACCGAGCTCAGTAGCCTATGCTAACCGTGTCGCTCACGTCAGGATTGACTTATTTACACGAAGAGAAGCGGGTGTTCGCGGTCTCCTGGCAAACTTTTCCAAAGCCCAGCTTTGCTAGACGGCGGCCTTGTCGTGATTTGTTGTACAGGAGATGCTAACTTGTAGTAGCCGAATGGCCTCGGAGCGTCTTAAGCGTGACATTTGTTCCCAGTAAGACTGACTGACGCGTCTGCGTCGGGGTGGGTGTGTCTCGGGCGGGGGGGGCACGTCCCTCGCCCCCCTCTTTTGGAAAGTACATTTATGGTTTGCAGATTAGCGAGGGTGTGTTGTCTGTCAATTCTGCTAATTTTACAACATTAGTATTGTTTGAAAGGGTTCTTTTAATTTTTTTTTAGTTGTACCTCATCTTTTCCAGCCGAGGCAGTAAAAGTCACAGGTTCAAAACCCGCTAAGTGCTGTTGAGTCCCTGTGCAAGACACTTAACCCTGTGTGTCTCTGTGGGGACTTTCCCTGTAACTGCTGATTGTTTTTCGCTCTGGAAAAGGGCGTCTGATAAATGCCGTAAATGAAGGTAGTAGCTGATCGTAGCTTTATGTCATCTTGGTGAATGCTTCAGAATATGACCCTGTTGAAGTGAAGTAAATTAGCATAGGCATATAAATGAAACTGTGACACTTATGTGAAGTGATTGTCATTGTGAAACACAGCATCACCATCACCCGTTGTGGGAGCAGTGGGATGGTGCTCTGCTCAGTGGCACCTTCTGATTATGGGGCCGCTTCCTTAACTGCTAGGCCAACACTGTCCCAAACATACAAAGCGGTGCGCAGCATTGGGGAAACACTCATTCCGCTTCTCCCACGATGCATCAGAACTGCATTAGAAGAATACGAAGGATGGGATGGAAAAGCCTAGTGGGTAACACACTCACCTAGGAGGGGGGGGACTGTCCCTGTAACTACTGATTGTAAGTCGCTCTGTATAAGGGCGTCTGATAAATGCTGTAAATGTAAATATGATGTTCTTACTTTGTGTTCTTCGTATCTGCAGTTTTTCTGTAGTAAAACACTTTAAAGTATTTTGCATGACTGACTAAGCATGCGTTAGTTCACGCTTTCACAGGCCTCGCTCATCTTGCGACTTACCACTCCACTACAACCGGCCCTTAAACTTTGAATTGGAATAAGTGACCTGAACCATTTAAGTGAAGTGATTGTCACTTGTGATACACAGCAGCACAGCATTTTGTCATTTTAGCTAAAGGTCAGCACAACTACTTTTAATTGTGAAGGGTTTTGGTACAAGCAGGTTTTCCTATTGTGGAATAAATTAATTGTTTCTTCCCTCCTGAGAAAATGGCTAGCGTTAGTGTTTCGAACTTGAGCACCCTGCGTTAAAGCAATCAGTCAAAATAGACTTGATGGCTCTCTTCCATGACTTCTCTTTCTGCTTCTAGGTACTGCTGAAGAGAGCTGCTCTATTTGTGTAGCCTACACCATGCCTCTTACTTATCAGCTGCTGGTTTGAGTGAGATGCATTATGGGATAGAGAGCTGCCCACGCAGCACTAAATTCCTGTCTTGACCTGGATAGAAAGGCATATAATAGATGGTTCTTATCACTGTCAACCATTCACACACTTCTCTCAGGACTGGCAGGACTGGCCTTACAGTCCTATGATTTACGCAGTCAGAATCGCAGAATCCAACAAATAAAATGAATCCGTTGTAAAATAACGGAATTGCGTATAATTTGTGTTTCTGACCGCTGCAGCCCACCACAACCACTACGCCTGGGGTGGGACACACCAGCTCAATGTAAATGCACCTTCGGCGATGGCTGAAGATGATGTCAGTCTCGAATTTGTACCACTTGTCTGATTGGTTCTGCGCAGTTCACCAAACTCTGGGTCATGCGAACAAATCAGCTGATTCAAAACGTTATCTTATTATCCTGGTTCCAGTTCATAATATTTACTGATTTGACACATTTTTATGTTGATTTCAAATGTGAAGCGCTTCTATTTTTCAAATGAAAGAATGCGTAATATTGTGAAAGCTCTTTGCATAAAATGCAAATAAAACAGTAAATGCCCAAGCATTTTTTTGAACAGTAATTAACTGATTTGTCATGTGGCATTTGTTCTTTTTCCCTTTTCCACTCCATAATCACACAATAAATATAAATAAAAATATATAAATGTATAAATACGTTATAATGTAATCGTAATTGCAATGTCAGTCTGTGCGATTACATGAACGCAAAAGGCTGCGATTTAAATGTGACTTGTTTGGTCACATGACGTTCGATTCAGTTCAATGGAGACCTCAGATGTGTGACTCACATAGACATATGGGTAGAGGTACGTCAACAACGTCGCCGCCACATTGCGATAGGCTGTGCTGTGGAGTGAAGCATATACATGTCTATGGAGAGAAGTGCATAAAAATGCCTCACTCTTGTGCTGCTTGGGGCTGTACAAACCGCTGTACGCTCCAAACCAGATCCTGGTGGATTACATTTCATAGGTAAGGCTGGACAAATGTTTTGAATATATTTGGCCATTATAAAATCCCATTTTATAAGTCTTAACTTTAGCTAAGCTAGGCTAAGCTAGCGAAGCTATGCATTCCTGTGTACAAGTCAGCCTCCAAACAACGTTTTGGCTAAACGTAGGCATTAACTATTTAGACTGTTCTTAGCTGTTTAGTTAACTTTTTTCAAACTTTGAAGGTTTCCTAAAGAAATTCACCTCAGTTTACAAATCTTAACCTTAGCTAAGCTAGCAAAGCTATGCATCCCTGTGTTCAAGTCAGCCTCCAAACAATTTTGGTTAAACGTAAGAACTATAATACGGGATTTTATAATGGCCAAATACAATCAAAACAGTTGTTTAGCCTTACCAGGGTTTATCGTTCAACAGTAATGTTTTTAAAGTAAAGACCTTTTTGTGATTAGTAGAATATTGTATTTTGAAAGCACTGGGCATTTCAAGTTGTTATAAGTAGTTTGTATGTTTCACTTTGAAAGTAAACATTTCTCTATTAGTAATTTGTATGCAACCTTTATCATATCGCAATATTGATCTCAATAATTGCAATATGTCTTTTTCCCCAAATTGTGCAGCCCTATTTATAAATAAAACTGATTTCATAGGGCGCTATGGCTGCACTGGACATCTGTGGCCTCTCGCTCTCTCTCTTGCTCTGTGATTGTCTGCCTGCCTCCCTCCCTCCCTTCCTTGCCAAAGCAGAGGGCTGAACTTTCCAGGCAATCAGATTCCGAGCAGCCAGTGGTCCGAGAGAGCTTTATCTTCCCCTCTCATTTCCATGCAGTGGTACATCCTCACCATTTCAGCTTTTAGCCTACGTGTGCCACCGTAGACAAACGGGAAGGACTACCTATTATTTTCTTTGTTTAATCTTGTTTTGAACTCCTCTTGGCGAGGTGGAGCAGGAAGGATTTAAAGAAAATACAGGCAGAAAATACAAGGGCCTCCACCCTTTCCCGTCCTGTTGGGGTGTGTTTGGTGTATCAGCACTGACTGCCATCACTTTGAAACTCATTATCAACTATTTATCAAGGAGTCTGTGGGGCTCAAACTATGATATGAAGTACGGGGCGTTGGAGAAAAGTTGTGGCCATGGTTCGTACAAATCTTTGTTTGCTTTTACGCCCATGGATTATTTTCCTAAATGTGTGACCAGAAGGCTGACTTGTTAGAACTAATTAAACCAATAACTTTAAGGACCATGAAAGTATTTAGTTCCTGGAAAATTAGTGTTAAAAAGAAAAAAAAGACATACTAGGGAAAATATTAAACGTTCTCTAAATGCAACAAAAAAATTGATCCACTTGAACTTGAGCAGTCTAATTTACAAGCAATGTGTGTAGTTAATGAGCAGCCACACTGAAGCACATTTGTATTTAAGCCCTTCAGTGATACATGAGGATCAAGTGAAGTGTTTGTCATTGTGAAACACTGCAGCACAGCACACGGTGACACAACGAAGTGTGTCCTCTGCTTTTAACCATCACCCTTAGTCAGCCCTGGACACTCTGTTTCTGATATTGACTTATTAATATTGAGTTATTCACTGTAGGTGGTCCTCACATATACTTACAAAAGAGTTTTTCCAATTCATAAAAAGAGTCGCTGATTGTAAATGCATGGCCAGCTATAGAATGTTGAAGTGATACAATTACAACATCTTTCCTCAGCATGAAATACGTGTAGGGGGCTGGAGCTTCCAGAAACGTGAATTATACACAATTCCACATTTTACAGTGGATTCCATTTTATTTGTTTGGTTCCGTAATTCTGTCTGTGTTTTCCACATTGTGGAATTTATAGGGCCCTATGGGAGCTTTACACACTGTCTCTCCATCTGATCAGAAGCTTTGATGACTGACCGTGTGTTGGTTTGAAATTATTCATAAATGGAATTGCTGAGTAATTTGCTTTATCCCGATTGTCTTGAAGCTGAGGTGCAGGAGGACTGTCAGACCAGCTTTAATCAGCCAGGGGTTGCAATAAAAAAAAAAATAAAGTGATTGTCACACAGTGAAATTTGTCCTCTGCATTTAACCCATCACCCTTGGTGAGCAGTGGGCAGCCATGACAGGCACCCGGGGAGCAGTGTGTGGAGACGGTGCTTTGCTCAGTGCCACCTCAGTTGCACCTTGGCAGATCGGGATTCGAACCGGCAACCTTCTGATTACAGGGCCACTTCCTTAACCGCTAGGCCACCACTGCCCCCCAAATCTCCAGAGGCCACAAGTGTGTTTTTATTTATTTTTGGCTGTGTTACAATAAAATACAAAGATATCAGTAGCCAGCTGTAGAACAGGATGGAATTTTTGAATTTTCATACAAGCATGTTAACTATGTGATCATTATTGAAAACAACAAAACTACATTGATCCTTATACCAGTGTATTCTATAACTCTGCTACAGGCATTCAGAGGATAGTTTTATGGGGTTTGGTTTAATGAGGCTAATGCGAACAAGTAAAATTGTGTACAGGTTTTTTTCATAACCCATTTAGTATAATAAAGGTTTATTGATTACATCACATGGGGAATGCATGTGACTGTGTGATCCTGGTGTCGGTCCCAAGCCCAAGTAAATGCTGAGAGCTGAGTCAGGAGCAAGACACTTAACCCTGGTTTGCTCCAGGGGCACTTTCCCTGTAAATAATGATTGTAAGTTGTTCTGAATAAGGGCGTCTGATGAAAGCTGTGAAAATACAGGCTTTTTGTTCTAGTACTGTTCTATAATTGAAATCTATTATTCCAGAACTGATCATCATAATACCCAGCCCCCAGTTATTCTCTATTTGTTCTTGCAACCTGTGGTTGTGTATCTGTAACACATTGATCTTTCACACACTCTTATCTATGAACTCCTTTCTATATACCCGTTTGATCTCTCTTTCACTCTCCCCTATTCCCTCATAAGCCTAGCATCTCTATTGCACTGAGTGAAAGTGCAGCTGCAGCAGAGGAGGTGACATTTCCAGCCCCGTGTATTTATGCCCCTCACCAAGCCTCCCATTCCCCACTTTTGGTTCTCCCATTACCCCCTGTATGAGTATAACCGTAGGCTGAAGATAAAGATAGCACTGATGGCTCTTCTAATCTTGGTTGTTTATGCCACTCATCAGACAAAATGTATTTAATGGCCGAGGGTCGGGAAGAACTCAAATTTTAGCTCAATTATTCACAGGCATTTACTGCATTAGCAAATTGTTAACTGGAAGTTCAGTCATCTGTCTATTTTTGTGGACCTGGGACCATTACTTGCTCTGATTATCTTCCTGATCTGGTAGCTGATGTACAGTCAGGTTCATAAATATTGTGACATTGACATTTGGATGTAAATACCCTCAACCTGAAACAGATTGTAGTCAAATATATTGTGTTGGTGTGTAGAGCTGTATCGTAAAAGCCATGTGAAATGTTTTGAATAACCTGTAAATGTATTAAACAAATCATCTTTTCTTACCCTAGTCAGGAAATAGTTATTGATTTAAAGGTAATTTGACATTATTTTTTTTCGCTTTTATATTGGTCATATGTCTGCTGTCTCTCTTTCCGAAATTCAGCTGTGGTGCAGAATTTCAGCCACTTTTAGAGAGTCCCATGATGAGACATCCCCAGGACGCGATGTTTCGGGGTCTGAGGAGGAGAGCGGCCTTTAGAAGTAGAGGGGGCTTTTGCGGAAATTACGTCAACACCATTAATCCGTCGCAATGTTTGTCAGTGTTTTTCTTGAATTTAAAAAAAAAAATACAAATTTTAATTCCCCTTGTGACACATTGTAGATGCGTCAATTTGAACTTCTGCTTTCTGAGAAGTTAGGATGGGAAGTTTGGCTCTTTTCAGAGAGCCAGCTCTTGTGGCACAGCTCCCAAAGAGCTCTTTATTATCATATGTAGACTCAGACTTACTTGGCAAACATGAATGCTTTGTTTGTTGGTAAACCGTTTTGCGTTTTTCTGGATGGCCGCATAATTGTTTAATTTTGTGTGATTGTTCAATTACAAAAGCAGCCATTCTTACTTATTGTAATATAAGGTTTTAATTTAATGCAAAAACAAATGAACACAACACCGAAGACAATTCCCCAGAACAGAAACAGAACCAAACAGTAAGTTGACATTCAGAAATATCTAATGCTTCAACTTGGATGGGCTTATGGGTTAGGTTTCTCCTCTCAGTTTAGCATCTGCCCTGTTTTTGAGAAGACTCTCCGAAGAAACGGATGTTTTCCACAATGCACAGTCACCCCTCCATCACCATGTGTGGAAAGACTGAGGCCTTGGCCTGCCACCAGCTCAGTGTGTCTTCTCCACGTTGGATGTGAATTTCCTCAACATCGCATCTCCATTATGACGTCAGTATAGTATTTCTTTTTGCAGCATCTCATAAAAGAGCCTCCACACAGCAGATGTCTGTGGCTCCTCCTCCACGTGGCCTTCTAATGGTGGAGCTGGCCCACTGCTTGGAATGCATTTTGCTGATGCAGCAGTTATTTTCTGAAGCACCTTGTCAACAGCTCTGTTGTCACGGAATGATAGCTTTTTGGTCCTAGGATTCAGTAATGTGGTTTTCGAGAGTGCAGCGTTTAACTCACAACTTCTAACATGATTATTACATATTGCCTGAATAGTAATAGAGAATAAATGACTGTCCAATGTACCTGTCTGCACTTATCTCCACAGTCACCTCCTCAAATGGTTGCAGGACTGTGCTGACCTCTCTCACCAGTTCCCATTCCTCTTGACTTAACGTATGAACAGGTACATTGATCAGGGCCAGGGTGGAGATGATGGCATCTCCATGGCAGAGTTCCACTCTTGTTTGGGCCTCAGTTCAGCCTCTCTGCAGCTACTGTTCTTCTGTGTTGGAAAAACTCCACCATGTTCAGGGAATTTCTTATCAGGGTTTAATGAATGTGCCAGACATGGGTGGAGTGATCCAGAGGCACAAAACATTAGAGCACAAAACGCGCAATCTTGGCAAAGAAATAATGCTGTGTGCGATGTATGTGGGAAGACCGTTAAATACTGTGGCAACACGACAAATCTTGTTTTAAAAAAGTGGGGAGCCGGCTCTCACTCGATGGGTCTTGGCTGTTCCGATTCACTACAAAGCATCGGCTTTTGCACATGACACATCACAACTCCGAACTGCGAAGCAGAGTGAGCAAAGCACACTTTACACATCACTATTTCTAGCTTATTCAGGACCATGGACAGGCTAGGGGAACTCGTATTAATGTTAATTTCACTTTGTCAGAATTTTTTGTCGACGTTTTATTCAAGAACCTCAGTTTCTTTGTTGCGTAGTTTCTGCGACCATGTTTAGAAGCAGTTTAGCATGAAGAAGGGGGCTGAAGCCAGATTACTTTGTTCTGCACATGGTCTAATTGGATCATATTTACATTTACAGCATTTATCAGACGCCCTTATCCAGAGTGACTTACAATCAGTATTACAGGGACAGTCACCCTGGAGCAATTTAGGGTTAAGTGTCTTGCTCAGGGACACATTGGTAGTAAGTGGGATTCGAACTTGGGTCTTCTGGTTCATAGGCGAGTGTGTTACCCACTAGGCTACTACCACCCAAAGGGATTGGTTGGGAGAAAGAGAGATTTGTGAGTAACTCGGAGGGGCCTAAATCTGTCTAAATAGAACCGATGTCTGCATAAGAGGTTAAGGGTAAGGTTGAAGTCCAGGGTGTTGTGTGTCAGTTTCACACCTTTACAGAATGCTCAACATCTCTATAACATCTAGATAGGTTGAGGGTTGCAGAAGTCATTTATTATCAAGAGCCACTTACATAAGTGCTTTAAATATCCATCATTGAAATTCTTTTTTGGTTTGCTAGGACCGTTCACATAACAACTCTGGACCAAACTGTTTTATTTAATATAGAAGTGTACTTAAGTTTTAGTTCAAATATTTTCTAAGTGGGAAGGTTTTTTACTTTGCCCTTGAAGATCTTAAATGACTCAGCTGTTCAGACATCTAGTGGAAGAAAATTTTACTGGGAGCCAAGACGGCGAACAGTCTAGATGAATGCTTTTCTAGTACCTTGAAAGGTGGTACCAGTGCTGGACCAGTGTCAAACAGTGCTGGATTAGAGAGATCAAGATGCAGAGTTAAATAGCCGAGAGCACAGAGTGCATAGCAGGGTTCCTTAAAAATTCGACTTTAAGACCTTAAATTTTGAAATTAAAATTGCAAAAATCCTTGAATCCTGGAAGGGACTACATGATAGTGGTGACCTAACAGTTAAGGAAGTGGCCCCGTAATCAGAAGTTTGCTGGTTTGAATCCCGATCCGCTGAGGAGACTCTGAGCAAAGCACCATCTCCACACACCGCTCCCCGGGCACCTGTCATGTTTCCCCATGCTCACTAAGGGTGATGGGTTAAATGCAGAGGGCACGTGTCGTTGTCACTGTGTACTGTGCTGCAGTGTTTCACAATCAATTCACTTCACTTAAAATATGAGCATAGTGTTATTGAAAATGTATTTGTAATGTAAACTCTATAGAGAATGTTATGATTTCAATTTACAGAGGAAATTATATCGTCTCTGGTTCAATTTTTATATTGCAATATGAATTTTATGCCGTATCTTCGGTGTGCGTTCACAGGCATAAAGGGTCAAAATACATGAACCTGAAGCAGCTGTTCACACATGTTTATATAGTAAAGAGCCTCCAGGCTCTTTACAGTATCCCACACTGTACTTACCACAGCCCTGAGGTTGCAAGATCGGTTTCTGTTATTGTGGATAACAGTGGATTACGGGGCAGTGGTGGCCTAGGGGTTAAGGAAGCGGCCCCGTAATCAGAAGGTTGCCGGTTCGAATCCGCCAAGGTGCCACTGAGCAAAGCACCGTCCCCACACACTGCTCCCCGGGCGCCTGTCATGGCTGCCCACTGCTCACTCAGGGTGATGGGTTAAATGCAGAGTACAAATTTCACTGTGTGCACCATGTGCTGTGCTGCTGTGTATCACATGTGACAATCACTTCACTTCAATTAACTCTGAGCCTTTTTATATTAAGTCCCATGAACATGGGGTTTTAGAGTGGATAGATTCACTATACTCTCCTCGTTCTCCCTGCAGAATGGCGGTGGATCTGTATGACTCTCAGTACCTGCTGATCCTGGCACCAACCCTGGTCATAGCCCTCATGTTCCTCTTTTTCTGGCTCTTCATGAAAGAGACGTCGTATGACGAGGTTCTGGCCCGTCAAAAGCGGGATCTAAAGCTCCCTGCTGTTAAAGCTGATGCTCGCAAGAAGAATGAGAAGAAGAAGAGCAAGAAGAAGGACATCGGAGGAGGCGGTGGTGGAGGCATCGCGGGTGGAGGAGGCGAGTCAACAGAAGACTTGAGGGATTTCGACTCTGCGGATGCTACAATAAGTGCCACTTCTGAAGAAGAAGAGGTAAATGAGACAGCTTCTGAAGCCATAGTGGAAGCAGTTCCTGCACTGGTGCATGCGGAGCCTCCAACAGTGTTGAAGGAGAGGAAGAAGAAGGATAAGAAGCAAGCCAAAGCCACAGTGGTCACCACATCTTTACCAACAGCCACAACAGCAGCTCCACAGGTAATCGTGCCTCCTGTGGATGAGCCAGAGGTGAACGGTTCAAAACCAGCAATGGCACGTAAAGCTGAGCAGCCTTCACCTGTCAGCAAAAAGCCCAACCCACCCTCACCGCAAACCCCACCCACCGCTGCAGAAACTGTTGGGAAGAAGAGAGCAAAGAAGCAGAAGAGTGAAATGGGTGAGTAGACCAGAGGTTTCAGGGTGTCTGTATGTTTGTTTGAGAGAGAAAACTGGGAATCTGTAATGAAAGCATCTAACATACTGGTTCTTAATCTTTTTCCTCTTCCTCAAACCACCCATTTATTTATGAATGAAGTCACCACAGGGATCAATTTCCCCTCTGTAATGCTTCTCAGGAGCAGCTTTAGATGTTTGTGTTTATTGATTTGTTCTTTTCCACAGATTTGTTAACTTTGTCTTGTATTAATGTGTAAAATAGGTACAGCTGTCAGTTCGCTGATAGATGACCACCCTGCTGAGGTAAAATCAGACCAAGGCCCACCTGTGACCAAAAAAGAACCTCCTGTGACCCCAGCTGAACCCAAATTCCAGGATGGGGCTGCTCCTCCCAGTGGGACCACTACCGCTGGTGGGGGAAGGAGGAGGAATACTAAGAAGCAGAAGACGGACCCTTGTGAGGATGAGTCTAGAATCTTTTGCTAGATAGACAGTAGTACAAATGTTCACTTAGGCTAGAGATTAATTTGCCAATGCACAGTGGTGCAAATAGCAATTGCAAAAGGATCATTTGTTAAGAAAGAGTACTATGATTGGTATGAAATTGTTACATTAGAAGTGTCTTAACTTATAAGGATGTCCAGTATTTTAAATGTTAAAGATTTTGAATTTGCATTCTTATTTGGGGCTCTAGACTAACTTTTTGCACTAATTGCACTAGTGCGCCTAAAATATTTAGGTGCTCCAAGTTTTTGCTTACATCACATTTAACAATGCAGTTTTATTTACATTTACATTTATGGCATTTATCAGACGCCCTTGTCCAGAGCGACTTAGTCAGTAGTTACAGGGACAGTCCCCCCTGGATCAATTTAGGGTTAAGTGTTTTGCTCAGGGACACAATGGTAGTAAGTGGGGTTTGAACCTGGGTCTTTTGGTTCATAGGCAAGTGTGTTATCCACTTGGCTACTACCACCCTACCACCGGTTTTACAGTTTTTTTTTTTCCCCTTCATTTAAAATCGCCATCCATATATGCAGTATTGACCTGTAAATGGTTAACTAACAATCTGGTTAACAAAAAAAGTTCTTTGTTTGAAGCACAATTCTACAAGAAAGGTAACTTTTGAAAATGTGTTTGTGCTTAAAGTGCTTCACTTCAAAACAAGATACATCAGATAAAAAGATTTTTATTACTAGATTAAAAGTGCAAGTGTTTTAAGGGCTTGAATTTGATTTTCGGCTTGATTATCTGTTTGCTGCTGCCTGTTACTGAAAGGCTGCATTATGCATTTTCAGCATTTAATTTCTATCATTTTACTTTGGCTCGGGCTTGTAAAGGATCAGTCAGGCATTTTGATTAGCGCAAAAACAGTGCAGTGAAACAGAAGCAATCTGATGCCAATTACATCCTGGTTGCATTGGTTACGAACGCTTATCCTGAAGTGTGTTAAAATAAAAAAAGGCATTTAAAGTAATTTATAAATGATTTGTAAGAGTCAGAAAATCCACAGCCATATCCAAGACGGCAGAGGCAGGGCATCCAGGCCATCACAAACTACAGGACTAAAACCTGTCTGTGAGAGTGACCCCACTCTATCCGATGCACTGAATGACTGCGAGGAAATCAAACCCTCCTTCCAGTCATCATGTGCCGTCTAACCATGGCGGCCATGAGAAACTTCTGGACCAGACAACTTCCCTGGAAGATGCTTAGAGAATGTGCAGACCAGCTGGCAGACGTTCTCACTGACATGTTGCATGTTGACATGTTGTTCCAACATGTCTCAAGACCTCCACCATCATGCCCATGCCAAAGAAGTCTTCAGTGTCGTGTCTTAATGACTATTGTCAATCATGATTAAGTGGTTTGAGAGGCTGGTCATGAAACATATGAAGACCCTGCTGCCCTCCACCCTGGACCCACATCTGAACTTGTACTCGACGATGCTATTGCCACCATCCTGCATCTGACCCTCATCCTCCTGTACAATAATGACACATACTCATAAATACTGTTCGTAGACTTCAGTTCAGCGTTAACACCATAATTCCCCTGCATCTGATTGAGAATCTTAGCCTGTTTGGCCTGAATGTGATGTTCATGATGTGATGTTTGCTGATGACACTGCTGTGGTGGGTCTCATCAGCATGAACGATAAATAAGCGTACAGAGAGCAGGTGCAACGACTGATGGACTGGTGTAAGGTCAATCTATTTCTGAACGTGGACAAAACGAAAGAGATGATTGTTGACTTCAGAGGACAATGGAGGGACCACTCTCCACTAACATCAACAGATCTTCTGTGGTGATAGTCAAGAACACAAAGCTCCTTGATGTTCATCCAGAGTAGAACCTCTCCTGGAATCTCACCAGCTCAACAGCCAAGAAAGCACACACGCGCTTTGTCAGTATTTAACTTGGTTTAGTTGTTTAAATGTTACATGTAGCACCAGGTTTAGACAAAAGATAATTTTGTCTAATGTGTATGTAGGTTAAATTACAATAAAGCTCAACTTAATCTGCCGCCACAATAATGTTGGGTTCTGGCTTTTAAAAAGCTATACTAGTTGGGATCTGGTCTAACTTTTAAGTCCTCTGTCTATCTGACTGGCCAGGCTACTCCATTGTCATTTTTCATCTCCATTGTTGAACCCCCACCTCTGTCTGCCCCTGTGTGTCATGGTACTGCCATCACCTTGGCTAAAGAGGGCTCATCCTCCTCTGCCATGCCCACGGATGCTGCCTCCTCTTACCCCATGTCTGCGTCCTCCTAACAGAACTATAAACTCGGAAGTTCATGTAAACTGATAGAAATTGAGTACAATTTTTACAGGATTTGCAAGGTTTATAGCTCTAGTCTATATAGCATACAGGACTATACTATTGGGTGTGTTTTGGGGGGTTTTATACATTTTAATGTTTAGAAATATAATATTCGTAACCTCAGTACCGCACCTGTGTTCATACTAGAGAAGTAATTGCACTTAACTTGTTCACCCCTGTCAGCTGTGACTGAGGAGGGTCATGTTCAGGCATCACCTCCAGTATCTGCCAGCGACTCATCGTTTCCCACAAACCACCAGAGCATCCAGAATGAAGGCTCTCCTGCGCCTGGCCGTACCCACCAACTGCCCGCACAAACTAAGCATGGCAAGAAACACAAGAATGAGCCTGACAAAGGTTTGTCTAAGCTAATCTTATGGCCATTGTGCTGACTGGGTGACTGACTTTTGGCTTGTTAATTATAGTCAAGTGGCTTTATGAGGAGTAAGGTTCTTAAACATGAGCCATATGTCTGTCTGCATGTGTGCAGAGAACTCAGAGGTGAGGCTAAAGGACCTGCTGTCCAGTCTGAGAGGACTTGTCCTGTCTGATTGCGAGGCAGTCAGCGTCATCTCTGTTCTGCGGGAGAAGAGCCCTGGGGCACTGGACTTGTGGTACAAGGTGAGCCGGGAGGAGAGGATAAAAGCACAGACAATGTGCATTTTAAAGTGTAGTAAAACAATTGATTTATTGCTCAGTTAGGTATTATTAATTCAGTGTGTTTTCTTTCTCTTTGTATCTTGCTGCCACTTGCCTGCGTTCAGTCAGCTGCTAAGAATGACCCACTGGCGCAGCAGTACCTGGAGAGGGAGAGACTGCTGACCACTCTACAGGAGGAATCATCCATCGCCAAGGACAAAGTCAAGCAGCTTAGTCAGGTGCCTGCAACATTGACATAAAGCGCCCACACAGTTGCAGTGGGGCAGTGGTTGGCCTAGTGGGTAAGGAAAGACCCATTATGATGGCTGCCCACTGCTCCCTCAGGGGATGGGTTAAATGCAGAGACCGCATTTCACTGTGTGCACTGGGTGCTTTGATGTGCTGTTGTGTCACGTGACAACTAATATACTACATGAATACTATGTAGTGCGTTTCCACTAGGGAAGTTCAGCTTGTTCAACTGTCTGTTTTATGTCCGTGACAGGAGTTACAGGTAGAGAAGCAGAAGACTAATCGTGCTGAGGCTGTGGTGCGGGATCAGCGTGTTGCCATGGAGAAAGAACTGGGGGTCATGCAGGCCAAAGCACAGAGCAGCTACAATGAACTGAACAGCTTTCAGATAAAGGTATTGCAGCATCTGTTGTCAGGTTCATCTCTCTCTCACGCACACACACACACACACACACACACACACTGTATCTGCAATATTATGCTACACCTTCTACAACAAGGTTAGCTTGTACATCAAGGTCATAAGTCACTCAATCAGTGGTTTTTACTGTCTTTTAACCACTCAACAGAAGCGTAATGCTAGCGTATCTGCTGACTCACAGCGGTTCGCAATGCTGCTAATGAAAGTAAGGCAAACTTGTAGGTGATTCACTGACTAGCATCCATGGGGTCTTTGTGCAACCAGGAATTGGAAGAAGTACAGCATAGCTTGATACCAAATTCTCCTGTTTTTGTGGTAAAATTCCGATTTAGTTATTTAACCACTAATGACATGAAGTATTCTTAGAACTAAAGAGCATTTTTTTTTGTTTTGGGGACTGTTCACGCTAGTGAGGTGCTGCAGCTGGAATGATTTTTGTTTTGAAATTATTTCTATTTATTTATCTATTTTTACTTTTTTATGTCCAGTTTACGCAAATGAGGGACCAGTTGGAGGGTCAGATTGCTCGGCTGACTCAGGAGAACACCATCTTCAGGGATGCAGTCAGCAATGCCAGCAACCAGATGGAGACCAAGTGAGTTTCCCCTCATGTCTTAATTTCAAACTTCTATACCTTCAAATATAGGTGGGGTTAGACGGCGTGTACTTCGCTTTCGAGTTTCGTTTCTCCAACTGCTCCACTGCCCCACCCATCCAGAAAAACCTCCTGGTCCATGTACGTTTTGCACCAGACGGGAAGCAAATTCGTGGAGAAAAGCCCACATGATTTTTGGATTCTCTCCTTTTTGAGACCTGGAAATTGTCTGGGCTTCTGCGCTGCTTAAACATTTGTCACAACACTCCTTTCCACATGCTTTCATGGCTGCGTTATCAAACTGGCCGATCAGTTGCAGGTCTGTGGTCCAGTAGAACCTGCGAACCTTATCGATATTCTATTTTGGTTTTCATTAATGTCGTTTGATGCAATAAATTGATGAATTCTGCATTTATGAGGTGATGTAGATATTGAGAGATTTGTTGTGTTTAAGCTCGATATCCCATGTGTTTGGTTATTGTCTCACTTCCAGCAACAGAAGAGTCCCTACCCTGCCACCTGCGCTGCATTTCTGAATAACTGGCACTAGCCGTCCCTCTAGAATCCCTGGCACCCAACAATTAAACTGCAGCTTCTCACTGGACAAACTTTGACCTGACATCTGTGTAGTTGAGAAATTATTAATGTAGACATGTAACAGTATCTTATTTTAATCCTATTTGAGTGATTTTTGTGTACATTTAACTGTATTATGTACTTTTGTCCCTTATGTACACAGTCTGGTTAATGGTCCATGTGTCTGTGTCACAGGCAGACCTCAGAGCTGAATAAGCTACGTGCGGAGTGCACAAGGCTCATGAATGAGCTGAGCGAGAGCAGCAACAAGTTGCAGCAGGAAGAGCACCAGAGGAAGAGCCTGGAAGTCAGTTTCAAACAGAACGTGTCCCAGCTGGAGGTACCCATGGCCAAAGTGCTGCTCAGTTCTCCTAAATATAACTTAGTCCTTTTTAAGTTTAAAATCTGATAATGCAATAACATCTATTGCACAGCTTAGCACTGTTTTTCAAAAACTCTTGACAGTGGTTTCAAAAGCAGTACCAGCAAGTGTACAGTAGTAAACATTACACAAACTTTTTATTAAGATAGGTTCTTTACTGGTGTTTATTTTAATGTCATGAAACATTGAGTCTGTCCTATTTTGCCTGGGCTTGCACAGTCTTGGCACTGATGGTTGCATGATAGCCTGAATATTTTTTTTGTTTTTGTTTCTTCCCTCCTTCCCTCTGTCATGCTCTCCCAGGCCCAACTACAGGACGCTAAGCGGCGGTGGGATGAGGTTCAGAACTATTTGCACAATGTCAATACAGAGCGGGAGAAGCTGCAGGGAGCTAAACAGGGTGTGTAGACTTTCCTCCCAGCCTCTCTTATACACACGCTTTTTGTGCCTGTTGATACATCAAATTAGTAAGACAGTGTGGAGTACCCTTAAACAATTTTGTTGTGATAATGATGTTTGTCCTTTCTGTCTTATTTTAGTTTTTTCATATGCAAAACTGACTGTATTTGTGTGATCCACCAGAGCTGCAGAACCAGCTGCTCTCTGCAGAAAATGAGCTGAATGGCAAAAACCAGGAAATACAGACTCTTCACAGTAGACTGACAGAAGCCATTTACAGTAAAGAGCGGGTGGAGCAGGAGACAATGAAGCTGCTGGAGGCATCCAAACATACTCGCCCTGATGAAGGGTTGCAGCAGCAAGTACAGGTATGATTATATACATTTATCACAATCACACAGGACAGTTGCATTGGTTCAATGATGCTATTCATTTGTTCATAACCATATGACATGAAATTTACTTCAGTTAATGTGAGGTGTACATACATTCAACCAGGTTAGCTAACCATAAATAAGTCTCAATAAAATCTAAATATGTGTTATATTCTAATGTTCTTGTAATCAAATATTGGTGTGTTAAAATTTTAAAATGATTATTTTGCTTTTCTGACAGGATCTTTTGAATGATAACAAAACACTACAGGTCCAAATTGAAAACCTACAAACCCAAATTGCTTCCCAGGTATGTGAGTTACTGTCAGTTCATATAATGCTGAGCACTTAACAGTCAGCTCTTTTCGTCATGCTAGTTTGTGTTACCAGGCAATATGGACTGTACATGCATTTTTTTTTTTCTCTTTCGTGTTTAGGCTACCACAGTGTCTCATTTCGAGGAGCTTCAGAAGCTGTGAGTGTAGAGTCACATTAGTTCATTACAAAGATGTGTGTTTGTGTGCTTGTCGACTATTGCACTTGTTTTGTGTGTGCAGTCTAGCTGAAAAGGAACACCAGAGAAAGAGTCTAGAAGACTCACTCAATGCCGAAAGGAGCAGTGGCGCAAGCAGGGAAACAAACATGCAGGTATAATATATTTATTAATATATAATCCATGACTCCTTTTCAGCTTCTTCAGCTCCTTTTTTAGCTTTACACAGTGAACCAAGTCACCTGGTACCGCATACATTGCTTTTGTATTCCAGTGCCTCAGCAGTTGTCTGTCTCCATTTAAAAGTAATGTAAATTAGAGCTGAAGATCTTTTGAAGACTTCTTAATTTCAATGATTTTACACTGACTCGGGCCGGGCTCTGGCTTGCACGCTGAAGGAGTGGCCAGGTGATTTAATTAATGCAAGAAAGATGCGTAACCTAGGTCTCAGATGTAGAATAATTTTGAACATGAATAAATGATACAGTCAGCTGGTACAGTCAGGATCGGGCGACCTCCACCACCACAATAATGTTGGGCCAGAAACAGTTTGGGCTTTTAAAAAGCCGTACTTGTCATGCCTAACTTTTAAGGATCAAGTACATATATAATGTAACTGTTATCATGTAAATGCCGAAAGCTGATCACCAAGAATTTTATTTTGATTGCATGAACTCGCAGCACCCCCCCCCCCTCCCCTTATTATTTATTTATCTGTTAAACATACAGTATTTTCTGCCTAGAAAAGTTTTTTCGTGTCCATACGTTTCGTCTTTCTTAGGCCATTCACAATGAGAATTTCAGCCTGAAGGAGGAGCTTCAGAATCTGCAGGCACAGATTTCTGCACAGGTGAGGATTTCTATTTGTTGTCACAGTTTTGAAGAGGTCAGTCCGTTACCTTTTTAATATCTTCTCTTTCTCATTCAGGCCTCTTCACAATTGGCTGTGGAGCAGTTCCAGCGGAGGTGTGTATGCGTAGCGTATGCTTGGGCATTTGTTGATTTATAAAATGCCTTGTTGTCTTTTGTTCTGTTTTTCTTAAGTTTTTTTTTTTTGTATCATGACAGGCTCCAGGAAAAAGATGAGCGCATTAAAACAGTGGAGTCGTTATTGGAGTCAGGGCTTATTGAGGTGGCCAATAAGCAGGAGGAGATCAAGGTGAGCAGCATAGAGAACTTGCTGTTCGTGCCGTATAGATTAGAATGAGTGGATGTCAGAGAAAACAAATCTGCTCTGTTCTGTTGCCCTTAGAATTTTAGTATGGAAGTGTTTCGGAGATACATGATGCTCAATTCACTGTCTTTGTAGGGAATGAAAGCAGAGAATGATCACTTGAAAAGAGAAATTGAGGCTTTGCATCAGAAGACAATAGAACAGGTGAGTAATTTAACATCCTTACTTTTGTGTGTTGAGGTGAAAGTGAAGTGATTGTCATTGTGACACAGCACACGGTGACTCAACGAAGTGTGGTTTCTGCATTTCCCCATCACCCTTAGTGAACAGTGGGCAGCCATGACAGGCTCCCAGGGAGCGGTGTGGGTGGGTGCTTTGCTCAGTGGCACCTCCGTGCCAATCGGCAACATTCTGAATTCTGAAGCCCGTTTCCTTACTCGCTAGGCCAACCACTGCCTCAACCATTTCCTCATTGTATATGTTATGAGGGAGCTCAAGTTTTGTTTAACTCATAAGTTAAAACAAGTTTCTTGTATTCTCTTTCCACAGGCATCATTAGAGTCGCTGCTAGATGACTTACGGAGACAGTAAGTGGCCATGACAGGATTGAACAAATAGTTATATATGGATTGATAATATATATAACATAAATAGTTTGAAGTAATAAACTAACAATCTTATGCTATTCTGTAATTTTCAATAATGAATATAGTTAATGTGCCCATTGTTTGTGTCCTTATTTGTTCCCAAGGCTCCATCAGAAAGATGAAAAAATCAGAAATCTTGAGGAGGAAGTAGAGAAAGCACTGGAGAATGGAGCCAGCAGAGGGAAGATGGTTGAGGTGTGTACCATGATGCATCATTAGGATTATGAATTAAGAGAAATGACAAGCTGCTTGTAATAGCAAGGCTTATTAATATCTGCAATGTGTCTTGCACTGCTGAAAGACTTTGGAACAGCAGGTGTTTGTCCTGAAGGCTGAAATGGAGCAACTAAAAGCCAATAAGCCTGAAGTAACCGCCGAACCCAGTCCTCAGGTCCTGGAACTCCAATCACAGTAAGCTGAATCACATTTGTCTCAAATTAAAGCTAGAGATATGACTACATGTCTAGAGCTCTGCTAAACCCCCTGTGATGCTTTTCTCAAACTACTGGTTTTCAGTTAAAATTCTGTTGCTAATGGAAAACCATGAGGAAACTTGGGCCATCTGAGTTTGTCACTTGTTCACTGCTTTGTCCCTTCAAGAACAAGAAATGGCAACAGATGCACCAGGGACCATTTTTTCCTGTTGTTTTTTGCGAAATATGGCAATTAAGAGAAATTACGTATTGTTGATTTCATAAATGAACTGTATGGCTGTAATGATGAGCTTTGAAAATCTTGTTTAGGCTTGCAGTGAAGGAACAGGAGTTACAAACACTGCAGAAGGAACTGGAGGTGGTGACTAAAGAGGTGGTGTTGAGAGAACAGCAACTCCAGCAGCAGCTGCAGGTGAGCAGTTATGCTGCATTTACATGGTACTCAAGCAAATCGGCTCATTTCACGATTGCCAGTAGCTGCTTGCTGCTTTGTGAAATGTGAATGCACATGACTGTAAGGTATGCTCATTGGTTAAAGCAACACATTCAACAATTTGGTAACTACTGACTCATGTTGATGCTCCCTGCATTTTTTTCTGACTACCAACCTAGTAATCCTCCAAGATTTAAATTACATTTATGAATAGTTTTACACACACACACACACACACACACACACACACACACATATATATATATATATTAGGTTGTCTACGTTTACATTTGGAAAATCTTACCTTCCAATATCTTTCCACAGCAAGTCCAGACAGATGCATCTAGTCAGGAACTGCTTGCTTCGTAAGTAAATCATTATTCTAGCTACCTTGTCCACACAATTTTTTAATTGTTTGATTTTTAAAAACAAATTGCTAACTTTTGTTGTAAAATGTTAGTGCTGTCATTGAATGCCCCATTTTCAAAAGTTTTTCTTTCTTATTCTCTTATTTTATTTACCCTTATGAGAACATTCATCGTTTAATTTCTTATGGAACCACATGCACTGTTCAGGGTTCCCACGGATCAGGGAATTTCTGGAATATCAAGGAATTTCAGTTAAGATAATTTTGTTAATAGCATATAGTCCAGTAACCAGAACCTGATGTGTATTCACACATCTTTGTTCCAGGTGAGTGTTTTTGTTTTACTCAAAAACTCTCCCACTCTAAAATGGGCAGTGGTGGCAGTGGTGCAGGGGCAGGGGCAGTGGTGGCCTAGCGGTTAAGGAAGCGGCCCCGTAATCAGAAGGTTGCCGGTTCGAATCCCGATCCGCTGAGGTGCCACTGAGCAAAGCACCATCCCCACACACTGCTCCCCGGGCGCCTGTCATGGCTGCCCACTGCTCACTCAGGGTGATGGTTTAAATGCAGAGGACAAATTTCACTGTGTGCACCGTGTGCTGTGCTGCTGTGTATCACATGTGACAATCACTTCACTTTATTTAAAATGTGCAACATTCTATAATGTTACATTTTTATTAAGTCGACATATGTCCTTACATTTGCTATCTTGCTAGGCAAGTATACATTTCAACATATTTGGGTTGAAAATAAAGAATATAAGGACTGGCTCACCCAAAATGATTTAAAACATGCATCTAAAGGATTTGGTACTGAATTTTATTACTGAATTATTTAAGGAAATAATTTTGGCAAATTTAGAGGGATCAGTTTGGAAATATTGAAGTAGCAATATAGTTTTTGGAGGCCTTTAAATTAGTCTAGTCTTTGTGTCAAACTGTCATTTTAGTTATTACCTTTTGCCTAGTCTTTCAATCGACTTAAACTCTGAGCATTTTAGTCTTGTTTTAGTCAGTCTTATCCATGACTTTTAGCCTAGATTTAGTCAATGAAAATTGAATTGCAAACTTTTTTTCTCTTTTTAACCCTGTCAATACAGTACAAATACCTATTAAAATAGACAAAGCAACATTTTATTTTAGTCAAACCCATTTTATAATTAAAACAAGATTGTATTATTATATTATTCAGAACCAGTCCAATTTTGAGAGCCCTAGGCAAGATTGTTTTTAGGCACTTCCTTGCATCGCTATAAATTCTGAATTTGTCTTAGAAATTCCATTTAGGTTAACCATTTGCAAATTTGAAATACTTTGAAAGAAATTGAACTTGAGCTTGTTGACACTTAGGGTTAAGTGTCTTGCTCAGGGACACAATGGTAGTAAGTGGAATTTGAACCTGGGTCTTCTGGTTCATAGGTGAAAGCCACAAAGGGGGTGGCCACAAAAAAATGGCCATCCCCATGAATAGCAGATAAAGGCTAATTAGATGGGCTCTCAAGGTAAGAGTGACATTCCACTAAACCAAACCACCACCCTGCCACCGCCCTGTGACTCCTTTGACCCCCTGACAATGAGTGGGACAAATGGGCCTCAGGAAGGGTGGTGTTTCATTAATAATTTTATTATTAGTGGTGGTGTTAATTGCTCATACTTGTGGAAGAAAAGATTTGATACATGGCACAGCCTATTTGGAGAGAAAGATTATTATAATGTGAGTGTCAGTCATCTTGTGATATCGAAATATGATTGAGACCACTTGTTCTATACAGGTGTATAGTATAGGTTTTATCTTGTAAAGAGTATTTGGTCTAGTTTTTGTTCATCAGCAATATTAAATGATTTATTTTGTTATAGTTATTGTCACATGACCAAGATCTTGTCTGATCTTAAAATTTAATTTAATTTTCATAAATTTAATTGACTAAAACACTAATGAGCAGCTAAGTATAGCAGTTCTGTACATTTCTGTCCTAATGCAGTGTCATTTTAACATGGCCATGACATTTTTTTTTTTTTTTTTTTTTTTTTTTTTTTTTTTTGCTTCTATGAAATATTTTACATAAAATTTGACACGTTATTTATTTATTTTTTTTCCCCTCAGATTGGCAGCCAAGGACAAGCAGCTGTCTGATCTTAATGCTGAGGTTGCAGAGTTGAGAGATTCACTGGAACTCCACAGAAGAAAGAATAATGTAAGAATCCTCAGTTTCTGATACATTTTTGCAATCCTTGCTCATCATCTGAGGAGGTCATGGAGGGAACAAGCTCATGCCCTTTCCCTGAGCTTAACTCCATCCTGCATGTTGATTGTCTGTCAAAGTGCACAAGTGCTGGTCACCTGCTTAAGCAATGTTCTTTTCCAAAAACTCACACAATATGAAGAAAAGAATAACCTAGAATGTCACAATGTGTTGTAGTTCAAAAGTTGGCACAATTCAAACCAGTTGACATCTGTCCCTCATCAACCATATATTACAAGCACTGAACAGTGTGGTAAGAAGGGTTGTCCTGGCATTCAAGACTCATCACACAGTGACACGGAAAAGTGTGCCATTTTGGAGGCTTTAAACTGAGATCTTAGGAAGATCCCTGGGTAGGGAGTATAGGGAGTTCCAGTACCAGCATTGCAACAGATTTGGTTGCCTTGGGATAAGATGACATACTTTTCCAATGTGTTTTGTTCTTTTAGGCTCAAGGACAATTAAACAGGTAGCCAAATCACATTTGTAACCAGAGGTGTCTGGTCACTTTTGGACATGTACGGTATATACTTAAAATGGCAGTTCTAGTCTAAACTGTAGGTTTGTCCTGTGATTTGATTTATGACAGCGATTTTGCATTGTGTGTATGGCTTGTTGCGTGACCTCTATGGTTTTTATGGTTTTCGCTGTCTAGCCCTGCCTTCTGAAGGAAGTTGGGTTTAGGTATGGTTGGTCCACAACGAATTTAGCATTAAAACCTGATCGTGATCAGTATTGTTCTTCTCGACTTTTCTTGACATCTCCTGATTGGCCAATCTTCAACTGGCTGTGTCATGGTTCTTTCAAAATGTCATCGGTGTTTATGGGCCAGACCTTTTTGATGGAATGCTGCTGTGAGGCTGAACTGAAAGTGGTGTCTCTCTGAAACTGACCAGGAGCTCCGGGAGAAAAACTGGAGCGCTATGGAGGCGCTGTCTGCCACTGAAGCGATGCTCCAGGGAAAGCTCAGCAAGACCGCCAAGGTTCGGATCGCAACACCACAACCTCCCTCCCCCTTGCCGCCGACCACTTCACTGTAGATTCAATCCAGCGCATTCTGAATCACCTTCTTACATTAATCGACCAGAGCGAACTGCATATTCATTAGCTTTTCTATTCATTAGTGACTCCGTTCTCATTCCCTTCTCAAATCTCATCCTGTGATTGTCAGTTAATTGTTAATGATTTTATGAGGAGTAATAATATTTAATTAATATCCAGTGTTTATTTTTACAACCTAATTCTATTTTGCAATGACTGCCTATTTCGGTACAGAAGGTATTTCCTTGTTTAAAAAAAATCAAATCATTATTTGATTTAATCATGAAATGTGTTTGCTGACAATCCCAATTAGGTAATTAGCCTCTCATCCTCATTGCCATGACACCTGAATGATATTCCACCATCCATACTGTTGATCTGTTCCCTTTGCTCAGCATGCCATTCTTGATTTATGCAAAACTAAAGAGATCAGTTTCACATAAATGCAACTTAGCGGTTTGAATAAAATTTTTATGTAGCTAATGCTGCTATGTTAATATCTCTGACTCAAATTTGGGTGGAAGTAGCCTAGTAGGTAACACACTCATCTATGAACCAGAAGACCCGGGTTCAAATTCCACTTACTACCATTGTGTCCCTGAGCATGACACTTAACCCTAAGTGTCTCCAGGGGGGGACTGTCCCTGTAACTACTGATTGTAAGTCACTCTGGATAAGGGCGTCTGACAAATGCTGTAAATGTAAATGTACCCTTTTCCATTTTCACTGAACATAGCAGAAAGTGGCTTTCTCTTCTTCAATACAAGAAGAGAAAGATGGGCCCAATATCTTATTATTTCATAAAATATATCAGCCAAGTCCATCCTAGCAACTTATTACAATCAGCCAGATTTGTCAAGTTATACTTCTTTATAGTAGGGAACATTTCTTTTAAACAAAGTCTGAAAGGCTGTCATTATAGTGGCCACTATATTCGCTGTGCTTATTTAATATTTCATAAGCATCATGGTGTTTTTATAAATGTAAATAATCACCCAGCACCCACGTGTTATATGTGATCTGTAGAGAGTGCGGGTGTACGTGTGTGCATGTGCATGTGTGTCCCTTTATGTGTGTAAAAAATTACAGACACACACTGATGTCTTGCTCACCCCATCTGCACCAATCATGTATCTAAGTGCCCTGAGCTGTGATGGACCAGGACTGAAAGCCTTTCTTTTTACGTAATCTGAATGCAGGAGTTATTCATTATGTACAGGTCGGGTGGGTTTGCCTGCAGTTCCACCTGTTTGTATTTGGTGATGTTGCACTTCGTGTTTGTGTCAGTGGAATGTGGTACAGGTTTAACTTGAACTTAATGGCATCAGCCAAGTGAATAGGGTGTGGATGTGGAGGAGTCCTCTGATGGTTTGCAGTGGATAGGTCCTCTACAGGAGGGTCATGATGAGCATTTGCTAATGTAACATCAGGATTTACAGAAAGAAATCGATGAAATCAAGACAAGATGTCTTGGTAGTTATGTCTATCTTGAAGGAGAGGAACTGGCTATCCACCCAGCCCATTTTATTGTTGTGTAATTTTTGCACCTAGTTGCCAAATGCACCATGTCTGCAACTAAACCAAGCATGTCTGTGTTGTAATTTAAGAATTCCAGGTGAATTCAGCTGTATTACATTTGCAAATATCGACTCCAAATTGCAAACAGTTAAGCAAAGAGCTCTCCAAGTTCATGAGAGAACATTGTGTGGGGGTTATAGCATGTTGGCCTATAGGTCTAGACACGAAAAAACCTGGAACACTTGACCTAATTTTATATATAATCGATTGAGCATAAAGGCAGAAAAAACTAAAACACTATAATGGAATCAATATGGCACCAAATACAGTATTTCATTGTGATTATATTATAATAATAATACATATATTGTATATTTTTGTATTATTTGAAATATTACATGGTGCAGTGGTCAGTAATATGCCTTCTCTGAGAAACATGCAAACTAGATAAACTGGTAACTCAGAATTGTCTGTTTTGTGTGTGAAAGAGTGCACCCTTTGATAGGATTAAAAAAAAAAAAATTATGGCATTTAGCAGGCACCCTTATCAAGAGCGACTTAGTCAGTAGTTTAAAGTTTTTATTGTGTGTGCACAAAATGTGTCCTCTACATTTAACCCATCACCCTCAATGGGCAACCATGAGAGGCACTCTGGGAGCAGTGTGTGTGGACAGTACCTTGCTCAAAGGTACCTTTGTGGCACCTTGCAGTTGTTTCATGTACAGGGAGTGCAGAATTATTAGGCAAGTTGTATTTTTGAGGAATAATTTTACTATTGAACAACCATGTTCTCAATGAACCCAAAAAACTCATTAATATCAAAGTTTTTGGAAGTAGTTTTTTATTTTTAGCTATTTTAGGGGGATATCTGTGTGTGCAGGTGTCTATTACTGTGCGTAATTATTACCCATTAATATAATTATACCCATTTCAATAATTTATTTTTACCAGTGAAACCAATATAACATCTCCACATTCACAAATATACATTTCTGACATTCAAAAAAAAATCAGCGACCAATATAGCCACCTTTCTTTGCAAGGACACTCAAAAGCCTGCCATCCATGGATTCTGTCAGTGTTTTGATCTGTTCACCATCAACATTGCGTGCAGCAGCAACCACAGCCTCCCAGACACTGTTCAGAGAGGTGTACTGTTTTCCCTCCTTGTAAATGTGATGATGGACCACAGGTTCTCAATGGGGTTCAGATCAGGTGAACAAGGAGGCCATGTCATTAGTTTTTCTTCTTTTATACCCTTTCTTGCCAGCCACGCTGTGGAGTACTTGGACGCGTGTGATGGAGCATTGTCCTGCATGAAAATCATGTTTTTCTTGAAGGATGCAGACTTCTTCCTGTACCACTTCTTCCTGTACCACTGGTGTCTTCCAGAAACTGGCAGTAGGACTGGGAGTTGAGCTTGACTCCATCCTCAACCCGAAAAGGCCCCACAAGCTCATCTTTGATGATACCAGCCCAAACCAGTACTCCACCTCCACCTTGCTGGCATCTGAGTTGGACTGGCGCTCTCTGCCCTTTACCAATCCAGCCACGGGCCCATCCATCTGGCCCATCAAGACTCACTCTCATTTCATCAGTCCATAAAACCTTAGAAAAATCAGTCTTGAGATATTTCTTGGCCCAGTCTTGACGTTTCAGCTTGTGTGTCTTGTTCAGTGGTGGTCGTCTTTCAGCCTTTCTTACCTTGGCCATGTCTCTGAGTATTGCACACCTTGTGCTTTTGGGCACTCCAGTGATTGTTGCAGCTCTGAAATATGGCCTAACATCTTGGCAGCTGCACGCTTGACTTTTCTCAGTTCATGGGCAGTTATTTTACTATTTTTTTATTTACTAACCCTGTTGACTATTTTGAATGAAACGCTTGATTGTTCTATGATCACGCTTCAGAAGCTTTGCAATTTTAAGAGTGCTGCATCCCTCTGCAAGATATCTCACTATTTTTGACTTTTCTGAGTCCTTCTTTTGACCCATTTTGCCAAAGGAAAGGAAGTTGCCTAATAATTATGCAGACCTGATATAGGGTGTTGATGTCATTAGACCACACCCCTTCTCATTACAGAGATGCACATCACCTAATATGCTTAATTGGTAGTAGGCTTTCGAGCCTATACAGCTTGGAGTAAGACAACATACATGAAGAGGATGATGTGGACAAAATACTCATTTGCCTAATAATTCTGCACTCCCTGTAGTGGATGCAGACTTTTGTTTGGTGGTTTTCACATTGTGTACTGCTGTGTGTGGATTATATGATTAATTCTGTGTTGCATGGACCACTCTGGACTGATTCTCTACTGATTGTCTCCTTGTCCGCAGGAGCAACAGACAGCGGTGGAGTCTGCAGAGGCTGAATGCAGAGCAATACTAACCAGACTGCTGCCACATGTGCCCCTACCCACTCACCAGGTAGCTTGTGAACTGTTTACATGCACGCACATCTATTTTGTCATTAAAAAAATAATAATAATAAAAAATAAAACCTCAAACCTTGTGTCTGTTCTCCACACAGAGCCACAAGCAGTGGCTACAGAACTTTGAAAGTGCAATGAAAGAAACAACCTCAGGACTGGCCACACCCTCAGAGGATTCTAAGGTGACTGTTCTATCAGGTCTTCTGTAGAACTCCAAATCTCACTTTTAGATCATTTGTACATTGAACATTTAGTCTGGTTTTGTGTGTGCTTTTTGTAGGTTATGGCAGAGAAACTGAGAGAGGCAGAGGAGACACAGAAGGTCCTACAGAAAGATTGTGAGACGTACAAGAAAGTGTTGTCAGAAACGGTATGTTTGCTTCAGGTGGTCTGCACTGAAACGCTTCCTGTTGAATTTGAGGCTATACCTGTTAATAAGTCCAAAAAAGTACCGTGGTTTGTGTTTCAGATGCGCTCTGCAGGAGAGGGCGAACTGGTCAAAAAGGACCTGAATGAATGAGCCATTTTAACATAGATAGGGCTGTGGGTTGGTTCTTTTCTGTAATGCTATCTAATTAGAGCGATGTTAGGATGGTGCGCATCATGTTGACATGTAGGCGCAACCTGTCCACCGCAAGTCAGCAGCTAAGTATTTAGTGCATTACCTCTGGGATGTAATCCATGCATCGTGGTGCAGTCCGCAAGTTTATTGTTGTGCAGTAAATTGCTGAAGACCCCTTGCCTGTATAATTGAGTGCTTTGGGTTGTCCCACAGGAGGGCATTTTGCAGAGGTTGCAGAGCAGTGTTGAGGAGGAGGAGTCTCGCTGGAGGATGAAGTTGGATTTGTCACAGTCTGAACTGAAAGAGGTGGGTGATTTACCTTGGTAAGAAATTCCAACTAAGCTCTTTTAGTTTGTGATTGTAGCAGAGGTTATGGGGGGAAATCACCTTTATAGCTTTATTATAAAACACTAAGGCAACCATAATGTACATAATTTGCACATTAACTGAAGACAGCTCAGGGAAATGATTATTACATCGCAGGATCCTGAAGTTAATGCCTGAAAGCCAGCCCAGTTTAGCAATTTTATGTGACAAAAGGAATATTTAAAAGAAAACATTTACAAGTTTCTCTCTACAAGTTTTCTTTTTGGTTTGCCTCTAGATGAGCATGAAAATGATTGAACTGGAACACGAAGTGGACCGATTGAGTGCAGATGGAGAGTTGGATAGTGTAAGTTTCATCCCTGCCTGCTGTTTCATGAGCTGTTAGGACCACTACATTCATTATTTCATTTTGTTAGTGATTGTAATGCTCAGACTATGGTTCTCTTTCTTTGCAGTTGAAGATGGACAAGCAACATTTGGAAGCTGAACTGAAGCGAGCAGAGCGTGAAAGCGCCATCTATGTGTCAGAGGTCAGAGAGGTAAAGCTCACTTTTTAAATTTGACCTCAAGTATTATCCCTTGTTTTGTTGGTGTGAGCCCGTTGTTGTGTGTTTTACATGTGCATAACACACCCTATAACTATTATATTTTCATTTTTGTATCATTACTCAGTTTTGCTGTAGTCTTTCATCCAGAGACCCAGTGCTTTTCAAAGACTCGACTATTTTAGACCTCTGATACTGTGACATTGCTAACAGTGCAGCTGGGGTACTGAAAATGTAATGAGTGCATAATCATCAATACATCCTGACCTGCCCAGTCAACATGAATATGGGAAATTAGCAATTTATATGCATTTTTTTCTTCTGACCTCGTTCATTTTGTAAAGCAATCAGTGATTCTTGCAGCACTAAAAATAGTGGCCAACACTTATAAGTTCCAAAGTACAGACATTCTAGAGGTGCAGCTATCAGTTATTTGTTCAATTAATCAATCAAATAGTTTTTAATAAATACATTTCCCTTGATTCTTTTTTTTTTCTGAAATAGAAGGTTTATTTTGCAACAATCACCGAGAAACATGTTTTTAGAGGTATCAGCATGACTAGGCCTCACTACATAATTTTCAAAGAGTATCAGAATCAGAAAACTTTATTAATCCCGAAGGAAATTGCTTATGCTACAACTGCACAGAGGGAAAGGCAATGTACATGTACAAGACATACAGCAAAGATAGACCGAGAAACAGATACATTTATGAGTATAAATAAAAATAATGAGCATGTTGTAATGGCTAAAGCAGCATTATGTAAGAGTTAAAAGTTGTCAATAAGTGAGTTATTGCACAGTAGAACATCAACAGGAGACAGTTGCACAGAAGAACAGCAGCGGAATAATCATATTGCACAACCCCATGTTTAAAGACTTACAGGTAGTGAGTGTAAGGTAGAGAGACAGGACCACTTATTGTGTGAGTGAAAGTGAAGTGATTGTCACTTGTGATACACAGCAGCACAGCACACAGTGCACACAGTGAAATTTGTCCTCTGCATTTAACCCATCACCCTGAGTGAGCAGTGGGCAGCCATGACAAGCGCCCAGGGAGCAGTGTGTGGGGACGGTGCTTTGCTCAGTGGCACCTCAGTGGCACCTTGGCGGATCGGGAATCGAACCGGCAACCTTCTAATTACGGGGCCACTTCCTTAACCGTAGGCCACCACTGCCCCACGTGAGTGGCAGAGGGGTGCATTATTGCTGGAAATATTATTGCATTATTACTATTCACCTCAAGGTGGTGAGATTGAATCTTTGGGTTTCCTTAGCAACCCTCTATAGCATCATCAAACTGCTCTATGTTTGTATTTAGCTCAGATCCTACACAGTTTACCCCCTTGCCCTTCTCGCTTCTCGCTTCAGTGGCAGCCCATGACCATGGCCACGATCCCCGCCTCCCAGCCTGCCCCTATTTTAAACCTCGTCTCACACTTCATTTCAGCTCAAAGATCTGTTGACTGAGTTGCAAAGCAAACTCGATGGTTCATACACAGAAGCCGTCAGGCAGAATGAAGAGCTCAATTTGGTAAGCCTCCGTCCCCAGCGCAGTCTTTAGCCAGGCCCTCTTTCAACCGCTGTCTCTCTCGTTTCTATAGGCCGTTTAATACGTTTTTAATAACTGTCCTTTGATCATCCATAACCTTAAGTTCCAGCAGTTACTGATGGGGATAGCTAGCCAATGCTGGGAAGATAGGGTATCATTTCTTTCTCATTATACGAGCTCATCAGAAGGATATTGTTTTTCTGATGACACCCCAGAAGTTCCTTGGGGGTTATGGATGATGATCCTCTCTGTTTTTCTGACTGACACAGAGGTACAATACTAACACCTCCTGTGGTACTCACAGCTCTGAAATTGCCACTAACAGTATTGCATAGCATCCTCTTTCCCAGTCCTTCTCACTTTGTAGAGCTGGTGTCACGTTTTCTGATTTTCAGGAGAAGGGTCACTTTCTGTTTAGCTGCACAACCGTCTTGGTTATGAATTTGAGGTTTGTCAGAGAATGTTGCTTGGCAAAGATACAGTGTTGTAACATTATGCAGTTATGTTCAATATCAGCTGTTCAAATATCACTCAACCACTTCTGTTTCTATTTTATAAAATTTTCCCAACAGGCTAGTTTAAACATGGCTACCGGATTTAGTATGCCGGAAACTGGCCTTATGGAAGCATAATGTCTTAAAGGGCATTTTATACAGTGTATCTTTTGCCTGAATGTGTGTTTTTGTATGAGGTCATTGTATTGAGGTGATATTTTACTTGCTTCTCTTCCTCTTGGGTTGAGTACTGCAGGCCGGCTGCTGTTCATATGGAAGGGATTTTTTTTTTATCCCCCAGGATCAGTGTATAAGCAGTCCACTGACTAAGTCCTTTTCCTTTTTCTTTTTTTTTTTTTTTTCAAGCACAGATGCAGTATTTGCCTGGTGGCAGTGAGCATAAAAAATTCAGAGTTCCATGGAAACATTGTATTCTGGGAGTCAGCCTGGCCTTTTACTTCTTTTTAGTGTACTGAATGACCAATGCAAATGTTACTGTGTACAAACATATAATGCAGTATTGGCCTGCTTTTATAACACCTAAATTCATAACAGGAAAGCGAACAGTATGTGTGTGTGTTGGTCCTGAGTATATCATGACATTTTGTTTTGCTGGCTTGGTGCTCGCTGCAGATGTGGCTCAGTAGGCATATGGGAGGTTTGGCATCACTTCACGGCCTTGACTCTCATTGTCTGCTCTGTGGGTTTAATGTTGCAGCTAAAGAGACAGTTGACTGACACTCTGTGTAAGCTGGAGACTGAGGAGAATGAACGACAGAAAGTGGCTGGAGATCTCTATAAGGTGAGTTACACTAATGCTAGTGTATTTTGAGTTTAAGTTCCGTTTGTGGTGGGTTTCAGATAACTCAACCCAGTTCTGTTTAATTTAATTTCTGTCTATCGGTCTTCAAAGGCTCAGCAGTCTTTAGAGCTGATCCAGGAGGAGATCTTCAAGACGGGACAAGCAGACCTGATAGAGAATAGCAGTCTTATGGTATGCCTAACCTCAAACATTTATTCACTGTAACCTCCGTCAGCCTCACTCACATCACTAGCAGCTCCTGAGGCATCTCCAGAATCAGCCTCTCTCTGTCTGTTCAGGAGGATGTGGACCGCAAGGAGAAGGTGGCAGCGGGTCTGAACCAAACAGTGAAGGAGCTGCAGCAGCTGCTCCAGTCTGTCAACAGACAACTCACCAAGGGCCAGGAGGAGGTGAGTGTGCAACCATTTACACTTCGGGATACAGTCCCCTGCATCCCCAGAATACGTTTACGTTTAATACTGCCTTGCTTTTGTTTTCTAAGAATGGAAACTACGTTGATTTAAGTAGTTTTTTTTTTTTTTTGGTGCCACATCTGTGCAATAAACACAATAACACATTAAAGGACGTGAGAACACGCCTTTGCCTTAATCTTGCATTACGGCACAACCTTGAGTGTGTTTTAATGCTTGCTCATTTGGTGTTATGACTAGGAAATAAAAGAAACTAGTGAACCTTTTTAGATTTGTCTTCAACCTTAGAAATGCACAGGCATGTAGAATAAATGGTCAAGGTGTGACCATTTATAAAGACAGGATTTCTCTCAGGTAATCTCAATCTGAACTGACTGAGGAGCATGATATTTACATTTAGAATTACGCCATTTATCAGACTGGTTTATCCAGAACGACTTACAATCAGTAATGATATAATTGTAGCCAAGGAGAGCTGTGTGTTTTTTATGGATTGAGGATCTTCCTTGATTTGTAATTCTGCATTCTTGTGTTTTTTTCAGATGGAAGGGGATAAAGATTTACCAGAGGTATAGATGGAGAAATCACGGAGTAGCAGACTGGTTCTCTTTTAACACTCCCAGCCAACCACACCTGCAATCCATAAAGCTCTTCCACACTCCCAGTTTATCCATAAACAGATGCGCAGCCTCCCCTCCTAACAAATATGAGCATAGCTCCAGTCAGGGAGAGAGGAGGGGGTGAGCTCAAGAAAAATAAAAAAGGAAAAACATACACACGCTCTTATTTGTCAGGCCTGTGGGTCCCTACACACTCCTGATACAACATACTACTGATGACCTTTACACTGCGAACTGCTCTCCTGATATTCATGTATTTCCTGATGAGTGGGGGAAAAAAACACCTTCCCTGTGAAACCAGTCAGATATGAGGCGTGTGCGCCACTGCACCCTTTCCCTGCTGTAAACTTCCACCTGCGTAGAAGGACCTGAAACCAAAACATCTCCTGCCACCTTTTGCTTTGACGTCATGCTTCTATCCCAGAAATGGCATGTGAAAAAATGACACAGGCCAGTGGGTTGGATGGAGGGGCACTTTTGTTTTAATTCACTCCCGTCCCCTCCATTTTATACAGTGGCAAAAACACTTTGGATACACTGTGGTTTTTTCACTATGTTAGGTTTTTGTGTCAGGAGTTTAGTTTTTTTTTCCCCCTTTCCTAATGATTCAGAAAAAAGTTCTGTTTTTATTTTAGAGTATCATTAACTGTTAAAATCTTCTGATAATACACTACAAGGTTGTGCTATCAGTTGTCCTGACGCGAGATGTAGATGCTCACATGTGCAAAACACCAGGTCTGCTGAATGTGTGTGTTGTCTTTGTTGCCACATGAGCAGTTGGGACTCACAGTTACCATGGACATCGATGGATTTCAAAAGTCTGCCATTGTAAAATTTTTACTTTAGCGCCAGTATGAGATGCCAGGACTTAATGCTTGATGTGTGCAAGTGTAGTAAAAAGTTCTGAGAGTTTAAAAAAACTACTGTGTAAGGAAAATTAAGCGACAGAGAAGATGGCGTCCAAATCCTCTGTAATAAACACACTTGTTCTGTTGCTAATTAAATTTTTTTTTTTTTTGTAAAACAGGAGACCGTTATTAAAAGGGATGCTTGATTAATTTTTTTTCTTCTCTGTGGTTATTTCATTGGGGGGAAAAAACAACATACACAACTGAATAATCTTATTTAAAATTAATTTTAAATCCTGTTCTGGGTTGTTTCTGTAAGTAAATATGGCAGATGTCGTATTTAAGAAATTAAAACTGCATCAGTATGTTTTTTTTTTTTTTTTGGTCTACATTAGAATTAATTATAGAGATCAGTTTTTACATACATTACAAGTATTTAGTACTGTTTTTTTTTTTTTTTTTTTTTTTTTTTTTTTTTTTGCTCTTGACCAAGGTACCGTCCCCACACACTCACTGAGAATGATTGATCGGTTAAATGCAGAGGACTCATTTCCTTGTGTGCACTGTGTGCTGTGTATCACAATTTCACTTTCATGTATTAATGCATTCATCACAATCAAAGCCTGGCACAAGCAGAAAAAACGTTGTGTCTGTCTGGGGGAATAAAAAAAACAAAAAGACCATTTTCATATCATTGTCCTTCACTTGAATCTGTGTAAGGCAATGTCTTTTCAACAGTGTTCAAACCCTCATGTGAAATGGTGAGAAAATGATCAAAATAAAAAATAGGGAAATGGCACTTTCTCTACGGACCTCCGTAGTTTTCTCATGGATCCTCAGTTATAGATGTAATTGCTGAACTTCTACAGTGGGGGGCAGGCTTACGTTACACTTTTTTTTCGTTTAATTCAAAGAAATGATTAAACTTGGCAATTAATTAATATGCTTTACTTCTTAAATAAATTTTCTTGTACTTCTAGAAAAATTAGCACTTTATTTATTTTGTTTGTTTGTCTGGTTTTCTTCCTCCTGTGATGTTTTTCACCAGACATTGGTTGAGATTTGTCCTGGTTTTATAGAAGGGTTAAAACATACATTTTAATTCCCTGCCTGGGAATCCATCTTATGGTCTCGATTGTTATGCTGGTGAGAACACATTTCAACTGATCGTCAGCTATTGTAGTGTCACCTGAACTGTCATTTCCAGGGGACACGAAACCAGTAACAACGGTGCTATTGTGTGGATCTCATGTCAGCAGACTGCAGGCCGGAATCAGCACATTCCTCCCTTTCCGCGTTCAGCGTCACACTACACTCAGCTGATTCACCACCGGCCTCCTGGCCTTACGTACGCATTACAAACAGGGGTCCTACCCCATACTCGGGGCCGTGGGAGAAATGAACTGAGAAATGAACTAAAATATTGTTTCAGTGCAAAAGTGTCTTTCTGCTGCAATATGTTGTCCACGCTGTTCCAGGAGCTGATGTTAGGGACAAGCTCTCGAGTACCAAACTTTCTTAATCAGAGTAGCTGCATCCTGCTAAGGCAGGGGATAACTGGAAAACCCGAAACCTAGGACACGAGATTCAACCTCTCTCTTCAGCACAAGATATGCTGGGCTGGTGCTCCCCAGGTAGAGATTAGGACTTGTGAAAGTGTGGTGGCTCCTGCTGGTGTCTGATAGGCCTTGGGTTTTTGTTGCCTCTCCATCTTGTGTGTCCTGCAGGCCCGGGCTATCCTCGGTTTTATTTATATCATGTGTGTTTTGACCACAGGAATGGAGATAAGCAGTGTTTTACACTCTTCTGAGGAGCTTAGCTCACCCTTCCAAATCAGAAGTCATATTAAGTGTGAGAATGTTTCTAGATAACAGCATGAGCAGATTTTGTTCAGTTTTGATCTTGTGGTATTACTTTACATGTCTTTCATTTGACTGAATCACTCTCATTCAACTAATTACAGGAACAAGTCCCCCTGGAGCACTCAGAGTGTCTTGCTCAGGACCACAGTGTAATGGCTTGGGTTAGAATTGTTGCTGCATCACACTTATGTTTGCCCCAATATGCTTGCCAAACTGGGTTGCAGGAATATAGGACGACCAAAATATGTACATTGAAAAGCTCCAGTGTTTGATGTAAATTGTTCAGTTTTTGCTGGCATGTTTTCTTGAGTCATCCAGATGTTTCACATTAAAAGAAGTGACCTGCGTGATTATAGGATATTGATATATGAAGGCACAACAAGAAGTGTAACTTTCTAATTAAAATGTTACATAAGAATTCCTAGTATCCCAGTACATTTTTTTTTATTTCATTACTGACTTTTTTCCTACGTCGGTCAGTTGGTGCATCTGAGCCCTCACAGTTTTGGCTTTGAAAATACTCCAACTTGGTGATGGAAGGCCCTTACACTTAGAGCCACCATTGGTCATTTACCCACCATTTTGGTCGAATTGTACTGTGTACCATGTACCATGATAGTGACTCGTTTTTAGGTAGTTACCACTTACTGTAGGTGTGATTATGATTTCCGTTTCCATAATCTGCTTTCTAAATACTTTTCATCTCACCTGTAAGAGTGACCTATACAGACATGACATGCCTGTTAAACAGAGGTTGATTGATGAAGGTGATTTGCAGAATCCATCTTCACTTGTTCATGAATTGAATTTTCATTAAACCCATATCCAACACCAGACAAATATTTCATTTTCAATTAAAGCTTTGAAGTAGGATCCCCGAAAGCACTGGTGGTGCTGTGGTGATGACTGCTAATTATTGAGGGAAATCAACAAAAAAAACATTTCTTAAAAAATAAGCAGACTTTATGTAAGTTCAGGAGACTGGAGCTGCAGCCTAGCATGCCACACTCCATCACACGTCCCATGTGCCTGAGGGATCCTGCTGCGCGAGGCCCACGATACCCCCCTGCCTGGAGCTGGCGCTTTGCGGGAGGTCCAGGTCAAAGGCTCAGTTTGTCCCCCACAGTGCTGAACTGCAAAACTCCAGTATGTATCTTGTTTTATTGCGCCTATAACCATCCCACACACGTCACATTATAATGCACACTCCTCCTCACTCACAGGCGGTGTTTGTGTGTAAGCTCTCATGCACATATGTGTTTCTGTGGGTGAAAGTATTTAGAGTGAAAGTGGGGGGAATTAAAATCACAGTCAAAGGATTGTGCACATGCGTAAATCTGCTACACCCTCGCCATCGCAGCAGCCCTGCATCTGCTCTCCATCAAGATGGTATGTGGTGAGCTTTTGATCCCGTGTCTCTCTCTCTCTCATTCCCTCACCCCGGTGCCTAGTACAGTGTACTATAGTGAATGACATGAGGCACTCTGAGATCATTGCATGCGCTTGGAAAGGGGCTAAACAATGGGGGGGAATTTCACACAACAGCCATAAACACTCTTTAAGTCTCAGGCCGAGACGGACGTGGCCCAGAGCTACGTTTTAGGGTGTTTATGGCATAACAGCACCCCACTCTTGCAAAGCACCGGGGGGGCTGGGGCGTAGGCTCATTTGGCGCTGGTGTGATTACCAGAACAAAGGGGAGCAGAGGTTTACACAATCCTGCTGCGTTTGTAACTGCTTAGAAAAGATATTTGATGTAAAAAAAAAAAAATCTAAATCCTATGTTGGCTCATTATATTACAGTTGTCGCTAACCATTCCATTAAAAAAATCCCCTTCCTTCCTGATTTATGTTTGTTTTGGATTTCGTGTTGGGGGATTTTTCAGCAGATCACTGCCACTATATTACACTGTGCAGGTGTGAAATTATGCACCCCGATTTGTAGCAAATGTTTTTCATGGGTGCATCAGTTCTGCACTATATGTCACTATAGTGCGTACGGCCTTAAATGACAAACCTTCTGTGAGACTCAATAAAAATATCAGCAGATGGGAGAATTCTTTTCTAAGAAATGCACATGAAGAGGCTCATTAAAAAAACACCCAAAACGGAGCAAAAGCAAGACACCCGCTATTGAAGTGTTAACAAGAGGGTCATGTTCCTGTGTGGGGGTGACACATTCAACAAAGGAGGATCAAAAGTGGTGACAAGGCAGCCTCGGGGACTCAGCATGTCTATAACTTTCCCGGACTTTTTTAAATACTGAATGTTCTAGCATTAAAGGGTCACTTGTGGATCCAGTGAAGACACGTTTATATTGTATATTCCTGATTTTTATGGCCTTAGGACACATTATGATGGTGAAATGTGTAAAGTGTGCAGGCCTTTCACTGTACTGGAGCTGGGGCAATTAACAGTCAGGTGAGAGAATCCGCTAATGGCTAAAGGTTTATCTTTTAGATAGTTATATAGTTATATTAACGCGTAACGTCTGTACTCGCACCATTTTCCTGTCGTGTCTGTGCGCCGCCTCTGCTCATTACCGTACACCGGCAAATAAACTGTGGGCGCCTGACACCTCGTCGCCGCTTTCATTTCACACACGCAGTAGCGCTTACACCCCGGGAATGACTTCTGTTCCCCAAATAATCAGAAGATGGAGGGGTACTGTCGCCTTAAGACTTCCCCAGTTTTACTCTTTGTTTACATAATTGAAGGTGCCGCCGCCTCTCGCGGCAGTCGGGTGGGGGTGACTGGGACTCTGAGTAAATCTCCAAATTTGGCCAAATTATGTAATATGTTCGACAAATGTCAGGAGACAGACACGGCGCGGAGTGTCGCATCACTGTACAACTAACGCGACGGCGCAATGCTTTTAGGCTAAAACGAAAACTTCGAAACGCAACGTCCCCCCCCATGTAAAGTAAAGGAGGAGTAAATGGTACGACCCACCCCTCCCCGCCACAGACTGTTTTTGTATCATCCACAGAAGACGGGTCGAACCGCCAAGTTGGTCGCGGTGTCGGCTTGTGTGCAGTTTTGTGTTGTTAAAACTCGTACGGGACATTACTGGACGTCGCTGCTGGATGCGGGGAAGACGCGCGGGGAGCGGGGGCCAGAAAATGCCAGTTCGTTGGCTCCTTTGAAGTGTGCAGCTTGTGATCTTTTTTTCTTCTGTGGTCCCTCGCCGAATCGGAGCGACTGAATGCGGATTGATAGGAGCTCGCTGGTGCAAGTTCGAAAGCCTCATGTTTTCTCCGGGTCAAGAGGAGCACTGCGCGCCGACCAAAGAGCCGGTGAAGTACGGGGAGCTGGTCGTGCTGGGGTACGTCTTTCGCCGCTTCGTAACTTCAGATGAAAACTTGTGCGCGCGCGCGTGTTTTTTTTTTTTTTTGTTTGTCGTCGTTATCGCGCCAGAGGAGTTACGACGCTTTAATAACTCCTGTAACCGGTTAAACCGCAGATTTATTTTTATTAAAAGGGGGGTGTTTGTTTACCCAGTAGGTGAGCGGCGATGGCCCGACGCCACCCACCCCCCTCTCCGCAAAATCCACGCGCTCACGTTACTCAGCAAATCGAACACGTGCCCGCGCATCTCCGGGCGCGCGCGTGACGCGTCTTTTATTTATCGGCGCAGAAAGCGATAAACACGCGTGGCGGGGATTTCTGCTGCGGAATCTTATTCCTTCACCTCGTCACGGACGCACGGGGTTCTGTGTGCATTTTTAAGGGCTGCGGAGGAATTCGGAAGTATCGACGTTTTTTTTTTTTGTTGTTTTTTTTGAACCCGAACCCCCCACTTTCTGGCCGACCCCCACTTTCCATGTGTTGCCTTTGGTGAGTAACTCGTCCCCGCCCGAAAAAAAAGTTAGTTTGGGCTGTAAATAGGATGGCCTTCTCGAAAAAGCCAGAGGCCTTGACAACGAGTCCTTCTCAGGCTCCAGTACTTACAAATGTAGAGCGCTGGATCGTTCTGTTTTCAATTGTAAATTGGGGGGAAAATGTTTTTTTATTTTATTTTTTTTGGTGGGGAAAATATTTTTTTCAAAAAGCCAGATCTTTGTATCTTGTCAGCCTTTCAAAAGTGAATCAAGGTGGGGAAAGTGCACCACAGTCCATCCTACAAGCGAATAAAAAAAAGAAGTTGGTAGATGCCTACAGCTGGCATCCACTAGTTTGTAATCATTGGTGGAGCATCTTTGTTCTTTGGTGTCACTGTCCTCCCCACCATCGGCCAGCTGGTACAGCAATGGTGCCATTCTTTTCCTTCTGTCTGTGGCTTTTTTTTCTTCTTCTTCTTCCCCCCCCCCTCGCCTGGCAGTGCCCTCCGGATCGTGCCGCGTGTGAGGCCGAGGCTGAAAGGAGGGTATTGATTTGGGCACCGGCATCTCCGTGGCCGTAGCTGTCACCGTTCATGCTGACTGAGGGTGCCATTGATTGCGGTCTCTGGAACGTCCCCGCTAGCCTGTTGCCTCCTCTGCCCTATTCAGTCCCCATCCCCCCTTTTGCCCAGTAGTTTAGCTAGTTTAAGCTTTGCTCTTCCCCAGACGCACCTGTATGTTTTGAGGAAATGGACATTTTGTGCATTCGCTAGCTGATCTGATGAAGTGTACAGGTCATGGGAACGAAACGAGTCCTGCGCGGCTTTCTCTGTGCAGGCGTCCCCCCGTTCAGGCTCTGTGGACCGTACCATTGCCAAGTGTCTGGGTATTGCGTGGACTCGGCTAATCAGTGGAAATGACCCCCCCCCCCCCCCCCCCCCCCCCATTAACACCCGCTTTCAGAGGTACTTGTGAATGGCAACGGGCCCGCACCCCTGAAGGACAGGTGGGGCTCATCCCCGCTTCGGAGTATCGGAGGCTAAATTCACAAGCCGACCCGCCACAGGTCAAAGGGGAAGGGATTACAATTAGGGCGAACCGAGCCTCGCTCCAGAGGGGATGCGCCTGATCGCAGGAAGGTCGCGAAGTCCGGACTCCCGTCAATGTGTTATCTGCTCCGTGTTCTAAGCTGCTTTTGGGATTAATGAAGCGCGCTCTCAGTCATGGCGGAGCCCAGTCCGCTAAGTCTGATTTAGGCCGCGGCAGATAGCTGGTTTATGATGCCGTAACAATTACAGGGGATTGCTGGACAGCCCTGGAACGCCACATGGTTTCACTTTAAATCAGTCGGCCATGCAACCGTTATGAGGCCCTTGTTCTGTCTGTTATGTGCCCAGTGATATCTTAGCTTATAAAACCCATTTGTATGTATGGCAATATTTGATTTCTCTATTACGTAAAGATTACTTTTTGGTTTTTGAAATTCGGTACCATCTGCAGATAACAAGGTAGACAATACTGTGCAAAAATGGATCGAATGAGGCCAAGTAGCATTGTGCATACGGAACATGGTGTTCCAGATCAGCTGTTTATGGGGGTGACTGTGTGAGTGAGGAAGCTGTTCCTGTGTCTGCTGGTTCTGGTGTGCAGAAGCCCGGATCGTCTGCCAGAGGGGAGGAGTTTTTCAAAACATTGTGTCCAGGGTGTGAAGACCTCAGCAGATTTTTCCTGCTTGTTTCCTGGATCTTGACGTGATCGAATCCTGGAGGCACCAGGGATCCTTCCCGCAGTCTGTTTGTCCTGGAATTTCACTGATTAGGTGGAATTTTCTCTTCTGTTGAACTCTTGGTCTGAAAGTCTGTGTGTCTCCGAAAGATTCAGACAGTAAATATCAGACAAACACGTTACTATTTTATGTAGTCATCGACCTAATGGCATGAACCTTCACTGGTCACATGATTCGAGCGTGATTATCAATGGCTTGATTATCGATGCATCGTGGTGCACCCCATACATTTTCTGCATTGCTCCACACGATGGTTTTAAGTACAAGCGTATTTTTGTTGACCATGTGTGGATGCTTTGATTGCTACAAATCTGTCTGCATTCAGTCAGTGCTCACGTGACCCCACGAATGGCGGGTAATGGCAGGTAAGCGTGGACTGAACAGCGACCTTTTTTTCTGCTCATTGGAGCAAGTCTAAAGCCAAGCGAACACGGCATGCGCTCACCGCGAGGTTTGCGGTTTTAAACAAGTGTGGTGCACTGGTCTGTGTGGAACTGTCTGGTGATTTTCTGGATCACGCGTGCTTCCGGCGCTACTTTCTAACGAGAATGACCACTTGCAGTCAATATCAGGAAGTCCAGCGTGAGCTGCTCACACCAGCAAACTCTTGGTCATGCAAACACACCCGCTGATTCAAAACATGGTTTTATTCTCATGGTTCCAGTTTGTGATGCAAGTAGGCAAATTTTTTATTTATTTTTTTTATATTCCAGGGCACTTTCATTTTACAAAATGTGTAATATTGTGAGTGCTTTGCACGAAATGCACACACAATTTAAATGTAAATATTTTACAAAAGAAAACAGTAAATGCCCAAGCACTTTGTTGAACAGTGATTAAATGTCATTTGTCATATTTCAGGTAATTTTTTTCCCCACCCACTCCATAATCACATAGTATTTAGGTGAATATGTTTATAACAAAAACATTGAATTCAGGAGAATTTCATAGGGCCCTAAATGTTGACCAGATTTTTTTTTTTTACATTCTATCTCTGTCTGTTACAGTTAGTGTACATATTATTATGGGTACATATTATAAGTGGGGCAACTGTAGTCACGATCGGTGGCTGCTTTTTTTTTTGCCCCACTGTGTGTGTGTATACATAAAATATGGAAATTTACTGACCACAGACTAATATAAAACATAACAAGATCTTAGATTATTAGATTATTGTAACAATAGCAGTTATGGTTTTAAATAGACATTGAATTATTATTACATGGAGTCTCCTTTGTTTATTATGAGCCACAATATTCACGGCCCTGTTCAGCATGAACACAAAGATATATAATGCTGTGTGTGTTCTGAGTCAGCAGAGTGAATGGGTGACAGGTGGCACTGACAGGGAATGAAAAGGGAGACCTGGGGTTTTTCACATTAGTGACATCCATTTACACAATGACATGTCAAATTGTTTTTTTTTGTTTTTTTTTCCCCTCATTTTATGATATTCTACTATGAGCTGATGCCTTTATCATTGAAGTGCATATCAATAATACATCAAAGTGTGGCTCTACAGACTTTGTAATAATGTTTCCATGTGCCTTGATTCATGTGCTAGTGCTTTAGACAGACATTGCCCATATGCTTATACAGTTTGTGTGTAAACAAAACCTAAAAAATTTACATGCTCTTAATAAATAAATACATTAATTAATTTTTTGCCACATTTGCACAGCAAATAATAGTGAATATTATTGGATCAATTGCGTTAAAAAACGAGACAATGTACAAATTTGTTTCAACACTGCTTTCCTGACTCATTAATTAGGCAATCTGGTTGGACCTTTCTGGAAAGCAGCTCAACCATATTAAGTTAGGATGATCAGATTTCTCAGGTACTCTATATTGATATTTTAAGACTAATTATGGTGTGTTTTTAGGCCTCATTTTAATGGCACTAAGGGCTGAAAGATGATCATTTGCAGAGCATGTGCTGGTCTCAGCATTGTTAAATGCAGTCTTTATACTTGGCTGTGCAGCTGAGCAAGGCCACAAAAACAACCCTGTACGCTTCTCAGATTAACCCAATTAGAATATTCAAACAATGACAAATAGCCTGCATATTAGTTCTGCGATGAATCGAACTGTTGTTCGGCGTAAGAACCGCTGCATTGTGTTCTCTTGGCTCTGAATCATTGTTGCTGTTGTTCCAGACTGCATTTGAATATTGTGGTAGACAGTCATGCTGGTATACAGCTGTACCATAGAAGGAAACAAATGGGCAGATTTACAGTGCCATCCAGTCGACTGAGGCAGCCTGATGACTTGCTTCAATGCATTTACTACTTTGCTGGGGCTCCAAAAAAAAAAAAAAAAAAAGGTTTTTTGTGAGGAGTGTTCATATAAGTACATGATGGAAGAGGAAGTTTTTATTTCCCATCCCGTTCAACCTTTACAGATATGTATATACATGTGTAAAGTTCAGATCATTTATAGCAGAAATTACTTAGACCAAAAACGTAATTCTACACTCTGGACCATTTGAACATACCTGCGGTAAACACTGAGGATGAGGTGGCCACTCTAATCTCCTTGCAGAATCATTCTGACGGAGTTTTGTTGTTTGATCTATTTCCTTCGTCATATCAGGGTTTGCTCATGTCCCACTGATGCTGTTTAATTTCTTTTTATTTCACTGGTTTTAATGCCCTGTAGGTTTGGCACTGTGTGTGTTTTGTTCCTGTGCTCAGATGTACTGTGTGGTAACAGGCCAAAGCCATTTATGTAACACAGCGCTCCAGTAATCTGAGGTGAATGTGTGCAAGGTCATTAATACACCGCTGGTTAAAGCCTCAGAAATGTATGTTATGAGCGCAATCATCTTAGTGTAGCAGTTATGGATTTCCCACGTGTGTGTGTGTGTGTGTGTGTGTGTGTGTGTGTATATATTAAAATTGTTTTTTTTTTTTTTTTTTTTTCCCCTTCAGGTACAATGGTTCCCTCCCCAGTGGAGACAGAGGGCGGCGGAAGAGTAGATTTGCCCTTTATAAGAAGGCAAAGGCCAGTGGAGTCAAGCCCAGCACTGTACATGTCCTCAGCACACCGCAGGCCAGCAAGGTACGCTCTGTGTCTTCAACATTTTACTGGTGTGTGTGTGTGTGTTTTATAGTTTTTTTAATTATTATAAATACTTGATTAAATGTTACCTTTTAAACTGTTTTTCACAAAAGGACTGGCCTGAAAGTAAACTGAATGCTTCAGTGGCGAAGGAACAGCCGCAGTGCAACATTTAATTCTGCTGTATTTGGTGTTGGGTAGAGTATGCAGAGTTCAGCACAGTCACGTCATTCATTAGTCATTTAGCAATGAGTCTGTACACTGCGGGGGGGGGGACGGGGACGCAAAGGGCACCATATCCCAGTGTGACCCGTGATATGTTAGTGCAGGTTTCACAGGGGGGTTGGGGGGAGGAGCGTGGCTGGCTTCTTGCTTGCCTGCATTTGGTTACCTAGCAGAAGCTGTGGGGCGTCTGCTGTCATTTGAGGTTTTTGTTACAGAAATAAATAGTTCATGCCTTAGAGCAAGATCAGATCGCCTCTATATTCTAAAAACTACACAGCCGGTCAAGACAAAACTGCATCGGCCATTTATGGTAGTTGTGGAGGGGAAAAAATTATTTTGGATTAATATTTTCCTGTTTGCAAGCACTATTTATTCTGCATTTTAGTTGCCTGCATGGCAGGGAGCATCTCTACGTAAACTGCAATAGACTTGATCTTTACGCTCAAACAGCAGCATATATGTGTTCCTTTAAACATAGTCGAGTCTGAACTGACCAATGTAACAGATTACTATCTGGCAGTGTGCCTGCAGCTTCCTGTTGCAGCTGAAGTCTGTCTACACGTTCACTGTACGGTCTAGGTTTGCGTTTCTAATCGAAACATTGAAGGTCAAGAAAAAGTTTGCCATCTGTGTACAATACACGTATCCAGAGCGACTCGCGGTGTGGGGACTTTATAGCGACAATTGCTTTGGGCCGTGTGAGTTGCTCAGGGAGGTCATGCTGTAATCTGTGCAGAGGGTCATGGCCCTATTTGATATTCAAATCTGTCGTGTACTCAAGTGCTGGAGATGGTTAGCATTGAGAACTGTTTTCTCAGTGGAAGGTATTTTTTCTCTTCACACATATGTGACTTGGTATTTTCACCAATATATTTTAGGTTAAATCATAATAAAAGAATTTTGTAAATTGATCTAATCAACACTGTTTGTTGAGATACTGCTTGTTTGCTTTTATTACTACCTTTGAAGTGCTTTTGGCATTAAGACTAGCCCTTCAAATCCAGTCCAACCACTGCACTACTGTTCCACAAATTGCTGGAAAAATTCTATTGTCTCCGTCCCATCCTCTCCTAGCGGGTGGTAGTAGCCTAGTGGGTAACACACTCGCCTATGAACCAGAAGACCCAGGTTCAAATCCCACTTACCACCATTGTGTCCCTGAGCAAGACACTTTAACCCTGAGTGTCTCCAGGGGGGACTGTCCCTGTAACTACTGATTGTAATTCGCTCTGGATAAGGGCGTCTGGTAAATGCTGTAATATTTCCTCCCATCTCACTGAAAAGGAAGACTCTAATGATTCCTCTACTGGAATTGCTGCCTGTAATGGCCTCATTCAACAGGAAAATGCACCCTGGCACACTGGAAGAATACTTGGAAACTATTTGAGCAACTCAAATTTGAGTGTCTTTGAGATGTTGTGGGGAAATACCTCCCACCTCTAGAATGTCATCATAAAGTCTTTGTGCCAGACACCACAGGACACCTACAGAGGTCTTGTGCAGTCTGTGCCGCAAGGTACCCATAGCTTTTTATGGATTATTGTTGTTGGGGCAGTGGTGGCCTAGCGGTTAAAGAAGCGGCCCTGTAAACAGAAGGTTGCCGGTTCGAATCCCGATCCGCCAAGGTGCCACTGAGGTGCCACTGAGCAAAGCACCGTCCCCACACACTGCTCCCCGGGCGCCTGTCATGGCTGCCCACTGCTCACTCAGGGTGATGGGATAAATGCAGAGGACAAATTTCACTGTGTGCAGCGTGTGCTGTGCTGCTGTGTATCACATGTGACAATCACTTCACTTTACACTTACAATTTTGACTGCACATGGGGTATCAACGCAATATTTTAATGTCGTGAAGAACCAAGTACATTTTTTCTGGAAAAATCCAGACACGACTTCCTGTTAGTGCCAAACATTGTGGTCTGTGAATGGTGTTGATGACCACGACATTTCCATGAATGCCCACTCACTTCTATAGGCCCTTCACCTCTTCATTAGCATTTAAATCTACACACATCGAATCCTGGCGAAATCTCATTGTGTGGCTCGCTAAAACCACAGCCGAATTTTGGAAAGACTTCAGATACAGTATTAGGGGACCACTGAGACCTATGTAAAAGCAATGGACACTCGTTGTGTTGCTCCTCTGGCTACGTTTTCCACGGCACAGTGGCAAGGAACTGGTTGAGATGAAGCCTGGGTGTCTGATCTTATCCTTCCCACAAGCCCTCACATGCCTCTGCCTCTTTTCACCTTTGACCCATGCTGGGGTCATCTGTGATTCATGAGGCAGTGACTTGTCACATGGATTGAGGGCACAATGTGGGCTATGGCGACCTCTGCTCTTTATACCGGCTGCCATGAGCAACAGTGAACGGCGTGTTCATTTCTTAAACGGACGTAACCCGGTTTTCTCATCGTGCTCTCGCCAAACACTTTTTTTTTTTTCTCCTCCTCCGGAAATGAGATTATTGTTGATTTTCTCTTGGCTACTCTTCTTCCTCTTTTGTCGGACGTGGAGACTCTGAAAATAGCCCTTTCCTCTGTACCAGGCGGACTGGTGAATCAGCACGTCACAAGGTGGAGGTGTCTCTGCCTTTCCAGCCTCCTTTTCCTCTTTGTCCTGTTAACTTAACGCCATCCATCTCACTGAATCAGAGCTGCTTTTCTGCCATTGGGGCTTTCTGTTGGATTTCAGGACAATGATCACCGGAGCCACCCTGGTACTGCCCAACATTACACAGATCCAGATAAGATGCGTTCAAAAGTGAGTGCTTACCAACTCTTCCATCCTGGCATCCAGGGAATGCTTTGGTTGCCCGTTTTAATAGACCAACCCCCTGCAGATGATGCCTTTGTGTTGGCTGCTCTTTTTTTTTTTTTTTTTGGGGCCTTCTGTCTGTTTCACTATCCTGAGCCTTTTGTTTCAGAGACTGTGAAACGGCCCACTGTAAGTTTGGGAATGGGTGGGGGAGGGACGCGAGACCCCCTGCTGTGATCCTGCATTGAGTGGGGAAGAGTGAACTCGCCTGCACACACAACCCCCCCCCCCCCCCCCCCCCCCCCAACAGTTACCAGGAAACTAGACTGCATCATGTTGAAATGCATCATTTCCTCTTCTCCTCTTCTGTCACACACTCGTAACAGATGTGAGATTTCCATCGCCTCACAGTTGGCCTGTGCCGTATATGGTGCGTGCAATGTTCCAATCAGGTTAACTGACTTGGCACCGCGGTACGCCGGTGTAACCCTGCTGTCGTTCGCCCCTTCGCCACAGCTCCCCTCTCTCCCAGCCTGCTGCTGTTTCCACTGTTGCTGCACCAGCGCGGTAACTGTGACCCAGTTTCCTCTCCCTCCTGTGCACATGTGACGGGGATGTGGGTAATTTGGAAATCAGAGATTAGAGAGGGGCAGGGAGGGAGGGAGAGGAGTGGAAAGTGTCCACTCTGTGATAAAAGCGGCCTGGTGTTGCCGTTGCTGCTCAGATGCAGCAGTAAAGCCACTAGTTGTAAAGTTTTACACTATGATGAACCCACTCCGTTGTTTTAATGTTATGGTTTAGTCTTCTGATAAAGTAGGTCTGTCCTATGATCTACAAGATGAAAGGTAGAATAACTCCTCCTTATCAGCCAGCCTTATCAACATTCTGCTGTACTGTGTCAAATGCCATAAAACACTTCAATGTCTTACACATGCTGGTTTAAAGGCGAGGGGGGAAATCGTGACCAAAGTGTCAGAGCCTCCTCTTCCTCCTCCGCCTCCCCTTTAACAGGAGGGAATGTTAACCACGTCCTCTTTTAACCTCTAGCACCACTTTAACCTGCCATTCGCTGGTCTTCACACCCAGCCCCTCCCCAGAAAGCTCCCATGTGTCTCGTTCTGACCGTGACCCTCAGCCACTCGACAGCTGAGGAACACAAAGTGGCTGAAACAGAAGAATTACAAGTCTTGTGTTCCACTTGCCCTGTTCCTGGAACTTTCCACACTTGATTCAGGAAATGAGCATCATCAGAGGAATGGCGATGGTGTAGCACAGTGATGTTGTGTAATGTAGTAATTTCCACCCTGCCAAGGAAATGTAAAGCTGATATAAACCCAAACAAGCTTCTCTTTTGTGCTGGATCTCCAGCCAGTGTCATTTTTTTTATCTTGGCCTTCTTGAATTAGGGTTGTGTAGTATTATGTCAGCTAATGGGCATACCATAATGCCATATTCTATACATTTTCAACATGGTCCCCTACAATAGGTCTGATAGGTCTTAGCTTTTAATAACACAACCCAAAAAGCAATGTTTTCTGAAACATTTAGCAAACATAAAACTGCATTGCATGGAAATCTTTAATTGGTATGTGGACGGGGAAAAAAAAATTCAAATCAGCTGTATAATATCACTCCAAATATTTTCATCCATGGTTTATTCAAGCTTTGGTTACCACTGTTTGGAATGTTTTCCTTGAAACGTTTAACGTGCATTTCTGTAGGCACCTATGCGTGCCTACTATGGTCCCTCTGCTGACTTTGTATTGTGAACTGTAATTTAATGCGTCTATCATGGAACATAGGGGGAAATTAAACCGTTTTTGAAGACCTCAGTCTGCTTTGTCCAGATGAATCCTCCAGGTAGTACTTTTGTGAGTTGCGGTTGAGTCTTTACAGGAAGATCCCTCTAACTCAAGCACAAATCATTCTGAATGTACCGTAATATTTTAATAATAACTAGAATGTCATTTTTGGCATGATGCTAACTGTGCTTGTGCATGCCTGTGCTTCTTTCAGGCGGTCAGCAGTAAAGGCCAACACAGCATCTCCTACACGCTGTCCAGAAACCAGACGGTCGTGGTGGAGTACACTCATGACAAGGACACCGATATGTTCCAGGTAAACTGTTGCCTGGGTGCTGACTGCCTGCCGGCTGCTGCTCGCCACCGATACTCCTCTGGCTCTCCAGCTGGGCCCACTGTGTGCTGCCACCAAAACCAGCCCTGGCTGCTTTTTACACATTTCTAAATGATACTTACCATTTCGTATGTTGTAATATCCCAAAAAATTAAAATTTGAAATTGTTCATAGAGGAGTGTGTGAAAATCATGATATTGCCAAGGAACTGAAATATATTCCAAACAATTATTAACTTCAGACTATTACTGGTCACAACATGCTGATTGCATGACTGGATGACTGATATTTTTCTTTTAAGTTCACTGACATGATGGGATGTTTGGTCTTTATCAAGGATGTTACAATTAAATTCAAAATACATTTTACACGCTTTTAATGGCAAAAAAAGGTTATCTTACAATAACAAAGGTTTTTACAGCCCTGCCTTCCAGTTCCAGTTTCCTCTCGCTTCACATATGTTCCACTTTACCTCCCATGGCTGAGGAACTTCTTGATCTCATATGACTGTGGTGTTGATTGGCGCAGCGATCCCATCATTCACAGGGCTTCTTCCCCCTGCTCTGCGATTGGCCCATCAAAGTGCCCCATTGTTCTGCGTGTTACTGCATTTTCTCTCCAAACACCAGGGCGAAGGAACATTGACACACTGGGATAAAACAGCAGCGGTTTTGTCTGTCTGAAAGAACGCCCTGTATTTCTCCACATGGGATTATTGGGAGGGGGGTGTGATCCTGATCCCTTCCCCACTCACTCGATCACTCGCTGCCTCTACAGAAAAAAACACACGTGCTTCATGCTCTGAAGTCACACGCCAGACTCCTGTGAGCAGGAGTGTGTGTGTGTGTGTGTGTGTGTGTGTGTGTGTTAAATGAGCCAAACCGAAAAATACAAACATCTAGGAGCAAAACCGGGAAACAGGAACCAATATCGTCCCTCAATGAAGATATTAGAGCTTCTCAGTCAGTGAAAAGAGACACTTATAGTTACTTCAGGACCCAGCAGCTACTCAGAAAAATAAGTGTGTTATCGCCTCCTTTCGGCTTCTCCTGTCAGGGGTTACCGCAGCGGACCGACCAGTCTGGTTGCCTGCACAAAAATTTAGTTCCGGTTGCCCTTCCTGATGCAACCCTCATTATTTATCTGGGATTGGGACCGACACCAAGACACTCATTGCCACATGTCCCCGGTGACAACGACACCATTAAAAGTTTTGCTTTGAGGAAACTGGAGGATCTCTAGATCTAGGGATCCTTGCATACCTAGATAAAAAAAAAAAAAGCTTGATTATACCATGGTTAGGCAATAAATAAATGTGTATATATATTCTTACTGAAGTGACGTGTTTTTCAAATGATTGTGTTCAATGAAACTGAACATGAAAATTCAGTGTTGGTTGGCGAGAGTATGATTTTACAGAGAGAAAAAAATCAAAAGGAGGCCTTTTTGCCAGTTTGCATTTCTATATTGTTTTGCATACATAGATAAAATGAAATTCTGCATCTTGAAATTGTACTTTGAGGAATATTTAGTTTGTTCTTCAGTTACAGAGTCCTTTCATACTACTGTTTCATCCCTTCTGACAAGAGGAAATTTGTTTTGTTGCCTTACAGATTGGCCGGTCAACCGAGAGTCCTATAGATTTTGTTGTAACAGACACAGTGTCAGGTGGACAGGACGGCGAGGACACGCCCATCACACAGAGCACCATCTCGCGCTTTGCATGCCGGGTGGTGTGTGAGCGAAACCCCCCCTACACCGCTCGCATCTTCGCAGCTGGCTTCGACTCTTCTAAGAACATCTTCCTCGGGGTTAGGCCTTGTGCGCACACACACACACACACACACACACACACACACACACGCATGTGTTAAATGTGCACCCATGACAGTATAACGTAGCCATAATGTTCACAGTAGGAACACTACTTTTTGGCTCTAGATCCTAATGCCATAGACCCATTAGAGTTAAGGTTGGCTAATTAGAAGTTCATGGACTGGTTGGAGACAGCGCATGTTTCTCACGCAATAGTATTTTTATCTTGCCAAATATACATGCGGAGAGACTGACAGTGTGCTAATTGTCTGAGGATCTGGTTCTGCTGACACAGTCTTGGCCCATGTGGTGTTGCTGGACACATTCCAGATTCTAACCTAGTAAATATAGGTGTGTGTATTACTAACTGAACAAACTAAAATAGACCAAGGGCGGGTGGGTGTGTGTGTGTTTGCCGTCTGTCTCATGGTCTCCTCTGTTTAGGAGAAAGCGGCCAAATGGAAGAATCCAGATGGTCACATGGATGGGCTGACGACCAATGGCGTGTTGGTGATGCATCCACGGGGCGGCTTCACGGAAGATTCCAAACCTGGCATTTGGAGGGAGATCTCTGTGTGTGGTGATGTCTACACTCTGAGAGAGACTCGTTCAGCACAAACTCGGGGCAAACTGGTTCGTATTGGTGCTGTGGTTGATGTGAATGTTACGGACTCTTAGTTGCAGTCATGGGTTCCACCCATCAGGACCGAAGCATGAGAGTAAATGAGCAACCCATTCCTTCTGTGGTTTGGTCTCTTGCTACTCTTCATGTTGCGCTGCTCCCTGCTGGTGAATAATGTTATGACAAGATTTTTTGGAGCTTGTCCACTTGTTCAGCTTCTGTTTGTTCAGATGTTCAGTACACCGCTTCAGTATTCCACATTAAGTATGTCGAGAGCACTCTATCCTGTGCTCTTTCGGTTTCTCAAGAGACTGAAGACTGAAGCTACTGAAAGGTGGCCAAACAGTAACGTTTGATTTAAAGAGGAACTGATCTTTAGTTCCCTCCATGCAGGAGGTTTTTCAGTAGGATTTAACCCCATGTTTTTTTTTTTTTTTACTTTTTATGGTCATGAAAATGAATGATTTTCTTTATGCACTTTGGGCAGTAGTCTATTTTGTGTGTGTTTGTCTAGTGTTATGCTGTATTACGTGCGCCTCCTCTTTATTAATTAACCCCTGTGCCATACCTGTTCAGTTGTCAGCTGCTTGGTGAATTATGGTTTTAATTTTTCATCACCATTTTTTTTCTCCCCTCATGCAGGTGGACAGTGAGAGTAACATTCTGCAGGACGGTTCCCTTGTGGACCTGTGTGGGGCGACACTACTGTGGCGCACAGCTGATGGCCTCTTCCATACGCCCACACAGAAACACCTGGAAGCCCTCCGGCAGGAGCTCAACGCCGCCCGGCCACAGTGTCCCGTGGGCCTGAACACACTGGCCTTTCCCAGCATGCAGCGCTGCAACCGTACGTTGGCTGCCACTGTGCCAGTGGGCTCCTCCCAGGGACCCGAATGCGACAAGCAGCCCTGGGTGTATCTGGCCTGTGGGCACGTACACGGCTACCACGACTGGGGCCACCGGTCGGAGCGCGACACCAACACACAGCGCGAGTGCCCCATGTGCCGAGCAGTGGGACCCTACGTGCCCCTGTGGCTGGGTAACGAACCGGCCTTCTACGTGGACACGGGCGCTCCCACCCACGCCTTCGTGCCATGTGGCCACGTCTGCTCAGAGAAGTCTGCGCGCTACTGGTCTGAGATCCTGCTGCCGCATGGCACACATGCCTTCCATGCAGCCTGCCCGTTCTGTGCCACCCAGCTCAGCATCACACAGGGCTGCATCAGACTAATCTTCCAGGGGCCAATCGACTGAGCCAGAGGGCCAGACTGTGTCTCCACGATTCCAGAAAGCCCAGGGAAAGTTTGGGTGATGTAGTCATACACGCTGTGAAGCTAAATGCTTTTTATATTTTATTATTATTATTATTATTATTATTTTTTTTTTTTTAGAAGAATTTTTTTTTTTTTTTCCTTTCCTCTTTTCTCTCAAATGTCAAATGGAGATGAAGATGGAAGCTGCCAGGACAGTTCACTGTTGAAATTGGAAGCTGGAATCACTACTTGCACTCCACTCGTTACAAGCTACCTGAGATTGAAGGAGGACCTGAACACAACACCCAGAGAACCACAAGACGAGCCGGAGGCAGCAAGATCAAAGACGTCCCCATGCTGAATGGCGCGTGCACTCACTAACTCAAAACCATCTGAAATCGCCAGAGAGCTTCTTTGAAGTTTGACCTTTGACCCTTCTGTTTCAGCAAATGAGTAGCAATTAGTTTGAGGACACTGGGCTAAACTGGCTGCAGCAATTTGTCCAGTTGAAGGGCTAAAGTATTTTTACTCCTCTGTTAACTTTACTCTGCCATCTTAAAATGATTTGTCAGGACCTGTTGATGTCTTAAAATACAAAAAAAAAAAAAAAAAAAACAGTTCTTCACTTTGAACCTTTGGCTTAACTTGACACCATCGTTACCCATTCCTGTAAATAAACCAGCATCTGGTGTCCCCATGTAGCAGCTCCTGGTGCCATTTAGTTTCTTTTTTTTCCCCCAGTCTCTACATACCTCTGCATTAATTATAGTCCAGGGGCTTAAGTAGTCAGCTTTGGTGCAATCCTGGGCCAACGTTCCCTGCTTTTTGCAGAATTTTTCTGCATGGCCAAACCTTTTTATTACTTCACTGTGTAGAATGGGGACATTTTAGAATGATATTTTATACCAACCTTTTACAAAGATAGAAATGTCCATGCTCAGGGACAATTAAAGGGGTGATATTACATTGCACTGAAAATAAGCATTGCTATCCCAAAACGAGAAAAAGACAGATTAACTTTCTGGAGCAATGAGCATAGTGACTACAAGCACAATAAGGTGAATCTCCTGCATGGCTGGTTAAAACCTTATCAGATGCAAGTTGTACTATTATTTAAGTAAATGAAAAGATGTTTTGCCTGGAGCATTATTTTTGCATTTGAATACTTAACATATATCATAACTGTAGTATAGAGTATTCAGTCATGTGCTGGGAGTTTGCCTCAGAAACGCATTAAATAAAAGTTCGGACCTTTTCACTAAAATGTCATACTGTAAGACAAATGTAAGCATTTTGCTTTATCTGTTATGGTTTTAGCCAAATTTACCATTTCATTTGCACCAATGTGGTAATGAATAGTCAAGAGTTCAGAGAAGTGACCTTCAATGTACACCAATCAAACTGAAAGCTGTACCTGAGAAATCTGAAACAAGACTCTTCCCCTATATTGGCTCTACTGTTCTAATAGAGGAAAATAATTCTGAAATATTTTGCTTCTCACACCTGGTGTCTTATTGTTATTTATCCCAACTGTCTGTCCCATTCTGGCTCCAGATTTGTGCTTTCATACAGTTGGCCCGCTTAAGGAGGAGGGCTGTGGTCCCCAGTGGAATTATGGGAAACTGTTTGACCATATCCCATTGATTCCTTGATCCACATTGTAGTAAAAGTGGGTGTTTGCGTCAGTGTAAAATAGGCACAGTTTTTAAAGTCACTTTCTTGTCTGTAAAACTCATTGATTTTTTTTTTTTCTTTCTTAATCTTTGTACAGAGATGGATTTTAGTGCCTGAGTTCCCAGCTGAACACTGGGGATATTTTTATTAATGAAAAAGAGCTATTTTGATGCAAGTGGAATTGGGGTGGAACAGTTTTGCATATATAAAAAAATGAGAGAAATAAATTTCTTTGTCTATTATTCTTGCTAAAACATATTTTACTCTACCAAGGCCCTTTTATAGTTTTCTAACAAAAATAATATATTTATTTGCAGTTGTACTTTTGAGTGCCAGCATTTTCTCAGTGTGGACCACATAAACAGACTGAACAGAAGTCCAGTGGCATCACTGAAGAAAGATTTTGCTGGCTATAGGTGCTAAAATATCTGCAAATAATAATTAATAACTGATGTTATCTCCCCTCAGTACTCTCTTAAAGGGACGTTTCAGGTTGTTTTAAGCGATTGAATACTATAGTCATAGCTGAACTGTTTTTATTGAGCTCCATTGAATACACATGTTTCATGTCCTCAAATGCATTGTTTTTTTTTATTTTAACGTGTTCAGACCAGCTGCTTGTAGAAAGTAATTAATAAAGTAACAGGTTTTTGCCATCCTGTTAAAGTTAATCCATTCGGTTTTAGTTCTATTGTACTATGTTTGCCAAACCATTGTTCCTCAGCCACCAAAGCTCTGGAGAGGTGACACCAAATACTTGTCTGAAGATATCTGTCGAATAGAGTTGACCAACAGGAATTTCTGGACTTTACCAAATATATAGAATATTAGGACTTCTGAAGCATTACATATTCTATGTAAAAATATCAAACTGAATACTTCTAATAACCTACCAGCTTCTTCAGGCTTCCACTTCACTGTAAAACTGGAGGTAACGTGCTGTTTGGTTCACCATGCTACATGGTGGTTTGATGTAGAAGGCCGTAGTTTGTAGTCGTGGGTGATTTTGTACTCCTCATTATGACTAGAAAAACATAATTAGGAATGTATTATCGCAATTATGTTCCAATTCTACACAACTAGCATGGATGCATACCACATAAAATGTCATTTGTGTTCAGTATTACAACGAAACAGGCTGGCCGAGATGAAGACATGACCTTGAAAATGATCAATGAACAGAGACTAAAATTGTTCTGAACCCAAAAGCTGTGCCATGCAACCGTGCCTTGGGCGTTTGAGCTGATTCTAAAATTGGGATGTGCAGGGTGGGGAGGGGGAACAGCACACCAAAAAAAAAAAAAAAAACCCACCACAGTTCTGGCCCTGCCCCTGCTGTGCTTACAAAATCGGTCTAGAGGTGAAATCTGCAGCGTGGTCTAGGTTGGGTCACTTTTGCTATACTTATTATTAATATTATAGTAGTAGTGGCATTATGAAAGCAAAAGCCACTTGAGTGGGTCTATATCTTGCAGGGCCTTGTAACCGGCATGTTCTCCTGGATGCTCTGGGTCCGTTTCATTCAGGGATTGACCTGGCCCGATTGATTGAATGCGGCCTAGGTTTAATCCCCGTTTCATCCCAGTCCACCTCAGCAATAATAAAGGTGTACAAAAAAAAACAGTGATAACAGTGAGTTGACAAATTGTGCACATTGAACCAAAGCTGGTACGTATTCATCCTCCTTGGGCTAACATTCCTGATGTATGGTTTTGGTGGGCTTAAAGTCATACCCAAAGGCCATGGCTTTGTACACTCTAGGATGTCTACTTTTGCTACAAATAAAAATATTTAAAATATTGAACTTTTTTGTCTTTTTTTCTTTTCAAATGAAATTCCTATAAAGGTGCCTTGATTATAACATGCTTACACCTGCATTTGCGGCCATTTTTGGTCCCCATGACCCTGTAACCTTCCTTGGAATACAGTCTGAATACACCATACAAGACCTGCTATTTTGGATAAGATTTTTATTTATTTTTTTTAACGATCATTAGTCCTGCACATGAACTTCATGAACATGGGGCAGTGGTGGCCTAGTGGTTAAGGAAGCGCCCCTGTAATCAGAAGGTTGCTGGTTCGAATCCCGATCTGCCAAGGTGCCACTGAGCAAAGCACTGTCCCCACGCACTGCTGTCATGGCTGCCCACTGTTCACTCAGGGTTAAATGCAGAGGAAAATTTTCACTGTGTGCACCATGTGCTGTGCTGCTGTGTATCACATGTGACAATCACTGCATTTTTTTTTAGAAGAACTAACTGTTTACATGACAGGGGAGCAGGGCAACTGGGTAGTGTTTCCCCCTTATTGGAGCTCTACAGAAATGTAGTAGTCAGCTAAATGTCTCTGTAAGCCTCTAACACATTCCCACTGATTCTCAGCTTTATGATTGCAGGCATATTTCATCATTTCTCATCCTGCAGTGTTTTAACAGTATCAGCAGACACTATGTGCCCCTGACGGTAATAAAGTGTGGAAATATGCATGTAAATGGCCTTGAAAAAGTCAGAGTGATATGAATACCTGTCCTACACTTGAAGTTGGATAAAAGTGATTTTTGGGATTCAGCAGAGTGCCGTGCTTTGATCACATCATATATCATATCTGATATCCATTTTTTGTTCGTGTCTCTGTAATGCTGCCTTTTCATTATTTCGCTCTGACCACAAGGGAGCGCTGTTACCCCAGCAATGAAACACCAGTGTCCTGACGTATTTCATATAACGAAAACAATTTTACATTTAGTTATACAATTTATAGATCAAGTAGAAATATTTGGGCTATAAATACATTTGTAAAATAAAATATGAAAATATATTTTTTTCCTATCGTTTGCCCGATGAGTGTAAGACTTGTAAGTCTTGTTAAAATTTTTTGTATTTTTAGTACTTAATGATAATTCAAAATTCAATTCTGACAAACAATTGAGAATGACTGAATACTTTTTAATAAAATATCAATAAGTAATTCAATATAAATAAAATGATTACATATAAATAATGTAAAAAAAATTACATTACAGAACAAAACTGAAGACACAGAACTATAAAATAACACATGAGAGGTTATGTAATAAACCAAAAAAATGCAAACAAGGCATAAAGTTTGATCTGAGGCTGCAAAGCAGGGAGCTTTTGCTGTGATGGCAGCGTTTCACACTCCTGCCTTCTCTCGACCACCTTAATTTACACAACAGGGACAGTTTCCAACAGTCCTGAAGGTTTATGCTAAACATTTTCTTATCATTCACTCATTTTAATGAGCATCTCATGAAGCAGCTTTTGATGATGTCAATATTGAATAATTCAGCCATAAAGGTATAAAGAGGCAAATTTGGGGAAAAAAAAGATTCTTGAAACATACTTCAATTGTCTCCTGCTAAAAAAAATATATATTTCTTGCATTGGATTCTGCAAAATGGCCTCCGTCTTGGTCTTTATAACTACTACAGAGTTTGACTGGTAGTGTATATACTGACTCGTAAGTGAGGAAATCAGCTGCCTCCACATATTTAACTCGTTTTTATGTCTAACACTGTGTTGATGTAGCAGTCATTAATGCTTTAGCAGTGTTTGTGGCCAACTGAAAAGGATTCCCCTAGTAGAATGGATGGACGACCTCAACTCACTGTTAATAATTCGTTACAGCGAAAAGCTAAAAGGGATTTTACCTTTCAGATTTTACCCACAAAAAGACTATAAACATCCAGGAGGAAGTGCATTGTGGTCCATCATGGAGTTTAACTACTCATCTCACACGCTGAAACTCAAGCATAAAATATTATCAATTACTTCAATCCTTAGACATCCCCCAGTTGCCTGAGGCACACGTGTGGTTGGAGGTTGTCTCCATTAGGTTAACTGTCCATGGCAATTCAATTACAACACTTGACTCAGTTCTTTTTGTGCCATTGCCCTTTTATTATTATTCCGGAGGAGCTCTTTGGTAAAACGGAATATCTGGCAGAGCAAAGGGGCGAAGCAAATGCTGGCTGTAGAGCTGGATCACAGCTCTTCTGTTCTCTCATCCACGTCTAATCTAAAACACACTGAGGCCTGATTGAAAGGGGTTGCCAGGTGGAACCAACATGGAAAGGAAAGGTAAACTAGAAACGACGATTGCACCCGATCAAGCAGAATGATGACTTATTTATTTGGCAATGCCATGTGCTTATTACGCAGGTAACCTTGCAGCTCGGGTTAAAACTGTCACGGTATCCCATGTAATTCCACGCAGAACAGTCCCGTCATCAAACATCTTCAAAACAATGTGTGCAAAACATCTAAAAGTAATGGCAAGCACGTTATTCGCCATAGATAGGCGACGTTCTGGTCCTTTTCATACGTCTCTCTTCACAAATAAGGGCATATAAAAGGATTTAGATTTAGAACGTGTAATTTAGCTGCTCTGAAAGGAAGGGATCAGTGGAATGCCATGAGTCGTAATTAACATTTCTCCGTAGATGAGAGCGAGATCGCTTGTCTTTTTCTCTTTTTTTCTTTTCTGAATGACAGTAGAGGTGACAGAATGCTAATGTGGAGATCACTGGCTGGCTTCTCTTGCATTAAGCAGGGGCAGGTTTATTCAAATAAAGATGACATGTCAGAATGTGCCATTCTTCTGTTTTGTGTGTGTGTGTATGTGTGTGTGTGTGTGTGTGTGTGTGTGTGTGAAATATGCCATTTTTAAAAACACTGTCAGAAGGCCAAAGGATCAGATTGTATTGTAATATATTGTAGTGTAATGTAGTGCAGTGCATTGATAGACAAAATGGCCTTTCCTTGTTCCGGTTTCTCGGATATATTTGTAAAACTGATGAAGGCTTTATCTGTTTTAACCTTTAAAATGTGTGACTAACTGAATAAATCTATATATATATAATTTATGTATGTATAATTTAATACATTTACAACTGTTCAGAAGTAATATATAAAAAAAAAAACAATTTCACAAGAATATGTCCTCACAAACCAAAAAGCACTGCAGTTCGTGACAAATTATTGCTGATATTCCATTCATTTTCAGCTTCACGGTCACTGGCAATTCTGCCTGGTTTTATGTTCATTTCAAGGGCAACTCTGATAATAATGAATACTGTAGTAACATTTCCATTTTACCTCTTTTCCCCCTCTTGATTTGATGATGCTGACACCAGACATTCACACACGTTCATTTCACTATTTCTGGAACTGCTGTGGTCTTTCAAGATGGAGGGGGAGCTTAGTGCCAGTGTCTGTAGGTTCTTCTGCCTCCTTTTTCTGCAATGTCCATCAGGCGTGTGTGCAGACAGTCAGTCGGAGCTGAATACAATGTGTTTAGCACACTGACGGTCTCTGTCAGGACGCCTGTCAGCGTTGCTGAGGATCAAAGACTGAGGCGCTGCAAGATATGTCACTCTCTATCAGCCAGGTAAAATATATGGACGTGGAGATGAGACTTCAAGCTAAGATAAATGCTGACATTTTGATTTGCGTGCTTAGTTCCTCCCCTCTTCTCCTAACCCTGTACATCACTTCTGCCCCATGAATCAGACGTCTCCTTGTTAGAATCCCACCAAGTTGTAGATGAGGTGTAAATCTTCTGTGTGCATGTGTGTCTGACACCAGCTGCAGAAAGGCAGGACAGATCTGTCTGGCATTTGGTTAGATCACATATGTGCTCCCTTGTCAGATGGGTGTGTGGGATTCAGATGTGGGCGTTCCCGTTTTCAAATAGTTTAGAACAAGTCTGAATTTGGAAGGTTTTTATTACATCTTTAGACACTGCAGCGGTTCTCAGCTGATCATTGAAAATGGGTTTTCTAATAATCAGTGAAGATTTAGTTCGGGTCTGTTGGACCAATTAAAGTGATTATAAAAAGAAAAAAAGTTATTATAATTTAAATACACAGTCTTCCGTGGCAAATCCAGACTAAGTAATCTACAAAATTAAAATTGTTCATTTGATGTAATTTAATTGGAGAAAACATTTTAAAATAAATGAATAAATAGTTTTGATGGGTGGGGCATCCTTTTAAGATTAGATGAGCAGGTTTCACTTCTGGGTTTGGCCGTATGCGGTGCTGAGGGTGAAGAAACGTCATCTCGCCGGTCCACAACTAAGCCTGTGTACCGGGTGGGGGAAATGCCACAGGTGGCAGGGGGTGTACAGGGCCTGTCACTGGGACCCTGTGGTCAGTACGGGGCCTGTCACCAGGATGCCATGCTTGATGCCGGATCTGTCACTGGGACAATGTGTTCTGCACAGGGCCCGTCACCAGAACACTGTGCTTGTCACCGTGCCCATCACGGGGACACCGTGCTCGGCTTTGGACCAGTCTCCGGGCCACAGTTCTCGACATCGGACCAGTCACCGGCCACCGTGGTGTGCATTGGACCAGTCACCATGCCACCATGGTTGCCAATGGACTCGTCACCGAGCCACCATGCTCAGCATCGGACCAGACATCATGGTCGGCGTCGGACTACTCACCGGTCCACCATGCTCGGCATTGGAACAGTCCCAGGCCACCATGGTTGGAGTCTGACTAGTCACCAGGCCACCATGCTCGGCTTCAGACCAGTCACCAGTACACTGTGGTCTCCGTCGGACCCGTCACCGGAATACAGTGGTCGAGGTTGAACTTGTCACCGGGACACCGTGGTCGGCGTCAGGCACATCACCAGGATACAGTGGTCAGGGTCGGACTTGTCACCGGGACACTGTGGTCGGAGTCTGACCCGTCACCAGGATACAGTGGTCGGGGTCGGAACCATCACCAGGATACAGCCGTCGGGGTCGGAACCGTCACTGGGACACTGTGGTTGGGGTCGGAACCATCACCAGCATACAGCCGCTGGGGTTGGAACCGTCACCAGGATACAGTGGTTGGGGTCGGAACCGTCACCAGGATACAGCCGTCGGGGTCCGAACCGTCACCAGGACACTGTGGTCGGAGTCGGACCCGTCACCGGGACACTGTGGTCGGAGTTGGACCCGTCACCGGGACACTGTGGTCGGAGTCGGAACCGTCACCAGGATACAGCCATCGGGTTCGGAACCGTCACCGGGACACTGTGGTCGGAGTCGGAACCGTCACCGGGATACAGCCGTCGTGGTTGGGACCGTCACCAGGATACAGAAGTCGGGGTCGGACCCGTCATCAGGATACAGCCGTCGGGGTCGGAACCGTCACCGGGACACTGTGGTCGAAGTCGGAACCGTCACCAGGATACAGCTGTTGGGGTCGGAACCGTCACCGGGACACTGTGGTCGGGGTCGGAACCGTCAGCAGGATACAACCGCCGGGGTCGGAACCGTCACCAGGGTACAGTGGTTGGGGTCGGAACCATCACCAGGATACAGCCGTCGGGGTCAGAACCGTCACCGGGACACTGTGGTCGAGGTCGGAACCGTCACCAGGATACAGCCGCCGGGGTCGGAACCGTCACCAGGATACAGTGGTTGGGGTCAGAACAATCACCAGGATACAGCCGCCGGGGTCGGAACCGTCACCGGGACACTGTGGTCGGAGTCGGACCCATCACCAGGATACAGTGGTCGGGGTCGGAACCATCACCAGGATACAGCCGTCGGGGTCGGAACCGTCACCGGGACACTGTGGTCGGGGTCGAAACCATCACCAGGATACAGCCGCCGGGGTTGGAACCATCACCAGGATACAGTGGTTGGGGTCGGAACCATCACCAGGATACAGCCGTCGGGGTCGGAACCGTCACCAGGACACTGTGGTCGGAGTCGGACCCGTCACCGGGCACTGTGGTCGGAGTCGGAACCGTCACCGGGATACAGCCGTCGGGGTCGGAACCGTCACCAGGACACTGTGGTCGGAGTCGGACCCGCCACCGGGCACTGTGGTCGGAGTCGGAACCGTCACCGGGATACAGTATTCGGGGTCGGACCCGTCACCAGGATACAGTAGTCGGGGGGCGGACCCGTCACCAGGATACAGCCGTCGGGGTCGGAACCGTCACCAGGACACTGTGGTCGGAGTCGGATCCGTCACCGGGACACTGTGGTCGGAGTCGGAACCGTCACCGGGATACAGTAGTCGGGGTCGGACCCCTCACCAGGATACAGTAGTCGGGGTCGGACCCGTCACCAGGATACAGCCGTCGGGGTCGGAACCGTCACCGGGACACTGTGGTCGGAGTTGGAACCGTCACCAGGATACAGCCGTCGGGGTCGGAACCGTCACCAGGACACTGTGGTCGGAGTCGGAACCGTCACCGTGATACAGCCGTCAGGGTCGGAACCGTCACCAGGACACTGTGGTCGGAGTCGGAACCGTCACCGGGATACAGTAGTCGGGTCGGACCCGTCACCAGGATACAGCCGTCGGGGTCGGAACCGTCACCGGGACACTGTGGTCGGAGTCGGAACCGTCACCGGGATACAGCCGTCGGGGTCGGAACCATCACCAGGACACTGTGGTCGGAGTCGGACCCGTCACCGGGCACTGTGGTTGGAGTCGGAACCGTCACCGGGATACAGTATTCGGGGTCGGACCCGTCACCAGGATACAGTAGTCGGGGGGCGGACCCGTCACCAGGATACAGCCGTCGGGGTCGGAACCGTCACCAGGACACTGTGGTCGGAGTCGGACCCGTCACCGGGACACTGTGGTCGGAGTCGGAACCGTCACCAGGATACAGTAGTCGGGGTCGGAACCGTCACCGGGACACTGTGGTCGGAGTTGGAACCGTCACCAGGATACAGCCGTCGGGGTCGGAACCGTCACCAGGACACTGTGGTCGGGGTCGGAACCGTCACCAGGACACTGTGGTCGGAGTCGGAACCGTCACCGGGATACAGTAGTCGGGGTCGGACCCCTCACCAGGATACAGCCGTCGGGGTCGGAACCGTCACCGGGACACTGTGGTCGGAGTCGGAACCGTCACCGGGATACTGCCATCGGGGTCGGAACCGTCACCAGGATACAGCCGTTGGGGTCGGACCCGTCACCGGGATACAGCCGTCAGGGTCGGAACCGTCACCGGGATACAGTAGTCGGGGTCGGAACCGTCACCGGGACACTGTGGTCGGAGTCGGACCCGTCACCAGGATACAGCCATCGGGGTCGGAACCGTCACCAGGATACAGCCGTTGGGGTCGGACCCGTCACCGGGATACAGCCGTCAGGGTCGGAACCGTCACCGGGATACAGTAGTCGGGGTCGGAGCCGTCACCGGGACACTGTGGTCGGAGTCGGACCCGTCACCAGGATACTGCCATCAGGGTCGGAACCGTCACCAGGATACAGCCGTTGGGGTCGGACCCGTCACCGGGATACAGCCGTCAGGGTCGGAACCGTCACCGGGATACAGTAGTCGGGGTCGGAACCGTCACCGGGACACTGTGGTCGGAGTCGGACCCGTCACCAGGATACAGCTGTCGGGGTCGGAACTGTCACCGGGATACAGTAGTCGGGGTCGGAACCGTCACCGGGACACTGTGGTCGGAGTCGGACCCGTCACCAGGATACAGTGGTCGGGGTCGGAACCGTCACCGGGATACAGCCGTCGGGGTCGGAACCGTCACCGGGATACAGCCGTCGGGGTCGGAACCGTCACGAGGACACTGTGGTCGGAGTCGGAACCGTCACCGGGATACAGCCGTCGGGGTCGGAACCGTCACCAGGACACTGTGGTCGGAGTCGGAACCGTCACCGGGATACAGCCGTCGGGGTCGGAACCGTCACCAGGACACTGTGGTCGGAGTCGGAGTCGGAACCGTCACCGGGATACAGCCGTCGGGGTCGGAACCGTCACCAGGACACTGTGGTCGGAGTCGGAACCGTCACCGGGATACAGCCGTCAGGGTCGGAACCGTCACCAGGACACTGTGGTCGGAGTCGGAACCGTCACCAGGATACAGCTGTCAGGGTCGGAACCGTCACCAGGACACTGTGGTCGGAGTCGGAACCGTCACCAGGATACAGCCGTTGGGGTCGGACCCGTCACCGGGATACAGCCGTCAGGGTCGGAACCGTCACCGGGATACAGTAGTCGGGGTCGGAACCGTCACCGGGACACTGTGGTCGGAGTCGGACCCGTCACCAGGATACAGCCGTCGGGGTCGGAACCGTCACCAGGATACAGCCGTCGGGGTCGGAACCGTCACCGGGACACTGTGGTCGGAGTCGGACCCGTCACCAGGATACAGCCGTCAGGGTCGGAACCGTCACCAGGATACAGCCGTCGGGGTCGGAACCGTCACCGGGATACAGCCGTCGGGGTCGGAACCGTCACCGGGATACAGCCGTCGGGGTCGGAACCGTCACCAGGACACTGTGGTCGGAGTCGGAACCGTCACCAGGATACAGCTGTCAGGGTCGGAACCGTCACCGGGACACTGTGGTCGGAGTCGGAACCGTCACCAGGATACAGCCGTCAGGGTCGGAACCGTCACCAGGATACAGCCGTCGGGGTCGGAACCGTCACCGGGATACAGCCGTCGGGGTCGGAACCGTCACCGGGATACAGCCGTCGGGGTCGGAACCGTCACCAGGACACTGTGGTCGGAGTCGGAACCGTCACCGGGATACAGCCGTCGGGGTCGGAACCGTCACCGGGATACAGCCGTCGGGGTCGGAACCGTCACCGGGACACTGTGGTCGGAGTCGGACCCGTCACCAGGATACAGCCGTCGGGGTCGGAACCGTCACCGGGATACAGCCGTCGGGGTCGGAACCGTCACCGGGATACAGTAGTCGGGGTCGGAACCGTCACCGGGACACTGTGGTCGGAGTCGGACCCGTCACCAGGATACAGCCGTCGGGGTCGGAACCGTCACCAGGATACAGCCGTCGGGGTCGGAACCGTCACCGGGACACTGTGGTCGGAGTCGGACCCGTCACCAGGATACAGCCGTCAGGGTCGGAACCGTCACCAGGATACAGCCGTCGGGGTCGGAACCGTCACCGGGATACAGCCGTCGGGGTCGGAACCGTCACCGGGATACAGCCGTCGGGGTCGGAACCGTCACCAGGACACTGTGGTCGGAGTCGGAACCGTCACCAGGATACAGCCGTCAGGGTCGGAACCGTCACCAGGACACTGTGGTCGGAGTCGGAACCGTCACCAGGATACAGCCGTCAGGGTCGGAACCGTCACCAGGACACTGTGGTCGGAGTCGGAACCGTCACCAGGATACAGCCGTCGGGGTCGGAACCGTCACCGGGATACAGCCGTCGGGGTCGGAACCGTCACCGGGATACAGCCGTCGGGGTCGGAACCGTCACCGGGACACTGTGGTCTGAAAGCCGCAGATCGGCGTCTGTAAATAGGAGATAGCGGCCCGCCTCCCCCCGCCTCCCCCTTCCGCGCGAACACTAGCTCACGTACGAACGCAACTCCACGTGCATTTTGTTTCCCCCGCGCATTTAATTTAGTGAACTTGGCAGTCGTTTTAATCTCCCAGCAAATTGAACCGGTAGGGGATCGTGGCAAGCGCTCGGATGCATGTTATTAATTCCTCGCTATATCTGTCTGGCGCAATTAGTCACTGTTTGCCGTGGAAAATGTCTCATTAATTACCCACACTTGGTAGGCGAGGTTGCGCCTCTCCGAAGCGGCGGCGGGGACTGGCGAGGGGTCGCGGGGCCTGTGGCCCCGGAGAGTGTGGGTCCTTTCATTTCTCTCCCTCTCTCTGCTTCATATCGAGCGGCAGCGGGACCCCGCTCACTTTATTTCCGCTTTCATGGTCATAATTGATGGTTTTTTTTCAAAGCCGGTGCAGCACAAATATTAAATATTACGTTTGATTTCACACACGGCGTCGGATTGAAGTTGCGTGTCGTGCGCCAGCTGGCAGTTTCATTTTTTTCTTTTTCCACTGGCCAATTTCTCATTATTTCAAAGATAAATTAAATGTGTCACAGACGTGTAATGGAAGTTATAATTAGACCATAAATATTTCAGTTCAGTTCAGCGCCGGCCATTAACAGTTTTTTTTATATGTACGTTTAGATGTATAATTAGGAACCCAGTCAGGACAAAACTCGGCAAAATGTGTGTCAATATTTTTTGTCCATGCACAGTTTTTGTAAAACCTTTGACCTGCTTTCGTTTATCCTTAAAATCCAGGTAATATATTATGCAGATGCCTGAACATAGATGAAGTCGTCAGCCTTTTTTAACCGCTCCTTATTTGGCGTGAGTTTTTGTTCTGCCTTCCCTTTCAGCTTACGTAAAACCCGGACGCTACAAGCGTATCCTGTCCACCAGATACCAGGAAAGCAAAAGGCTGGAACACAAAGTGTGAGAGCAAATCTGGGGGCTTTTAGTATCAGTTCTCATGCCCCTTTAACAACAAGAGAGAACCAAACCCTTCCTTCATCCCTCACTTTTTCGCTCTCTCTAAGTTCTTTGTCTCTTTTCAGCGCTCATCTGCCAGCTCTCCTTCCCACTTCAAGCGGTGGTGTGATGGCGCTCTCGGTCCAACAAGGGGACAAATGACTTTAATTACAGGGTAATTGCACAGTGTTGTGTTAATTAAATCTTGATCAGTTTAAGTAAGTGGATTCCTCCCACACAGAGACCACGCTGTGATGGTGCAGTGCCTTTTTTCCCTTCCGCTTTCTCTACGTACCCCCCGCCCTTGTCCTTCTCTCCCTCTCCCCCACTCTCTCTCTCTCGCACATCCGCACACACTCACTGAGTTGACTGATTTCTCTTGGCCTCCTCACGCGTGTTTTTCATCCCTCTTTTTCCTCTTCCTCACTGTTTGGGATTACCTGGTGCTTTCAGTGAAGAAAGGATGGCATGCACCAACTCTTTTGGTGTTCGTTTAATTTTGGAAATGGCAGAACAAACATGATAGAGTCGAAATCAATGGCGCGGTCTACGCTGCAAATTTAGATACACGCGCTATCTTTAGGTTCCTGTTGTTTCGAATAAATTGAAATCCTCTTATTTTAATTGGGCTCCATTAGGTGTTCCGCTCTGGGCAATTCCAACTGGGATCACCTCGCTTTTGTGTCCTCGCATGGTTCCCCCACTACGCAATCCCTGCCCAACTGTATTTTAACCCTACTACACACAGAACATTGATTGTGGTTTTGCTAATCTAACACAGTGCTTTGAAAATTTGTCAGGGCATTATGCACCATGAATGGACGGCCTGCAAGCAACCCAGAAAACAAGTGCATTGTCCCTGGTGTGATTTCATTGTTTATATTCCTGTGTGTGTCAGTGTGGTTTTATTTTGTGCGGGTTTATTGAGTGCACAATCACTAAAAATATCAATACACAAATAGAACAAACACATGCAATTATGATCTTGAAATTGAGGTTTTGCTAGTGTGAAGTCTTTTTTTTTGGTCACATACACACGGTGTGAACTAGGCTTGTTATGATACTACGGGGGGGGGACAAATACAGGAACATTTAAATAATTTTGTTAATAAATGAAGAATATTTTTTAGCGTATTTTTAATCAAAACACCATAAATATACTACATAAACTAACTAATAAACAGATAAAAAAAAATGTATAAGTGAAATGAATGTTTTTGAGCCAAACTAAAAAAAGCCCTTCTTGCAAAAGTATTCAGTCGTGGGGTCGGCAATGGCGAGGTGGGAGGTCGAACACAGCGATTGAGTAGAGATGGCGTTGATGGGCAGGTGGGAGGTCGAAATCATCAGGAGCAGAACAGAAGTCAGGCAAGTGTCAATCCAAAAGAGATGTCAAGCACAAATAATGGTGGCGTGAGGCGCTAGGAAATCCAGAAAGATGGCAGGCAGCAACAAATGCTGAACCCGTAATCAGAAGGTTGCCGGTTCGAATCCCGATCCACCAAGGTGCCACTGAGGTGCCACTGAGCAAAGCACCGTCCCCACACGCTGCTCCCCGGGTGACTGTCATGGCTGCCCACTGCTCACCAAGGGTGATGGTTAAAGGCAGAGGACACATATCGTTGTGTCACTATGTGCTGTGCTGTGTGTCACAATGACAATCACTTCACTTTCACTAATGAATATAAACCAAATGGCGCAGGGGACGAACAACAACCAGAATAATACTCGTAGCTTTAATACTTGCAGGTATTAATACTTAAGTTTTCTTGGGTTTACATTTGCCATCAATTAAATACTCACATTTCAGCAGTTCTAGTCGGATTATTCTGACATTTTGCCTGCTACATGTGACATGGCATGCAGAAAACATCAGAGGGATTTCATTGTTAAAAGGTATCAGTCAGGAGAATGGAACCTTTTCATAACACTGGATATACCATGAAGACAATTGGACATGCCTCCAAAATTCTTGAAAAGACAAGACAAAACTGGTCAGGGAGGTGGCCAAGAGTCCTACAGCAACACCGAAGGAGCTGCAGACTAGGTTTGCATGATGAATGCCTTTTCGTACCAAAAAAAACATCCGGGCCTGTAACATCCAGGCCTGTAACAAACAAATAAATTAACAAATGAATACAACAATCCTCTCAAAAGAACGCGGGAAATGTGAAATGATCTGCCACAAATGTGAAATGATCCGCCACAAAACACCTATGCATTAAAGTTTTTTTGTTTTTAAAGTTTTTTAAAATCCATATAAGCTGATCTTATCCTATGAGAACTGTTCTGAAATGTACTTAAGATAACGGTGATAACGGTTATTAAATAAAAATAAAATCCAAGGGATATTTCATTCACAGTGTTGAAATATTTGCTGTGTGAGATCTATATTTATCGTCAGTGCATTCATGAATATGAGCACTTCTTATTGTTTGCCATCTTTATTGAATGGGTGCTGATGGATTGTGTTACTGGTACATGTAACAGAAGAACTGATGCTGTTCTAAACAACCCGTGAACACTATGCTGAACAGAGGAATGTCACTGTTGGCTTTTCCACTGTACGATACAAGCGTTAAAGGGTATATCGGTTACGACTTCACGGCACAATCCTGTATGCACAGAGCGATGACTGGATTTCACCAAGTCTATCTGCATTACCGGGCTGATCAGGGGGATTTCTCTTTCTGCGGATTTGAAGGGAATTTAGTGGATATTCCGTTGTTTGCTGGGTGCCTATGCTTAGATTAAACAGATTGGCGATGCTAATAGGATCAAATAAAATTGAAATGAGGGGCAAATTTGTCCCCCAATTGTAACATTTATCTGAGAACGGTTAAACCTGCTGGTGTGGTATAAAGCTGCAGATCTTTAGCAAATTATTTAATAATGGTGTCATTATTAAGCAAACAGAACCTGTGATTTCATCACAAGCAGCAGATACCTTCAGATGTGCAAAACCTGCTGCACTCAACCATGCAGCAAACCAAGTGAACACAGAAGGTTCGTCTGGTGTTCTTTGACAGCCTTCCTGTAATTTAATTCCCCTCTAAATTTAAATCCCAAACTAAGACACATTAACTCTGAGAAGACACATGGGGTATTTGCGGAGATCATTTTTTAAAACGCTGTCTCTTTATAGCTCAATAATGTTCTTTTAGAGCAACATATGTTCCTAATCATAATCATGCTTTTCCAAGCTGTCCACTCTGCTTTCCGAGGGAACGAGACCGAACAATCTCTCCGAGGTCATTTCAAACAGAAGCTTATTTGTTTATGAGCCAAAATTAATCTTGTATGTTCAAGTACATTTTTGACCATCTACTGACTTGAAAAAATCTTCAGCAGGCCGGCTAACGTTTGAAGGGCCACAGACCGGCACTGGTGTGCACGCTAGATTTGTGGCACAGTGCATCTGCGCCTCTCCCTTTAAATCCCTTTTTTGTATTGCTCGGATTTGAGAGTAATGGAGTTGGCCATTCAGTAGGAGGTGTCCTGGCGCGTGCGAACACACACACACACACACACACACACACACACACATTACATGCAAACTCTACAGCCCAGAGGATAACCAAGTGTGGATTAAGTGTGACATCACACACTGCAGACGGCTGAGAACGATGAGGATAGCTGTTTCGGGATTTTCTGCATGCAGGAAAGTGTGCGTGTGTGTGTAAACGGGCTGGGCCCAGCCTCTTCACTGCATATGTGCTGTACCAGTTTAAATGTCTGCGTACAACAAATGCTACATCCAAAATTGTGTGCACACGTGGACTTTATAGTGCAAATGTTTAGTGCAAATGTGTGACAGTCTTTCAAAAAAAAAAAAAAACGCTTACAGTGAAAAAGTGGATTTAAATGGGAGGAGGATTAGGGATCTATCTCTAGATTGCAAGGTGCAGACTCTCTCCAACATCTCTAGGCACTTAATTTTGTGCAGGATAAGGCTAATTTAGGAAAGGCTTAAACTTTCTCTGGACCACAACGCCTTTTGTTGAGGGTAACCCTTGACCCTGGACACCTCAATGACACTGATGCTGCAAATAATGTCAAATGGCAAAATGAGTATCTTAACACAGCTAATTTTATGCTAAATATTCTTTGCATACACGACTAAGAGATGTAGGTCAGGTTAACCACGATCCAACTGGAGACCTGGGAGCTGTAATGCTTTCTTCTACACAATGTGCCACATACCAGAACTAGCTGTCACATGGGGCCATTACCCTCACAAACAGCTAATCACATTCTGAATGTCTGTACTGGACAAAATTCTGATTCCTAAACGTCCTGCAGATTAATGTCGTTTGCTCTTTTGTGTGCAAGTACATCTGTCTAGCCACGTGCCAGGAGGGCCCAACCACTGCCTGGTCGGGTTGGTGCCAACGCCCCATGATCTTCTCACCCTCGATTCATCACCTAACGCTGTGTTCACCAGTGTCTGCATGTGTATAAATCTGCTGCATGTGTCTTGTATTTGCTAAAAGTCAAAGTCAAAGTAAACTTTATTGTCATCTCCCTTTATAAAGTACACGGAGAGGAGATTACGAAGCTTTGGAGATTCACAGATTCACAAGGGACATTGTGGACATTGTTGGCTGACCCATAAAATGGTGCAGGTCGAGACAAACTAGGCAGAAGAGTAGCAGCAGTGAGTGTATGTGGTATATGTTATGCTATGACAGTAATGGCAGTGATATGAAATTATATGATGACCATAACATAGCAGCATTGTGTGAGGTAGTAAGAGATTAAAGATTAAAGCGTAGGGTGTAATACTTCAATTAAAATGTGCAGAGTGCAGTATGTGAAGGGTGTGAAAGTGGTGTCTTCTTTTTTTGTATCCTGGATTATGAATAAACAGATTGTTGTCCAATCGTGACTTATGATGGTTGTCATGAAAATGTGGTTTGTCTTATATACTGTTCATTGTGTGACGTCGCAGGATGGGTTTAGGTTTCATATGAATGTTATTTTTGACACCTTTCTTCATACTTCCATACATCCAGCGAGTTGGCGCGAATGTGGCGACGCCCGAGCACGTGACCGCGCACCCGCGCTCCTTTAAACGGAGCAGGAAGTGGCGAGGCGGCGTCGCGGCGGGGAAACCTGTCCACGCGTGGGTCCCGCTTATTAAATCCCGGGTCGCCGTGCTGGTGTTCAGGACGTCGTCGTCGCCGCCGGCGCCAGCGCGGCTGTGGACGCGTACAGGGGTGTAAAGTCGTGGCGGGAGCCCGCTCGTTAGCTAGCTAGCTAGCATTAGCGTGCTAGCCGTCCAACCGACAGGACACCGCCTACTGCGTCCAGGCGCCGGGAATGCCGCCGCCGCCCGACCGGAATACGTGGCTGCTGAGCGGCGCCACGGCCGCCGGGGTGGCCGCGCTGTACGTCCCCACGGTGCAGAGAGCGGTGCCCGGCGGAGACTCAGGTACGGCCGCGGGTCTCCAGGTCCAGAGCACGCACGTCATGGCGGGTTACTGATGCGCTCTCACGGGCTTTAACGGGACAAATGTCTCATGATGAGGAGTGGGGGTCCCACCAAATGATGCAACAGTGAAACGTTGGCCACGAGGCTGCAGTCTCTGTCATACTTACATTTACAGCATTTACCAGACGCCCTTATCCAGAGAGACTAACAGTAGTTACAGGGACAGTCCCCCCCTGGAGACACTCCGGGTTAAGTGTCCTGCTCAGGGACACAATGGTAGTAAGTGGGATTTGAACCTGGGTCTTCAGGTTTATAGGCAAGTGTGTTAACCACTTGGCTACTACCACCTTTCGCATTTTTGGGTAGTAGTCGCCTAGTGGGTATCCCACTACCCATTACCATTGTGTCCCTGAGCAAGACACCTGAGTGTCTCCAGGGGGGGACTGTCCCTGTAACTACTGATTGTAAGTCGCTCTGGATAAGGGCGTCTGGTAAATGCTGTAAATGTAAACACTGAAAAACGTGTTCAACTTGAACTTTGACTCATCAGTATGGTAGGAGACCATCGTATCGATAGTGTCACCAACAGAAGAATCACTATGTTCCCATATTGATAACCTTACAAATTATCGATCATCTAACTATATATTACATTACACATTACTGCATCATCAAAACTCTGATATACGGGTTCTGAGCCCAGTTTAAATGTTTTGCAGAAAACCAAGCAGCTGCAAGTGAGAACACTGGTAAACAAGGTGTACTGAAAAGTTGAGCTCAAGGTTCGAGCTATGCAGCCAAGTTGGCCATGCCAGGCTCATTCAGCTCGGGCCCTGGTTTTTGCCCAGACTGCTCCTGGAGCCTCGTCTCAGATGCCTGATTTGTACTTACATCCTCATATTTGCCAGAGCACCTAGTGGTTCTGCTAATCTTTTGGCCAAATACCAATCTCTTGGATAACCTAATGTGGTGGTGCTCGTGAGAGCAGAACTAGGTCAAATCTTTGGACCTCCTCTGGGGTACCTCATGACGTTTCTTGGTGGACCACCTTGGAATCGATATTCTCCTGGATGCTTCAGGATGTTCTTAAGAATAGGATAACTAGAAATGACCGATAAAGAGTCAATATAATAAATATAATAAAAAAACCCACTGTTTTCTATAGACTATAAACAGAAGATTAGCCTAAAACCATGGCCAGGTATTAATTTCTGCATAACATAATTAGGGGCGGGCACGTCATGTTTTTTCAGCAGAGTACTGAAGCTGAATTGGTTGTGTGTGGCTTCTGCATCTGCACCTGCCGGACTGGTTGGATCAGTCCGTTTAAGAAATGCAGCATTTAAGCTTGGCATTACCTTTAACAGTCTTAGATTATTTTTTATTATTGCCTTATTGTTGTTTACAATTAATGGAATCCACCCAGCTGACACTAACAGTAAACTTAAACTCTAGGATAATAAATGCAATATAAATAACAATTTAAAAAAGTTTAGTAATTCGGTGTGTTTCATTGCTTTCTGAAAAAAGGTCCGGGCCGGTTAAATTGCCAACCCTGGCTGTTTATCGCAACCCGTCTTTTGATGGCAATGTAGGACCTGGGTTACATTGTGCTCTCGTGGAAAGGCACATGAACCGTATTTTTTCGGGATGTGTCCTATACAAAAAGCCTGAGCTGAAATGCGGACTGGGTCGGGCTTATAGAAATGGGGAGAGGGTGAAAAGCGAGTAGCAACCCTGCTGTTTTTTTTTTTTTTTTTTTTGGAGGGGGTGGGCAGAAAAAAGGCCAGCCCTTGAGCGCAGTGCTGAGGGACGATGCAGGATGCTGTTCTGATAGCGCCAGCTGAACGCGAGGCAGAAATTCTCCAGGTCTCCGTCTTGCCGTCCTAATCCCTTTAGGTGTGCTGCGCCCCGAAGCCTGAGCAGGAGCCCCGCGGGAGCGCTGTTGTCTAGGAATGCGAGTGTGGAAATGACGGGGATTAACGGGGGGGGGGGAGGCTGGCGACGGTGCCAGGTGCTCTGCTATCACAAAGACACTTGGCTCTCGTCACCGCTGCCCCGTTTAGCGTTAAGACTGAATTTTTCACCCTCTGTCCCCACAGCGGTGACTCTCCTGGACCGGGCCTTGCTTTTCCCCTCCTCATGCGACAGCTGACAGAAAGGCAACACCAGCAACCTTGTACAACGTGATTGAGGACATGAAAGGGAAATCCACTTTTTACAAGTTTGGGTTCTATTGAGGAGCCAAGCAGCCTCATTTTGTTCAATTTGAGTTCACTGACATTCCAAAGGACTTATAAATGGAAATTGTTGCACGGAGAAGGACAAAAGTCAGAACAAGAGCAAGTGTCTACTCCTGAAAGTAATCCTGCTGCAAGCCGCAGCTCTTACCTGGCTGGTTCATCACCGTAATTCTGAAAAAGGGCGACGCTTTAAAGTATGACAATCACTCCGTCACGACGTATCATTTTAAGCTGCTGCCGTTTTTTTCTTTTTTCAAGGCTCATGTGATTGCTTAATTTTGGGATCAGAAACCAAAGTTTAGGAGATTTCACAGTGAATTACTTGCTGTTACAGATTTACTGCAATTCACTGAATGAGGTGTTGCATCAGAAAGCTTTCTGCATTTCTCAAACGTTTGGGGGTGCGGCTACAGAAATCACTTTCTTTAAACAAGGCCGTTCATCACAGAACACTTACGTATATGTGAGAATTAGATAGAGCTCATGCAAACATAGCTCTGACTAGTTTTTCACTTAAAATGTGTGCTTGGAATTTTTGTTAATTTGTTAATTTAATTCAAATGTATGTATGTAATGATAATACTGTGCTAAAATGGGACATTAATTAAACTAGGCAAATTCATGAAAACAGTGCACATACCTAGCCATATATTTGCTTTTTTTTTTTTTTTTTTTATTGTGAAGTTGGCTATTTAAAAAAATCAGCCCCATTTATGAACGGTGTAGACTGAAATCCGATTTATTCATCTGTGTGTGTGCTGAACAGACTTTTTAGTGGGTGCTTTGCCCAGTAGAGGGCACAGTCACCGACTGACTTTATCCTGCAGTTGAAGTCATGCAGATCACCTGCTTACTGCCAGAACAGTAAATGGTCAAAAAGTGTACAAACACATGTCTGGTTTTGATAAAGGAAAAAAGCGGCGTCCCGTCAGTCATCAACCGCTACTTGATGTCAGGGGCATGCTAGGCCTGCCACAGAACCCTGCAGGGTCGTCAGTCATCTGTGTGTTCTCTCTGTCGTTCGGGGTAGAGCAGGAGTGTGGAAGGGAAGAATTGGGGTGATGAGGGATGGTGGGTGCAGGAGACTTGAGCGACTGGGACAGGGGAACAACCAAAGGCTTTCAAAGATCAGAGCACGAGGAGAGCATTCTCTCTGTGAGCTGTGTGTGTGTGTGTGTGTGTGTGTGTGGCTTTGCATAGTTGAGTGGGGATTTGAAGGGCTGCGTGTGTGTGAGGTGCAACAGCCTTGGCTTTTGGCAGTGGTGTATACAATTTTGTGTGTGTGTGTGTGTCAGAAAGTGATGCACTGCACTGGGGATAGTACAATACAGCGTATGTGTTTGTGTGTGTGTGTGTGTGTCTACACTAGGGATCTGGGGAGCAGCGCTAGATGGAAGAGAATGAGCGTGTCACTTAGGAAATGTCACACTGGGAAGATTTGCAGGTTTTGATCCGGGCAAATTAATGCAAAACCCCAGTGCAAGTATTTGATTTGGGAAAACTTTGGGAGCAGACTTGTCTCTTAATAATAATTATTGGGTTTACATTAATTTCCCTCTCTGTTTTCTACCACAGGAGAGCTGATCACCGCGGCTTGTGAGCTGGGGGTAAGCATTAGCCGTATTGTTTAATCAATTCACTCATTAACTCTTATAAGCATTAAGGAAGTTTAATTAAGCATGGGCCGAAAGCAGATTAATTTACTTTCCAGGCTACAGGTTTTTTTTCTCTCCTGTCTCTTCCTTTCTGTACACTTATTTCATCTTAGTTGGAGCTAGAGAATGCTATAATTTGCAACCCCGTTTTTCAAATCCAATTAAAGTCAATGGTAAGGCGATGGCTTTTGTGACGATGCCTTATGTATGGTATAAGGCTTATTATACTTGGCCCCTCTTCCTTTTTGTGTGTGTGCGCGCGTGTAAGCCGCGAAGAATGAACTAAATCGGGTTAACAGTTATAATAAGTTTTATTATTTAATAAAGTTTATTACGCCGCCGTTATCCTTTTAGGGAGGCTGTGGCGGTGTCACTATGCCAGTAATCCCCTCCCTCTGTCCGTGTGGCCTGCCTGCCTGTCAGGCGTCCCCAGGGTTCGAGGGGTTCTCTCCGGCCGGCCAGCCCTTCCCTCCAGCTCCCAAGAGCCCCGTCTTTTTTCTCCTTTTAAAGTCCCTGAGGTTCCACTGCTCCCTGTTGCCCTTTAGCTGGGTGCTTTATGTGTGTCCCGACCCCACCCAGCCACACACCTCTTTTATGCAATTATTTATTAAATACGTCCTTACCTCATCTATCACCCATTACATAGGCCTCTGTCCACACAGTCATGCACGTGTATACACACACACACACACACACACAAGCTTTTTCCATCGCTCTCACCTTGTTGGCACTGTAGTACGTGTCCAGGGTGACCTTACCATCTGTTTGCCATACTGTCTTCATTCTTCCTTCTGTCTCGGGCACCTCCCTGTTCACCCTGAGTCTCTTCTGCACTCTCTCTCTCTCTCTCTCTCGTTCTGTCTTATTTTCTTTCATCCTTTACCTACATTGTGATGTTCAGCCCTAGACTAGACTTCCTGCAATATTTTTTGTAAGTGTAAGATCCACAGAGCAACATTGCAGAAGATAGACAAGTTCCTCATTTTTTTACTTTGTGTGTAGTATAAAATCAGTATAAATTATGAAGGGTTTCAACTTGCAATGATACATCTCTGTTTATCCTTTCTTTATTATAATCACCTACCATTACTAGTCTCAGACACTTCTGCAATTCTGCCTCTCTCTCTTTCTCTCTCTGTGCTTGGCTGCAGTAAAGCCTCCTCTGATAATGACCATTTAGAGGGTCAGACAGGCATCCCCTCCTGAGCAGATCAGAGGAGAAATCGCTCTCTTACACAGTCCATCTCCCCCAGCTCTCAGAAACACACACACTCTCAGTATTGAGGCCAGCCTTTGCTCTCAGTCTCCCCCTGTGCTCTGCGACTGGCCTTGCCCGTGTATGTTATCAGTACGGGAGGAATGAGACAGCCTTTAATAGCTCAGCCCCTTATCACTCCTGAGAGGACTTAGCCGCTAATTGCTATGATGGCTGGGGATCCCAGGGCGAGCTGGTGGGGAGGAGATGGGACACTGGGCTCTGAGGCATTTTTTTTTTTCCTGTTAGAGGGGATGTGGTGGTATGAATTTGGAGCTGGAAGACTGTGTGTGAGGGAACTATGCCGCCAGGGGATGGGCATGGTGCTGAAGGAGGTGTGAGGGCTGTCCTTGGAAAGGAATAAGAAAGGATGAGGTGCTGTAGGACCGTGGAAGAGTCAGTGTGTGACCTGGTCACACAGCGCCATGCTAAGCTACTCTTGGTACTCCTGTGGTCCTCTCACCTCCTTGGCGGCCATGCCAGGGCACTGCCCTCGTTAGAGAGATGTAATTAAAATGAAGATCGTCTCGGCCCCATTCTTTTTCTTCTCTCTCATCATTTCCCAGTTGTTCCCCCTCTATCATCCTCTGACCAATATCACTTTTCATTTGCATAACTTTTTTTTTTTTTTCTTTCTCATATCACAAGCACCATAAACCAAACATCAGGACCAGGCCTTTTGTCCTTTTGTCTTTGAAGTCAGTTGAAATACACAAAGACGAATCAAAGAGTACAGTTACAGTTATAACCTGGTAATTTGTGCGGCTGTGAAGGTGATCCAAGATTCAGGGGGGGGAACTCACGCACTCTTTCACTCTTAGGTGGCCCATCCTCCTGGGTATCCCTTGTTCACGCTGCTGTCTTCACTGGCTCTCTCTCTGTTGCCGTCCCTTTCACCCGCTCATGCTGTTAACCTCATTTGTGCCCTCTTGGCGGCTCTGGCCAGTGGGATGCTCTGCTATACTGTCTGCAGGTAAGACTCTAAAGCACGTGTCAAACTTGGCCACATCCCACCCACATTTGCTCTGATGACAACAAAACGACAAATCCCATAATGCAATGCTGACATAGTGCTGGTGCTTTGGTGACTTTGACAGCTTGGGAAAACGAATTTTGAGCTGCTTTACAGCTCATTTGCAGTCAAATGGAAACTTCTCCTCTACAGATTCAGCTGCAGTTTTAAGATCGCATTTGGCAAGGCAAATGAAGCACTGCATTATGGGATCTGTAGTTTATCAATGCTTCATATCAGGCCATAATAATAGATCTATATAAAGTGATCTCGCCAGAAGTGGCTTGTGGTCTGTGAGTTGACACCTCTCTAAGGGCGCTAATTTTGCAACATTTTGAGCAAAAGTGCTAATTGTAACATCTTATAGACATGACTGGTGTATTTGGGATAAAAACCAACACAAAACAATGTGAAGCAGAATCTGAAAGAAACAAAATGTTATCAGATTCTAACCGTTTCATCCAAAAATGTTCCACAATGCTTCAAAACACAAACAACTGCTGACTTAATCTAAGCTAAACGAGAAATAGGCTCTTCAATAGCGTAGTCACACCCAGACTCGTCCAAATTATAGGTTAATCATTGGCTTGTTTTACTCTTAAGACTTATTTGTAAAAAATAAATCAAATTATATAAAATACATTTCCCAAACATACACAATATATTATATTAAAATGGTCTCGTTGTGTAGAGTGACACAACAAAATGTGTCCTCTGCTTTTAACCATCACCCTTGGTGAGCAGTGGCAGCCATGACAGGCGCCCGGGGAGCAGTGTTTGGGGACGGTGCTTTCCTCAGTGGCACCTTGGGATTCGAGAACTGTGCCTTTTACAACAATGCAGCTAATTTATGTTCTTTTTTTTGTGTATGCTAACTAGAGTCCTGCTGCAAACACATTTAACCTAGTCATAACAGACCAATGAAATTACCGAACAGGTCATAGTGGACCAATGAAATCTCACTCACACTCTGATCAGCCATTTTGCACCTCGTGCACACACCCTCATCATGGAAAGATATGACGAAATGCATATGAAGTTAAAAGTGATCAGTCTGGCTGTGGAAGAAGGAAATAGAGCTGTTGCACTTAAGCACCAATGAATTCATGGTGAGGCAGCAGGATGAAGAACTGAGGCAAGAAAAGCTGACGACCTGAAAATTTTCTTGAAGACTGGGTGAACACAGAGAATTCACTGTGTTTTCACCAAGAAAGTGTATGATTACGTAATTGCACACCTTCAGGCTGTTCAGACAATTTTTTTAAAGCACTGTTCTGAAAAAAGCGGTATGTATGTAGGATATTAACAGGCATTTATTCAATTAAAAGTTAAACATCTTTTCTGAAACATCTTGCTCCATTAATATCTCATGTTTCAACTGGGATACCTGCGGCTAATAGTGAAGTGCAGCTTATTTATGTACAATTGTACATAAATTGTACAAGTGCGCCCTATAGTCTGGAATTTACGGTACCTGTGCTTTATTCATTGCTTTAGCGATGTTCATCAGGTTTCTGACAGTTCTACTTGGTGGTAAATTCAAACGTGGATGGATGTGGAATTGATGTTGAGATCACCTCCCACGTTTTTGCACACTAACCAGGTGAACTTTGCACTTTGTGCAATTTTGAACACCTCGCACTGCACCTCGTATACTCCGAGCCTCCAGTACTGCTCGCCTGGTCCCTTCATCTCTGAAGGTAAAAGGAAAACATTCATCTAGACTCTTCTCTGTCTTGGCCCCTCGGTGGTGGAATGAACTCTCCCTTGAGGTCAGAACAGCTCAGTCACTGAGCACCTTCAAACGACAGCTCAAGACCTTCCTCTTTAAAGAATATTTAGATTAAATTGTAATTTTCTTGTTGTCGAACTTGTGTACAGAATCTACAACAGAGTGAATAAAATAGATGTATTCATTGTTGGGGTCCTAGTGAACCGGAATTGATCTCTTCATCGATGGTAACTTAAGCACGTTGTAAGTCGCACTGGATAAGGGCGTCTGCCAAATGCCGTAAATGTAAATGAAAGTACTGATGCGCTTTGCGCAGACGTCTGAAAATATCTTTACGCTTAACAAATTCTTCATGGTGTGCCGCCTTTTACTTAATGCAGGTAGGAAAATACAGCCCTAAGAGTTGTTCTGTGTTTTTGTGGTAAGTAGATGAGACTGTGAGCTGAATTCCTGGAGTGGAAGCACTGCCAGCAACACACATTTTAGTTATGTTAGAACCTTCTTAGTGCACAGTCAACCTTTTTACCCTTCATGTTCACACGCCTCAGCATCATCCACATATAGATCAGCAACCCTAAAAGGTGTAGTCATTCAATAAAAAAAAAAAAAAGAAGTTTGATTTAGTTGCATGACTGCCCTATTGAGGCCACTAGCCATCAGGCGCAGTTGATTCAAATTTTTGTTGTGTCTTTGGCTGGGCATTGGTTTGTAATTAGAGATGTCCAACTGTGACCATAAATGGTGATGTCTTCTTTTTTTTTTTTTTTAGACTGCATTTTTCTTGAAACTAAAATAAGTCTTTAAGGGTTTCCATCCAAATGTGCATCTTAGCACAGGTTGTAAATTACGGAAGAAATGTCTAGAAATAATAGATATAAATGGAAGACTTTCAAAAGTGGATTTTTGTTTTTTTTTGTGAACTTTAAATCTTGCGCAATTTTCCTCCGCCTTGTATTTAGACGGTATCTTATATTAGCATGAAAAAGGCTCATTTCTCATGGTTTGATTAAGGTCAGAGTAGCAACTGTAGCTTGGAATGAGAGTGGTGCCATCCCGGGGACATTTGGACTGCGGTTACATGTAAAACGCAACCCCTGCCTTTAATCCTTCAAGGATTTAGATCCAATTTTGGATTATAGAAAGTAAAAAGTCATTACCCGTGCCCCCTGTCCCCCTTAGCTGATGGGCACTGAGGATTTCAGAGGACACACACTCATACACTCACACCGTTTAAGCTCTTAAGTGTGTGAGTATGTAATCTATGTTTTCAATTTAAAACATAAGCATAATAGGTTTTATCGTTATCTGTCTGGAACTAGGCTAGGCTCTGGACATCTTTTTCCCCTGGTCTGCTCACAACCAAACCACAAGCTGGCAGAATTGGAATGCCATGACATGAAAGGGGTTGTCTTTCTGGAGGGGGCGGGTTTGATAGCTTCCGGCACAGTCTGGGACCCCCTTTGGTGTTGGCACTGGAATCCTCAGGTGCCCAGGCCATAGCCAGCGGGATGGCTGAAGCAGCATACCACACCCCAGTAGGGGCACTACCGGACAGGCCTGTCCCCAGACTGCCACCCTGCCACTGCATGCCAGCGATGACCAGCCTGTGTCTCTCACACTTTGCACAATTTGAAGCAATTTCAGTGCAAAATATTATTCCATTTAAAAGGGAAGTTACAGAGCAAATGCATAGGATTCTTTTTTAATAAATTGTACAGGGAACGAGTTTGGTTCACATATTCTACTGGATTCCTCAGAAATAACTTTGTCCCGTTATTTTTTTTTCTGATATTTTCAAGGTACTTTTTCTCCCCAAATTCACAATTTGCAGAAACCTCAAATTTGTCAGGATGACAAATGCTAGCCTTTGATGTTTCTAACTAAATTAGCTGGACAGATTGCTGTGTGTAATATAGAGGAATGTGAGTTGATAGGCTTGGAAGACTTTTTTTTTTTTTTTCTCTTTCAGAACTGAGTCGCCCGACTTTCAAACACTCAAGCTCTCAGCCTTCCTTTGATTTGTCAATTACTGAACACTTGGCTAGATCACATGATTTGATGGCCAAATTGCATGTCTCATTATGTTTTCACACTAGTGCTTGACAAGCCTTTGAGGATGGCTATACAACAATAATGATAATTATTGATTGAATTGCTCTTGAAAGTTCTCCAAGGCGTAATGTTTTTAGCTTCATGACTGCTCATGAACCTTATGTCCTGGAGACCAGTACATGAACCCGTGTGTGAGGTGTCGCCACGGACCATCACAGAGATGAACCCATACACCTTCTTGTATTACAATACATCAGAGACCCATGTTTAACATAAAGAAATTACAATCGTACAAATGTTTCTTGATATATTTGGATAAGTCACGCTTTTCCAGAGATATGCCTAAAAATACCAAAAAAGTTCAATAGTATAGTTTGATTAATTTGCACTCAATTTCTTTTGCCTGGTTATAAATTGAAGAAAATGTTCAATTTGTTACATCACTAGTTTCACATAAAAATATTTTGGTTGTTTAACCAGATGTAATGTGTTTGTATCAGTATATCTAAACTGGTAGTGGGCTCTTGCAGATACATTTCAGCAGCCATCTAATGCTGTGGTGCAGTGAATGATGATGCAACTTGCACAGTTTTATGTGCCACTGTATGTAGTGGCACGTTATTGCATAGAACACAGTCACTACTGAATGGTGGCATCAGAACGAATGGAACAGAACGTGACCTATAAACATCACTCAGCACCTTTTTAATATCCTTTCTATATCCTATTCTACGATTACATAACCTCTAGTGAGCTGCCGCCCTTCCCCTGTCACAGCCCCTCCCACCAGCCCCCATGGACCTGTGAAGGGGCACACCTCCCATGCGCAGGCTGACCCTGTTGTGTGCCGACCAGCTGAGGCCACAGCTGGCTGGGCTCCAGACTCCACCTGTCCTGTGTGTCCCACAACCCTTATAAGGGCATCTACCATATGGTCCTGACAGAGCTATTCTCCGTAGAACTTGTTCCCTTTTTGCTGCCTCCCCACAGAACACTCAGGTGGACGGGAGAGTGAGAAAAATTCATGGTTGCTGAAGTTTCTGGGTCCCTGTGCATGACTATTATGTATAATTCAGATATTTTTTAATAATAGAATATAGATCGCATGCTAATGCAGTAAAAACTAAAAATAAATAAATATTAATGTATGAAATAAAAAAAAATTACAGTATTAATTTTCATATCTTAATATCTTTTTGCGTTCAGATTTTCCTGATTTCCCCACGTTCTTAATTTTTTTCATGTCCCTTGATTATTACGAGCATTATGTACAACAGGCTGCTGTGTCTGTCCCCATCATAACTAAGGCCTCCCTCAGAACTCCTTGGGGAATGGTGCCTAACAGATGGCTAATGAAGATGTCATTTTCCTCATTACTCTGTTCAAAATGGGGAAACAGAGGGCATTTAAGTGCTATGGTTAGCAGTTTAATTTCCACCCGCCTGTGGGCCTGAGATTGTGTCTGCGGAGTCGGACATCAATATTAAACTTAAAATAATCTTTCGGTCTCCACAGGCATTTCCTAATAGCAGTCACCATGCAGAAAGAAATCAGACTGCCAAATTACCCCTCGCCATGGAATTAGTTAATGGAACCTATATGGGTACATTTATGTATCAGCAGTTAAAGTTAATGGCTTTGTTCAACTAATAACAGTAGGATAAAATGATGTGATTTTTTTTTTTCCACATGCACTGGTATGTGTGGATAGATGGGCAATTAAGGCGGGAAATTGTCACGTTAGTAGCTGTTCTTGTTTGAGAGGATTGGATGGGAGTCATTCGTTTTTGACAGTCTGCCAACAGCTTTCTCATATATGAGGGTTGGGACAGTCAGACCAAGACCATCATGCTGTCGTTGCTGGGAATTTTGGAGGGAAATATTTCAAAAATCACTTTTTTTTTTTTTTTTTTTACAAAATTATTAGATTATGCATTTAACATGCAATGGACCACTTTTTTATTTTCAGAGTCTCCCTAAGAAATGTGATTTCACTGAGATGAAGTTGTGGAACCACATTAAAAAGATGCCATGGCATTGATTGGCACCATTATCTGGTCAGATTCTGTTGGAAGGGGCAAGGCTGTAAGTTTGGGGAAGCATCCCTGTAAATTTATTTTGTTATGCACAGAGTATTATATCCTATGCCATACCACCACTGGGGCAGTGGTGGCCTAGTGGTTAAGGAAGCGGCCCCGTAATCTGAAGGTTGCTGGTTCGAATCCCGATCTGCTAAGGTACCACTGAGGAGCCACTGAGCAAAGCACCGTCCCCACACACTGCTCCCCGGGCGCCTGTCATGGCTGCCCACTGCTCACTCAGGGTGATGGGTTAAATGCAGAGGACAAATTTCACTGTGTGCACTGTGTGCTGAGCTGCTGTCTATCACGTGTGACAATCACTTCACTTTCACTTTTTTTCCCACTTTCATTAGAGGAATATACCAGTGGGAAATCTCCTTGGTTTATCATGTATGCAGAAAATTGTCAATAGTTATTGTTTGCAAATTAGATGCAGAGCCGAATTGTACGCAGATACTGAATATGAGGCTCTGTGAAGGATGTCAGAGTCCATATTAGCACACAAACATAGATAAACACTAGCTGGTTTCATTTACATTATGCAGAATATATTTTTATCATTGTTCCCAAGGGGACATTTAGGAAACAGTATAATTTGGTGAGCTCCGGCAGTCATGACCCTGATGTGGGAGAAGTGTTAGTTAGTAAGTTGTGCGGAAGAATGTAACATCTGCAAACATTTAAATTAAACACAAATTTAATGAAATAAGAACGCATGCAAAGCGCGCACACTCCAGCATAGCAGCAGCCGGTGAGGCAGGGTGTATAATAGCAAAACAGAACATCAGAGAAATGTAACTTCAGCTCCTTTTACTCACAAGGAGAGAGAGAGAGCGACAGAGCAATTGCAGTGTGCTGTCAGAAAGACCCGGGTGGTCTGGAGCTGACAGAAACAGCTGACAGGCCATTGGCGGCCCGACAGACACTTGAGCTCAGACCATGCGTCACTCCTATAGAGAGACGTCAAGCGGCCTCGCTGGAATAAAGAGCCGGAGAGGTAGGAACGGGGTTGGATGAGTGCTCTTGTCAGGCACATCTATTGAAGTTGAAGTGAGAGGGGAGGATGCTATATTCGACTCTGAGGACCTGCATCCACCCTGCACCCCTTACTTACCCAGTCAGCCTACCCCCACCCCCGCTGCGAGCATGCGGTGAGGGTTAATTGGCGCACGGGGGGGATAGAATTGAGGGTGCAGGGGGTCTGCACCTCAACCAAAGCTCCTTTTCCTTTTTTTTTTTTTTTTAATTCCTGGAGTGGTAATGAAGGTGGCGGAAGAGTGAAGACGTTATCTCCAGTCACCCTCTCCCCCCCAAAAAAACAGCAGCACTACCCAATTTTCTCTTTTTGACACCCCATCAACCAAACTCGGCTTTACTAATGCTGCAATGAATGGTCATAAAAGAGCAGGATGAAAACGAGGACCCATGGAAGGAAAAAAAGAGAAACTAGTCAGCAAACACGGGTTATTCCACTCCCATCTTCACCCTCTTCTCTCCCCTCTTCCTCTCCTCGTGCTCCCCCGTGTCTGTTCTTTTTTTTTTTTTTTTTTCCCGATTTACTCTGCTTTTCCTCAGAAAGCTCCATTGTTCCCCTTCCCCTAAGTCTCATCAGGCCCTTTTTGTGGCCGACTATCACAGCAGCCGGCAGAGAGACGCTGGAAACGTATAAATGGTATCATGGCTGGTGATTAAGCGCGCGGGCTGCGCGTCGGCTTCGGCTCGGGCTTCGGTGGCGGCGGCGGCGGCAGCGGCAGCAGCTTCAGCTTCAGCGGCGGCAGCGCTTATGAGTCAGGTCTGATAACGCGGGGCCCTGCTCTCTACTCAATTTCAGATACCGTTAATGGAATCTGTCTTCTGCGATTGTAATGTGAGAGCGCCTAATTTGCCATGGAGCTTGAAGCTGTCAGCGGCGAGGGATTGTGGGGTCATGAGGGACCTGGCAGACGCTTGGCCCGCGGCATGTATCTGCGGCGCTGAATAGAGCAGCTCTCCGCCTGTCACTTAGCTGATAGGCTGATGAGGACTCTAAGCCACTCTGCACAATGTGGAGAGGGCCATACCGCCCGACTCACACACCCCTCCCCATCCACTGCTGCTACCACCGCCGCCACCACCCTTCCTTAATTGTCAAGAATTTCAGAGCCAGCATGCTAGGGACAGTTTTTTTTTTTTTTTTTTTTTTTTTATAAAGAGAAAAAAAAAAAGATCACACGTTCATTCTCTATCTCCCTCTTGCTTGGTCTCCTCAACTTCTCGCTCTCCTTTTTCATTTCCTTCACTGTACATCCTCAACCCCACCCCACCCCCCCACCCGCTCTCTCTTGCACGCGCACGCACGCATTTCAGATTTTTTATTTTTTTTTTTTGCTCGTTTTCATTTGTCCCCTCTCTCCTCCCCTGCCCCTCTCGTTAATAAGCGGTGGGTTTTAGCACATGACAGATTAGCCCAAGTTTTCCTCAATTACTCTTAAAGAAATGGAGGAGAGAGGGATAAAAGTTTGTGTGTTCACTTCCTCTGCAGTTACTTAGTGAGGTATGTTGGAAATAGGAGAGGCAAAAAAGACTAGCGCAACTCTGAGAATATATTAAACAGGTCAGCAAATTATATTTTAGAAGAATATAATCCCAGTTTAAATGTATTACTCTTAATGAAATTATTTAGCCATAAACATTTCCATTTAGGTTTTAAATGTTTATTTTTGGCATGTGTGATTTTTAAATGTGTTTTCAGATGTACAGAAACATTAAATACATTTGAAAGTCCATTTATGTTCATATTCTTGTATTTATGCAGTTTGTGCTGTTTATTTTTTCTCATCCAGATTATTGTCAGAAAATAAGTAAATATCTTACTAGCTTGTCTGTGAAGATTCTCAGTCATCCAGGTGAATTTATCTCAAAGTTGAGTCATGGCAACTGGACTTTGTTTCTTTAATGTATAGACGTTTCATTCTGCATCCACAGAACTTTGTCAAAGTTCTATGGATGCAGAATGAAATGTGTCTACATTAATGGTTTAATGGCCTCATGGCCTAAATTCAGTTAATTACATTTTTTACACCCCACAGGGTTTCAGGTCCAGGTCCAGGAGGAGTGCTGGCTGGTGGGGTCTTCTCTTTGTCCAGTCTGGTGTGGAGGTGGTCAGTAGTGGCTGAAGTCTTCTCTCTGAATAACCTCTTCATAGGCCTCATTTTCTGCCTTTCTGCCTGTTTTCACACCTCAGAAACTAGTCCTGAACGTAAAAAGGTAACTCCATTCTATTGTGAATCAACTTTTGCTGTTTAGTTAGTTACAAAATGTGGTTCTCTATTTTTTTTTTCCCAGTTCGCTCTGTGGGGGGCGCTGTGCTGTGGTCTGGGACTTTGCAATCAACACACTTTGGTTCTCTATATTGGCATAATCATTCCCTGGGCCATGAACAGACTCTTCTCTCACAAGGTGAATTATTGTAGGAGTTACCATTTAGCACTCTGTTCTGTTCAGATGAATGTAAATTATATATGTTCAGAGATCAGCATTCTGTCTAAATAGTCTTTTCCTTTTTAAAACCGATAAATGCATTTGCCCTTCAATTCTGTAAAAGCTATGGAAATAAGTTTTTAGTTTTAGTGCATGGGTCATTATGGAGACTTTTTTTTTTTTTTTTTTTTATCATCGCTGTCTGCACCAGGAGCTGACTTTACACACTGTCGTATCCCTGGGCCTGTGTTTCCTGGCTGGTTTCCTGCCATACCTCTACCTGCCATTGTCCTCCTACCTCAATGTTGCCCGCTGGAGCTGGGGCGACCAGACCTCAGTCAGCGGCCTCCTCACACACCTGCTGAGGGCCGAGTACGGCACTTTCAGCCTGGTACATTACTAGCCGAGAGGCTCTTTCACACACATAAACACTTTTATTATTATTATTATTATTATACTTATTAACTGACATCCATTAAATATACACAAATATAAAGCATATATATTCCTCCAATATCTCTGAATTTCAGCTTGGAAGGAAAGACAAAAGTAATAATAATGAACATTAAAATACCAGATGTTGTATTAAATGGCAATGTTGAAATATAGTCAAGTGGAAATATAGCTCAAACAACAAAGGAATCAATGAAAACATATCAGGTTGTTACCTGTGTTCAGCCTCTTTTGCTGTTTTAATTTTAGGCAAAATCAGAAGGGAGCCTCATCTTTGCTCAGATGCTGCGGTAAGTATCCAAATATACATTGCAATATAATGATGTTTGTTGTAAAATTATTAATCTTATCTCTTTTAATGAAGTCTGTGTTACACTGGGTAGCAAATGTGGTGCAGAGTATTTTGATGTAATAATACACCGTTTGAGGTTTATTATTCCTGAATAATTTCCACTTGTAAGATGGACCGGTTTATAAAAATAAAGCAGGGCCAAGGTTGCCAGCCATTGAGAACTCTCAACCGTCCTCTGTTAATTTGATCTCTGTATGTATTTATGTCCTTTGTTGTTAATGCTCTCTTAGTCCTCTATCAAACGAGCAGAATTCAACCTGTTTAGAGGAACAAATATATATATAAATATATAAACAAACTGATCCTGGCTCAGTGGCATTTTAAAGCGTCACAAGTCTCTGATGACAGACAGTGCAATATAGCTGCAGAGATTGAACACCCCCCACTAACTTCACCCAGACGCTGCAATGTTCCCTCCCCTGTCATTCCCCCGTTTCTCTCTGGCTGTGATCAGAAGAACCGCTCTGTCTTAAGACCCCCCGCTACCCGTAACTCTGCCACCCACAACCCGCACTCATCGCCACGGCACCCACGGCGTGATGGACAGCCGCCCCTTACTGCGGAGAGAGAAAAAGAGCTTGACATGACAAGCATGTCATAGTGCTGATGTAAACCCAGAGAGAGAAGCTGACACACTAACACACACTCACACAAACATACAAACACTCTCCCAGTCACGCAAAAAGAGCACTCACGTCAGCTATCAGGAAGAATATGATGTTTTCGCAGTGGGGAGAAAATTATTTACTTATTTTCTCTTCCCCCTTTTGGTTGTAAACTGCACCAGACTCTCTGCACACATCTTGTAGCTGTGTGTTTCTATGCATTAATAAACAGTGTCACCTGTTAAATGTACATTTCAGGGCCCAGTGGGATCATTGTGTCTCTGATCTGTCTCCTGCCGTGTTGCTGTTGGCTGCACTGTCTCTGCTAATCTGCTCTTCAGACAGGTGAGGTTCTCAACACACATTAACACTCACACATTAACACTCAGTATTGACTAAGTATTTCAGACTTATAGGTATAATTGTTGCTTTATGTGAAAGTCTTATAGATCAGATATAATGGAATATTATTGCGATTCCACAATAAAATAGTTCCATCTTGAATCTAACTGTTATAAACAGCATTATTAAGCTGTCAGGTAGGTGCATACATTTTTAATTGTAGTTTTTTTTTTTTTTATATATCTTTATACTGTAACTATGAATACCTATTTGAACTTATGTTATAATAGTAACCTTTAAGCTTGATTTAGGTAAACGGGCATTAATGCACACACCATATTCTCAACCTACAGGAGGTACCATGTTTTTCCCTGGCTGATTGTAGCCATGGTAACGGTTTATTCTGTGTTTTTTGCCTGGAGGGCAAACCTGGACATCAACAAGCCCTTACTGCTGGGTGTGGTGAGTTAGAGCAAGATGCTGCATGCTGTTGGTTAGCAATGTAACATGTAAATGAACCCAACCTGTATGTTTGTTTGGGAAGGTGGAGCGGTTCTGGTTGCAGGCTGATGCTGGGCTGTGTGTGCTGGCCGGCCTGGGTCTGAATTGGAGCATCTCTGGGCTTGAGGGCCGTGTGGGCTGGGTGGCGATGTGGAGTGCTGGCTGGATCCTCAATGCAGGGCTGCTGTCACACATGCTGCAGTCCAACTACAGGTGAGATACAGGTCCATCTACAGGAAGTAACTTTGTTCAATAACAAAATAAAAGTTACAACATATGCACAAGATGTACATGATGTGATGTGGTGTACCGGATTGCTTAAAAGTAATTTAAGTCAGACTCAGTTGTCTTGTCGTTAGTGACTGTTGGAATTAATAAGTAAACCGATGTGAGACCAGACTGTACAAATAATATATCTGTCTTTCTGACTATCTTTTTCTTCCATCTGTGGTGGTTTCTACCTAAAACATAAAAACAAAAATCATATTTATATAATAGTCTTTTGAGGAGCAATCATTTGTGTACATAGTAGATCAGTGGCGACCATAGTGGTTTTGGAGGTGATCTTCTAGAAACGTGCTGTTCTGTCAGCCATGAAGTCTGTGGTCCACACAGACAGCAGGGACAGTTTGGTCTGTAACCAGGGGTCCATTATAGTATTAAAAGGTGAGCTGAAATCAATGAAAATAAGATCCCTAGATATCAGAGGATGAAGTGCATACCCAGGTTAACAGCATGCTAACCCGGTTCGCCTGGAGGCTGAGGCTTGATTTCGGTTTGCCAAGCACAAGTCTTCATTCCTACTGAAGTCATGTAAGTGGTCCGTAACCATTCAAATGCAATGAATCAATATGTTTATAATAGAAATGTTTAATCTACCATATCGTCCTTTATGTAAGATAACCCACCCTTTTTAAAGACTAATTAACTCTATTCTGCAATGCATTAACTAATGAGACATTAGTGTTCTGACAACGATAAAACATTAAAACTTTTTCTTAGCACGCTTAGACAAAATTACAATTTTATTGCAAAAAAATGCATCAAGGTTTTCATATGCCATCACCTGCAGTTTCTACCTCCATGCTAGTCATACAGAATTTAACATTGGAGTTCTACGGTTGATCAGACGTCCAAACCATGCTAGTCGTATCGATTACAGCGCCTTTGCTTGTGCATGAATAAGTTATTCCAGTCATGGCACTCATATAGATTACAGCATCCCTGCTCCGAGGTTGATTAGTTATCCTTACTATGCTAGTCACATAGATTACACTATCGCTGCTCTGCGCTCGATTAGTTCTGCCAGCCATTTAGATTATAGCCCTGTGCCTTCCTCCTGCACAGATTCTCACAGCCAGGCTTTGATCAGGCGTTAGCCATTAGATGTCCCTGTCAGGTCTCCCCGTACCTGCTGTCTGCAGATTAGAGAGGCAGGGGAGAGTTAAACAGGGCAGAACTGCTCACTGTCAAAGAGGAGCAGACACCGAACTGGTGGAGAAGCCTGTGAATATCTTGGGCCTGTGCCAGCGTTAGGAAATCGTGATGAAAATGATTTGGGTGAGGATTTTTCATTTAATACGAATGGTGTAGAAAAATGGCAGCAGATATTGCAAGGTTCAATGAGCCTATGTGAATTTTTGCTCTTCATTTTTGGTTTTGTTTCTTACAGCAAAAAACACAAGGCAGAAAAAAGTATGTGAAACTGGTGAAATTGGGTGAAACTTTCAGTTTCTTCTTAAAATGTACAACACAATTGTTTTCCTTCTGAGTACCTATTTCAGCCTAATTAAGATTTTACAATTATCCCAAAATATGTATTGTTCTCAATATGCCGGTCAGATTTATATGTCCATTTGCAATGAAATTTGTGTGATATGCACACCTTCATAATTACATATTTATATTTTATTCTTTCAAATGCCATTAGATGAATTCACACAGATTACAGTATAGCTGCTCTGCACTGGATAATTTACATATACACTGTTAGGGTAAAGCAACTTCTATCTGTAATGGAAGCACATATTTATGGACTAAATAAAAAGCAGCGGTTAAGAAGCTGTTTGGTTTTATCACATTCAATGGCTGCTTTATTTCTATTTGTGTATGAATGCAGGCAGTGTGACCAGAGCAGGAATCATGTAGTGGAGACATTTGCCCATGAAGTTCTCTTCTCTTTCCCTGAGGACTCGCTCATTTTGACTCGAGGGGACCTCCCTGGCAACACAATGAGATACCTACACTTGTGCCAGGGAGCCCGCCCAGACTTGAGACTGGTGGACCAGGAGGTACAAATGGTTTTATAGTGATGCTTAAATGAAAGGATCTCAAACTTTGTTTTATGGTTTGAGACTGCATAACTAATTTATTCCCCTTTTCATTGTGACATGTTACTGTAATATGTGGAATTAAGTGAACTTAATTCCTGGCCCACAGATGATGACTTATAGTTGGTATGTAGCCAAGCTAAGCCGCCATATCACTGGTGTGAACTTTCCTGGCCGCTGGTGGGACCCAGTTAACGCAAAAGAGAAGAAGACTTTTAACCTGGAGCAGTTCCTCAAGCACAACTCGCAGTGAGTATCTGGGCTGTGACATGCATCAATCTCAATATATTGTTAATGGTTGAATGTGGTCTTTGCTCTATAATTGTTCACACATCAAGCACGCGCCTATGCCCAACAGTGGCGGTAGGAAGAGGAGTATGGAAATCCACAGCTGTATTGCCTCCTGCCACTAGGCGGCAGTGTTTGCTTGGCAACGGCCTTGGTATCAGAGTGGGGCAACAGTGGTTTATGCTGAAGCTCAGGGGTATGAATCCATGTAGGGAAAACACATTAACACATATGATTAAGCAGTAGCCTTTTTAGCATGTGTTGAAAGAAAATCATGTGCAGTGGAATGCACTGCTGCAAGCCCAATTTATACGGTAAATACAGATTCTAATGATCAAAAACTCAAGTAAAGGTTTTTAGGGGTTGCTATTAATGGCTATTAATCTACCATCTGATTCTGAGCTTAACCCCATTCACAAATCATCATTCAGATGTCCTGTGCTGCCATGTCAGAATGGTGGTCCAACTGAGAAAACATACCTTAGTAAACAATTAGAAATGGACAAAATGTTTTTGTCTTACTTACTATGGGGTTGTAGAGTATATGTAAATGGCACATATTACCAGGCTGTTTCTCATTGTAAAACCGAAGCCTCCCCACTGCAGTGCTGTCTGTGAATGATAAAGGCTGTGCCTTCTCCAAACAGCAGCATAATGTTTGCCCGTGCCTCCAGGAGGCCGGTGTTTGCTTGCATCGGGCTGCCTGAGGGGGACCCCAGCTGGGAGGGGAGCTTCTCCCGTTGGCCCTGGGGTGTCTGCGAGCAGCTGGTCCCTTCCCAAACCCCCTTCCACCCTGAGGAGTGGGTACGCCGCACCCGAAATCTCTACAATTGGAGTGAGCCGCACAACAGGTTGCTGACTTTTTTTTTTTTTTTTCGATTGTTTTTGGTTCATTCAGTGTCTATTTGCTTATTAGTTTATATTCATTCGTTTTCATTTTATCTTACTTTAATGAAACATTCCTAACGAAGAACAAGTTATTCTAACTGCTTTTCTGAACTATGTTTTGTGATGTGCTGATTCCACCTAATATAAATTCCATGTTTTTTGCTTATTTCCCTACAGCTAGACATTTACATACATACCGCGTTTTCACACACACAAACCAACACACACTCACAGTCGGCATCTCTGTGCTTCAGAGCGGTTATTAGTCTGCTGGAGGAACCCTAATGACTTTCAAAACTGCGCGTGGTCAATACGTGTGCAAAAAGTGAAATTCGACATAGTCTCCAGCCCCGTCGTTTTCCATCACAGCCCCTTTCAGCAGGCTAATCGGGGCTGAATGCTGTGACATCGCTCGCCTCTTCCTCACTGCAAGCGTGTCCGTCCGTACCCTCCAGCCATATATTAGCGAAGAAGTTGCACGCTAAAGTATTCCTTTGAAGGAGTGGAGGCCGCGTGCTGATATGCAGTGTGGGAAGGAGTAGCAGCGATATGTGGGTCATTTGAGTGCTGCATGGTTTGCTGGTGGAGGTTGTCTAGTGGCTCTTTGGCTTCAGATAAACAGAAATTAACTGACAACATCGGTTTTTGGAGTCTGGCTAATTGCGTGTAATGGGACCATTATGACATTAGAAGCAGCCAGCGTTCTGTTTCTATCCAAGAGTGTTTACAACCGTTCAGTGGCGCTACTTCCATCTTTTGACATGTCTGACTTTGTAACTTGTATTTAATGGACCAGTTGGAGCTATGCAGGCAATCACTGGCTTCATTTGGAAACACTAATATTCCTTTAATTATCAGACTGATCAAATAATTCACAAACACTGATATAGACACTTCAGTCTTATCAAACTGCTCTGATCAATCTCTCATACTGAGAGGAATTCCAGTTCCATTAAAATCTATTTTTCAATCCACCTGAAAAATCCTTAATCAAATGGTTACTGAGATTCTTGAGCACCGCAGTGAGAAAAGAAAACTCTTGTAAGGGAAAATATTTAAATGTGAGTTAAAATTGCACATCCATGTCATGCATAGCTTTGGGGTTACGGTGAGAGTGGGTGTGTTTATTTGCTTTCCCTGTGGTTCTTTTCCCTGGTCTTTCTCTGTAGTTTCCACCCGGTCTCCTGGGAGAAAGTTGCCAACGATGAGATGTGGCAGGCCAGGTAACAGAGACTTTGGCTTCATAGAAGTGCTGCCTGTGAATGGAACGATGCTAATATATTAATATACGATGTTAATATATTTGTGAAAATGATTCTCAGGATGAAGACTGCCTTCTTTCTCTTTGACCTGGCAGAGAAGAACAGGGGACAGGTGAAATCTCGTCTGTATGAGCTGTCATACAACGTGAGTGTCTTCAAAGCAACCTCAATCAGGCTACATAATACTGAAATGAATCCAATATATATCAGTCAAGCTCATTTAAAACCAAATATTGCACTGGAATTAAACCTTGAACGTGATTTTTAACCATTGGATCTGGATTTAAATTGTGGATGTATTAGATTCTCTAGATTTTTCTTAGATTCTTTTTCCTATTGAAACTAACCAAACTGTAATCCTTCAGTCTGATTGTCAGATTAAGATTATAATTAATGTCTTGTGTTTCTGTTCCTGTATTCTTAGAAATAAGTGTATGCTTATCATGTATCTGGTCTCTCACCCAAAAGCTGTACTGTGAAATTGTGGACGGCCACTCTGACTACCCACCCAACTGGGATAAGAACCTGGCCCTTGCGTGTGAGAGGCTCCTGCGCTCTGGATCCCATGTCTACAGCACAGAGGACCTCCTGGACCGAAGCATACGGCACTTCAGGCGCTACCTGGAGAAAGACCCCACCGACCCCCAGAACCAGGCCATCCAGTCAGCTATCGCCCACCTCCGTGGGGAGAAACAGCGCCTCAACCAGAGAGAAGTGAAAAGACGCAAGACCTGAGGCACAAAGACTGATAGGAGAGACATATGATTCTGAGCAAGAGTCTCAACACCGAACTTTAGAAACACAGATAGAAAAGACCATGAAGGCATAGAGCCGCAGATATAGGAACCAAAGCTGCGATAAGAAAAGAAAATTCTCTTACCCAGAGAAAGAGATGGTTCATTCACAAAGGTTCTCAAAGATAGAGGTACAAAGAGCCTAAAATAGAAATGAGATGAATTGGAATCTCTGAAGCAGTGTGCTTGACCGTGAGTTTGCTGAAGTCTGCGTGTACCACACAATTATTGTTTGGTTTATATAAATGTAATGGGAGTCTAGTCATGCCTACCGAGAACAGAATGGACATGGAAAACCTTATGTCCTAATGCCATTAACCCTCACTCACAACTGTACTGTACTTCAGTCATAAATGTAACTGGAAACATTTAATCTTTCCAATTACATTGTGTATGTGCATATCTTTCTCCTCTTTTTCCTTGTTAAAATCCTCTGCCAGGACCAGATACTAGTGGCTGGGCAGGAGGTTCATATCAGCTATTGCAACAGCATTTTTGGTCAAAATTCTTCTATTCTTAACACCTATGTCTACCTTGATGTGCATGACGGCCTTCAGAGTTCAGTCAAGAGAACAGATTGTGGTGCCATGTTTTTGTGGAGTCAATGAACACCACATCTAGGCTGCCCTGGAGCCCTGCCATTCTTCAGTTTGCATATGGCTTGTTGCCCGCACTGTTATATCATTAACTTGTCCCTTAACTGATCATCATAACAAACCTTTTCTGCCATTTGATTCAACATTGCCAGAAGTATAATATTCATACAAAGCATAATTATTAATCTAGTTAAGTAAGTAGTGAATGTGACAGATTTTATCACATTTTTATAAACTTTATTCATTCTCAGTGACATGCGGAAATGTATGGACTGTCTATAAAAGGTTTTGTCCATGACTATATTGTTTAAGAACAGAATTTGAAAATGGTTGAAATTAGTAATAATATAGTAATGCACACGTTACCCCTCAGTGACTCCTCTCACCTTCCTTAACATGGGTGACAGTCTAGTTTCCTCCATTGTGTGGCTCTTCCTGTTATTGCTCTGTTCAGTTGTCGTGATGATTTAATACTCATTAACATATTTATCAGCAGCCGCTCAGGAATTTATGTCTGACTACTAGTATTTCCATCTACTATAATTTATTGTTACTTTGTACCCCCTGCCAGTCTTTCACATTTCTGCCTCCCCCCCTTAGGCCTCCTGCTGTTATGGGTCTTTTTTTTTTTGCACATTATGAGCAGGGGGTTCTGGGATTGAGATTGCAGGGGAAACCCAATTTTTGGCCAGCCATGGGGATTAAGTGCTGCTCGCTAATCTGGGCCAGACTTGGAATGGCTCTTGAAATGCTCCCAACCTACCCTCCCAGCCTTCTTCTGGCCTGGCCTTTTAAATGCTAAAAGTGATGGATTTTATTTATTTGTTTGTTTGAAATCACCCTCTCGCTGGTAATCTCAGTTGGATTTAAATGAAAATGTGAAATATTTCACTTATACTCCCATGAGTATAAACAGGGAGATCAGCATATCCTCTCTAACCCCCTAAATAATTTCTACCCTCCCTCCCTCCACATACTCCTTACTCAGGTTTACACCAAAAATCTTTTTCATTTAATGTATTGTCAACAACAATGTGCAGACACTCGAGGTCCTGAAATCATATCTTGGTTAACGTGATCATGAGATTTGTCATTGCAGAGAGAAAGGAAAGAGGAGAGCAAGGATGGAGCAGAGCAGGAAGTGCGGGACAGCGATGAGGTTTGAAGAAGAGGAGTCATGGATTAAGATTGGTAGCCAGAATAACTAGAAAGATCTTTAGCAGAAACAAAAGTAAAAAGAATGAGGTGAGAGACAGACTGGTCCATGGTATCCTGTAAAAAGTCAACCAACAGACATTCAGTGGTGGGGGTACAGTTACACACACACACAATAGACGGGAAGCCAGCCTTATTCCTCTTTGCATCTCATTTACATCCCTGGCCGTATCGACCAATCGGATTGGGAGCAAAGCCCAGGGCTTAGGAAAGGAATAAAAAGACAAAAATGCCTTTGCTGTTCTCATCCTCCTCTGATAATACTGCCCCCTTCTGTTTTTCTTTTTTTCCCCCCCTCGCGCGTTCCCGGCTATAAGTAGATACTGTCCGAAATGCCAGAGCAGAAGCAACACCTCCATGTGCTGTGCTCTGATAGACCCTGCTGCAGCCCAGACTGAAAAGAGGGCTTTAGCTGGGGCCTATCTCCTTTCCCCTCCACTCACACTTGGAGGGCGGTAGGGGAGGAGGAAGGGGGCTTGGTTGGCACTAGAACACATAGAAAAGTGTTGGGTGGAGTATGGATGATCAGCCAATCAAAACCGGTGTGGAGTGAATTGTGGAATAATTTATGATTGTAGTGTCAGCCTTTTTAACCATGTCAGTAAGATTTATAAAGTGATTGTCATTGTGAAACACAACAAAATGTGTCCTCTGCTTTTAACCATCACCCTTGGTGAGCAGTGGGCAGCCATGATGGGCGCCCGGATAGAAGTGTGTTGGGACGGTACCTTGCTCAGTGGCACATTGGCGGTTCTGGATTCCAACCACCAACCTTTGGTTATGGGTCCGTTTCCTTACTTGCTAGGCCACCACTGCCCGGTATGTTAAGGCTAATACACTATTAATATTAATGTTAACATTGAGTATACATTTTGTTTGTGTGGATTTAAAGGTAATAAGATCTGATTTGTCTTTATGTTTTGAGGTGTGTATTCTGTCATTGTGCCTTCGTGGTACAGTGCAGAAGTCCGACTGCTGCAGTGTTTGAACAGGTGACTGAAAGGATTTCTCCAACTGTGTTTAAGTGTTTGCTGCTAATGGATGAGGTCGGTCCCTCATGTTTACTCCTCTGGTGTGTGTATTGACTGAGTGTGTGTTGGGTGTGTTCAGACTCCCACCCAAACAATCACCTACGCATACACTTAAACATACAGACCAATCCTCCACTCCACCTTCTCTCTCTGCATCACAACCCCACCTTCACATCCTTTTTCCTCCCATCCCTCGCTTAAATAAGCCTTTGAACAATAGAGGCTGATATGAGAGGGATTATTGGGATGGGGTTGGATGGATGGGAAGTTATCCCTATTTCCCTGGAAATGGCCTATCAATTCTGTGGCCCAGGACCCTGGATAGCTCCAGTTGGGCAAACTGGGCCCAAGGGCTGAGGGCTCTGCATAGGTGTCCACGACAGATGCCTGAAAGGAATGGAGCCACGGTACAGTGCGTGAGAGGGAATATAGGCAGGAATTTGGGCAGCGTGCTGACTGCAATCTGTAGAGGGATGGTTACTAGAGCAGTGCCGTTTGTAGAATGTCTCGGTACAGCCCAGTTTGTAGAATATCTCTCGCTTGGGTATTTCTGTGTGAGCTGGGTAGACGGGGTAACCAGCGTTACTGGAAATGCAGTGTGCTTATCGTTTCGATACAGAACATAACTGGAAATATAGGTGCTTTGTCCAGCATGTTAGGATCTGTGGAGCTCCTGTTTACCGGTGATCTTTCAGGCAGCAGAGGAAAGCCTGAGTGAAAGCTTCCTGCACAGCCCGCGTTTAAATAATTGAGGAGTAAACTGACAAATTAGACACCTTTATGGAGGCCCTGCGGACCTCTCACAGGTCTTTCGGTGTCCTTTATAAGAAAGAGCGCCACGGGGAGGAGATGCTATCGCAGTCCACATCAGAGGAAGGTGACTGCCGCGCATGTTTATGCGCGAGCGCATGCATATGAATTGGCCGGCAGCGCTTTCCATCAATTAAACGGCCCTGTGTGCCTTGTGCCCCCTGGTTGTAATTTTGTGCCACATTAGGGGATGCAGGCACCATTGAGGACACAGAGGCCCATTTTCATAATTTGCTGCCGGAGTGTTTGCGCGCTCCTCCCCTCGATGCGGCCGTATCTGAATGAGAGCCCCGGGACCAGCAGCTTGCCAGCTTCTTATACATTTTCACTTGCTGAGAAGCGAAGCCGAGAAATGGAGAAGCAGAGAGGGGGAGAAATTGGTAGTTTGCTGTAGCTGTGATGTGATATATATATATATATATAGATATTTTTTTTTAATGGAGATTTACATTTTTTTTTTTGTGAACAGAAAGCATGAGCCCAATAACTTATATTTAGTCTTATGGATAATAAATAACAGTGCAGGTAGTCAGCTCTTTGTTGGCAGTAATATACTGTATATAAATGGGCTGAACAGAACCTTATTGTCGGCTGAAGCTAAGGGCAAATCTTATAAGCAGTTGACTTATTAGTAAGATGAGTTACTTATGCTGTATTTGCAACTGATTAGCCATGAATTAGCCATCACTTAGGAGCTTAAATTGACATGGTGGAAGGTTTTAATTTATTGTTGCTTACAATACACGTCGGCATCATCCGGGGATATTCACTCATACAGGATTGGTGGGGTAATGCAGTCACTGGGGTATATTTAAACATTGAGAGACTGGGTCTAATCTCAACGTTGGGGAAATGCCGGTGCAACATTTGGAGAACATTTCATAATGGACAGACACCAGCTAATCTAAAAAGCTCTCCCATTTACAAATGTAAATCCCAGGATCCAATTGGGCTAATGAAAGGAGTTGAGCGGGATAATAAGATGTGCTGTAACACTGTGTAAAAGGCCTGTAATGTTGCGATGGTGAGCGAGTCGGTGTGACTGGAGAGACTTCCAGGGCCTGCAGGGCCTGGCGGCTGCACCATGCCTGAATCGCAGAGCTCATTTTATCGAAGGAGAGACCGGTTCTTTGCCCCTACTGGTGGAGCTCTAGATGCGGGGTCCAAAGCTGGGTGGAGAGTGAAAAAATTACCCCCCTTCCTCCAGTTCACAGTATTTGTACATTTCCAGCACTCTATCCATGATTATTATTCTTTAAACCATTTTCCTCACCCCCTCTTTCACTTTTACCCCTCCTCACTTCATCTCTGCCATACAGACACACACACACACACACACACACACACACACCCACCCTCCTTCTCTCTTGCTGGTGCAGAGCTTGCAGATGTGCACAAACAAGAGGAGATTAAAGCAAAACGAATCTAAACAGACAAATGGAATTAGAGTGATGGGTGTTGGTGGGCTGGCGCAGAGTGATAAACATAATGATGCTGAGTGTGTGTAATGTATGTTTGTGTGTGTGTGTGCGCGCATGTGTTTGTGTGCATCTATATGTGTGTTTTCCAGAGTCTAGAGGATTAGTGGTGGTTAGGTGTGTATGTTGGGGTGATTGCTTTTGGGTATTGCGGGGTGTTTGTGTATCTGTCTGCTCTTCTAATTATTTGTGTGTTTTTCGTCATGTATCAGGCGTTCGGGCGCACTTGTGCAAGCAGATGCTGTCCTTTGTTCATAAGGCTATACTGTGTGTCTTTGCTTTTCTATACTTACATTATGTTCTGTGAAATAATAATTTTGAGTGAGCTAAAATAATATATTTTCAGAATAATGTTAACATTAGCATTATTTTTAGCCTTGCTCTGAATTAAAATATATGTAATATTGTAACGAAGACCTACGATAAATAGTTTTTATAGTTTGAAAGAATGTTTTTGTGTTTGAGGTCTGTTATTTGTTCTGTCGCATCACTTTTTTTTTTTTTTTTTTTTTTTAGGCATCTGCACTTAGGGGAGGGGGGGACAAGGTGGGGGTCGGGCCTGCAGTCTGGGGACCCCCTACTCGCACCGACCCCCTGCCGAGATGCTGGGGGATTAGGGCTAAACCCTGGTCCAGCCAGATGGGCAGACCCCCTCTCAGCCACCAGCCTGTGCCACCTTCCCCACCTGCAAGGAGCATGCATGGCTGGGTGGGTGATTGGAGGGCGGGGAGACCCATTAAGTTACGTGAGATCATGAGTGCCAGTAGCATCTGGTTCTCCATTTGGTTATTTGTTCACTAAAAAAAAGAACACAAGCCATTGGCTCTGAATGAAAGATTTTTGAAGAGCCTCGACATTGAGGGTTATCCTAACAGCAAGTGTTGTTTTGGGTATGGTGGTGATTGTTATGTCCCCATGTATTAACTAGCACCTAGTGGAATTTCAGCCCTTCATTAGATTGACCCACCAGAAGTCCAGGAAGGTCAGTATGCTACAAGTGAGCATGACTGAGGGCCAAGTTCTGAAACCTGTCCCTTTCCGGCCTTGTGCCAAAGACCGAAGGGACCAGAATGTGTAACTGTATGTTGTAACTGCTGGTCCTGACCGATAAACCAAACAAATGTAAGGCTGTACAGATTGACCCTCATGTCTAGTCTTGTGTGTGATGTATTTACAGAGAAGCATTGTGTATTAGGCTGCCAGTCATGCCTATGGGCTCCTCTCCAGCAATAATTCAGGAATAATTTTGCTACAGCAGGAAAAGGCAGTATGGGTAATTCTATCCTTTGCGTCCAGATACAGAAAATAAGGAAGCAGTCGTTTCTTGTTTTAATCTGTTTATTCCTGTCAAATTCAGAAGACGTTCTTGATGGCACATTAACACTGCACACAAAAACATCAAAGGCCTGGTTTTATGACTACATATTTGAAATTTCTGACACACACACACACACACACCGTCACTAACTCATGACAGTAAGAGGACCCTTGAGTGAGTTCACCTCTTCAAAGCAGCACTCCAAGTGTGCGGAGCAGCCAGTCAGCAGATTGAGGAGTGTGAGTGTGAGGGTGAGTGTGTAAATGGACACTAATGGGTTGTTTTGATCACCTGCCTGTGTCTGATTTCAGCGCTAAAGGGCACACCAGGTAGATGCTGTGTGCGTGTGTATCAGACAGAATTTATACAGTTCCCATTTTCGTAACGTAAAAATATGAGGTCACAATGCTGGGAGTGTTAATATACTGTCTGCCCTAGGCAGAATCCACACACATCTCCATGCACACAGGCAAGGGGCTAATATTTTGTATTACCATCCAAAATATATATACTTTGAGGAACTAATGTCCAGACATCTTTGTTTTTTTTTGTTGTTTTTTTTTTCAAGAACAAGGTGGTAAAACTATGAAGTCGCCACTGAACAGCACTAATCAGCCAGTGGTGGCCTATCAATTAAAGAAAGCAGCCCTGTAATCAGAAGGTTGCTGGTTCGAATCCCGATCCGCCACTGAGCAAAGCACCGTCCACACACACCGTCCACAGCCATGACAGGCTCCCCGGGCGCCTGTCATGGCTGCCAACTGCTCACTAAGAGTGATGGTTAAAATGCAGAGGACACATTTCGTTGTGTCACTGTGTGCTGTGCTGTGTATGACAGTCACGTCACTTTCACTTTAAAACAACAGGTAAGGTGAATAGAATAGCATCTGGTAGTGGGTAGGATATAATAAGCAGCAAGTGAACATTTAGTCCTTGATGTGATGTGATTGGAAGCAGAAAACAGGGCACAAGGCTTGACGTGGCTTTGATCAAAGTCAGAATTTTAGATGACTGTCATATCTTCACTGAAAGTGCAGTTTTGAACCAGTTTCCAGTGGTTCCAAATCTACCATAAGTACAAGGAAGAACGGAATGGAGGGAGCAGAATGAATTAATAAATACAGCAGTAGATAACACAAAATGGTAACGTGACTTATCTGTTTTCCCCAGCCTCCTGTTCGTCTACCTGGGCCTGTTTTTTTGGTGCAATTCTACCCCAAAAATCTCCCCAGAAAACACCAGAAAGCTGATTACACACGAGCAGCGCACAAACAAATAAAAAGATTACAGACTGCAAACATCTTCAGCCCAGTGCCCTTTCAGTGAGCTGTGCTAACACGATGCCAGCAGCTCCCCCCGGCAAACCCCCCACCCCATTCATGATGCCCTCTCTCGGCTCCAGATTGGCTGACAGTGGAGCTCCTCTTTAGCTGCGAGGAGAGGTAACTGGGTAATGACACTGGTACAGATGCACTCCCCCTTCAGCTCCTCCACCAGTATTAGCCAGGCTTTTGAGTTCAAGTGACTATGGGTTTAGAGACAAATTTAAAGGGAGGAAGAAGGAAGAGAAAAGGAGTCTCTCTCGCTCTCTCGCTGTTGTTCCTGAAAAGCTGTGTTTATCCAGGATTAGAGACACTAACATGTTAATAATTGTTTCTCAGAGAACTGCAAAGAAGCACTTCCCTGTAATCCCCTAATCAGACATTACACCTCTGAGCGTGCCCGCTACGCCAACATGCCAACTTGCACGCACTCACACGCGCCCGCAAATGAGAAAGTGCCCACTGGACTGATGAAACATGTTTAAATTAGCATATCTAAATACACACACACACACACACACATATATATATATATATTCATTATTCATTCTTCAAAACTGAAGAAAAAGTTTTTTATGTATATAAAATCCACATGCGTACAGCAAATAATAAACGCAAATATTGCAATCTTATCACAACTTGAGTTAAGATTAAGGAAAGCTAGAATTTAACTGAAGGTCTGTCACCAGCCAATGGCTGTGTGCAGTGGCTCATGGGAATTGTGGATGACCGTTGGTCTACTAACATTTCAAACTGGTGGTGAGTGGGCCAATTTGACGGCCTTTTATATTAGGTCATCAAGGTCACGAAAACACCATTCCTCAGTGTCAAACGCTCCCCATGGGGCCGCTGAGACTCACAGAACTGTGAGGTCTTTTTATGAGCAAAGCATGCTGGGAGAATGACAGGGCTAAGGCCTTGCTCCCCTTGAGGAGGCGGGAGTGGCTTGGACCTCAAGCTGTGCTGCAGAGTCAGGGGGGCCAAAGGTCACAAAATGTGGCTGATTATGAATGGCAGCAGTGCTATTGTTTTGACAGTTTCATAATAATTTGGTTTAACGTGCCCTTGTTCCTGATGGGTCATGGTTTGAATAATTAAAGAGGTTGTTTACGATTCATTGAATTGAATATTAATACGCTGTACGCATAGTGTAGCAGGTACAGGTTTTGAACAGGCATTGAACACTTGTCTAAAGCGGGACACTCTGAGGGTCTGTTTCGGTAACCTGCTGGGGACATTTCGAATAAAAGAAATGTAATTCAGCTTCTAGGGGTGATCTATTTGATCCCGTTGTTGTATTTGTTGCGCAGTGTGAAATGACGCTGTATGGAATTTGTTCCCTCGGGCCACACAGGCTTGACCGATAAAGAGCAGCAGGTATTTACGCTTTAGTGGAAATCACAACGGATGCTACTATCTTCATTTATTTAGCATTTTCTGTCATGTTTCTCTACAGTGCCGTCTGCTAGGCTACTCGAGGACGCTGTCCGGTTGTTTTTCCTTCCATTTTTGCCCCGATTTTTTGTTTCATCTTCTTATGCCTCTTCTGTGTGTGTCTGTTAATGACGGGTGTTTGTTGTTTGCTGTGGAGGGGAGAGTGAGATGGGACGCTGGGCAGGGATTAACCTGGTAGAATTTAATTAGTGGGGCTGCTGGCCCACTCTTGGCCAAGCGCGCGCCCCCACCCCCCCACCTCCGACCAGGCCTTGGCCTGTGACATCAGCCGCTTTTGTTTTGTCTGTCTGTCTGTCTGTCTGTCTCCAGTTTACTGTGTTTTTTTTTTTTTTTTTGTCTCTTGAGTCACTTGAGGATTCTGTCTGTATTGTACCTGAGTGTGTACTTACTCCTCAGTGTATACCCAAGGGGGGTGGGTTGCGTTATCTCTTCACAAATACATCAGACCCCCAGGCTGAGCCCAAAATGATTTACTGATTGGGTGGAGTCAGTGAATGGAAGAAAAGAAAGATACACAGAAAGATGAGGAAATGGATGAAGAGATACAGTGACAGATTGGCGTGATGCTGGTGACGCGTGGTTTGACGTGTCTCTGTGGACTGTAGCTTGTGCAGCCAACCCCCTCCTGCTGACCCCGTGCGACTGCGTGTGGGCCGAGCGTGTGGCTTTGGGGGGTAATCACCGCTCAATCCAAAGCTAATACTGTGTCATTGTAATCCTGATGCTAAGCCCCCCATTACCCCATCTGGGACCCCCATGGGGTCTCGGCAACTCACCATCACACATAAACACCCTCACATGTATGCATGCGTGCTCATGTCCAAGATAATACAAGAGACCTAAATCTGCAATCAATGCTAGTTTTGTTCCAGGCCTCTGCAAACACTCGCGTGCACACACCCACACACACACACACCCACACACACACACGCACAGATGCATACTCACACTCTAAGTCATAATTTGTGCAATATTTTAAAATACTTTGTTATTGCTACAGCAGTAGTAGTTTAGTTGTACTATGGTAGTTTCTCTCTCTCACACACGCACACCACCCCACCCCACTCACCGAACAGTGATGAATTGAGTCAGTGTGCCACTAATTAAGGACCGTGTGTGTGCGTGTGTGTGTGTGTGTGTGTGCGTGTGTTGGAGGTGGGGGCTGCGTGCACGCAGGAGGGTGACACAGACGGCAGAAAATGAAGCTCAACAGCTGATTTCTTCTGAAGAGCTGTTACTGCTCATACCAACTCTCGTTCACCTCATTAAGCTTCAATGACGCTTAACCCCCCCCCCCCCCCCCCCTTTCCTCATCGCCTACATTTTCCTACTGCAGGACCACCACAGTCAGGCAGAAGGAATACTAGTTTAGTTCAATTTACCAGGCTGAATTATTGCACTTATTTTAATGGTCAAAATATTCGTCCCTCAACATTCATCCCTGCCAATAACCTTTAATGTTGTAGTATAATTTACAGTTAATTAAACTGTGCTGTTTCAGACAACTACCCTGTAATTTGCAGTTGACTGCTTTTGTTTGAAGTGTTGCCACGGTCGGAAAGCATTGCTGCCGGCGACGCTGTATTTCAGCGGCAGGGAAACAACGGCGGCCTTGTTCTCCACCGTCCGTGCTTCAGCTGTCCTTACCGCCTGCATTTGTTTGCTTTATTAAAATGGAAATGCCAGGCAGGAAAACCTGAGCGATTGCACAGTCTGTGTTTTGTGAATGAAAGTAGGCCAAACAACTGCCGACAAACAGGGAGGCACGTTGCGGGTCACGAGGTCTGGCGAGACTGCGTCACAATGGTGATAAACAAAACAACATGGTACACTGTTACCCCAGATAGTGATGTAGTGATGTAACAGAGTCTAGACAGAACGTCATCACGCTCCACACTGACAGACGGGTGGTGGCAATTATCATAAACAGTTGACATATTTAGTCCTGCAATTTTCACTTTTCAGCTGAATTAAGTACTAAAATAAGTAATTAAATGACTAAACCATGGTAACAGGATGAACAAAGACTTCCTCACTAGCTGTCGTGTAAAACGAGTACGTGATTCTCAACATGTGGCTTTTATTATTATTTTTTTTTATGCGCCATGTGATTATAAGACTGACCTTCAGGTTGAGAGAATTGCACTCTGGGAGATTTTGACTTGACCCCTCTGATCCTCAGTTCCCCAAGGGCTCCCCAAGTCTATCTCAGGCTGCCTGCCAGAAAGCAAATTGAGGGTCAATCAATTCCATTCAGTGTTGTTTGAGTGCTTTTTTTCAGGTCAAAGTCAAATGTGTCACTGACACCTTCACAAAAGGCCAGCAGCCGAAAAGCGCACTACGCGTTCAAGGGGAAGACGTCATCAAAATACTTGTGGAGGAAGGAAGAGATTCGTCCTGATGTAGGACCTTTGCACCAAGGTGTTCACAAAACAGCAGTGGATTATTAGCACTATTCCTCATGCCTTTAACAAGTGCGAGGTCACATGACGCAAGGCCATGCCCGGGACTCTGAAGCCTGCCAGCTTTCCCACATTGTGCGCTCCCCTGATATTCCGCGGCGCAGCCTGCCCTCAGGCGCCACGGACCGGCCTAAATACCCCTTTTGTCTGGGTGGGATAATCACTGGTGGCCAAGCGGCTGGTGTGGCACGCGCTGGCTCCTGGGACCCACCAAACAGGTGGGTGGGTGGGTAGAAGGCTCAGGAGAGAGAGAGAGAGAGAGAGAGAGAGAGGAAGGGGGGATTGCATCTGTCCTGATCTCCAACATGCTTCTCTGGCCAACCACCCTTCCATATGCTCTCAGGAGAGCGGCGAAAGAGAGAGAAATGAAAGAAGTCGTTTAAAGGGATTATGTGTGGGTTGGCCGTCCCTTGTCCTAGAGGGCCCACATCAGCGTTCCACTCCCAGGCCTGTCAAAACCAGGTGACTGGTCTCTCAGGACCGAACATCACCCGTACATGCATGAGCACCTGCTCATACCCCAACTGGCCTACCAACACAGGTTCTACGAAGGGAAATATGAGATGTTCTAATGTCTAGCAGCAAAATGACAGCAAAGAGGAGTAATCATTGAACTTGGAAGTTCATATAAGAACGTACCAGACCTTTGTAACTACATGGAGTGATGATACGACATGGGACCCACCAATGGAGGTGTAATTTGCAGAGTACAGTACAACTAGCAAAGCTAATGGCTGTACGCATTCGTGTTCTTCAGACTGGAGTTAACAATTGTGGTAATTAAGGAAACCATTAAAATTAAATTAGGCGGGGGCACCGCAGAACATATCTAATCTTGTGAAGACTGACAAATTGACAGACAGCTGCACGGCAGCAAATATCATCTGATGTTCCACGACCTTTTTGGAACGGATCTTGACTCAGGTTTGTCTTCGCTTTGTTCCTGTGGCCTTAAGCTTTTGAAGTGTTGTTTGGAAGACAGTTTCAGTTTCCGTCCGTATGTTTCAGCAACCTTTTTCATCCTGGTGGGAAAACGGGCCGCTTTCCAATCATGACAGCCTCCATGAAAGCAGGCAAGCAACCCCTTCACAAAAGAGAGGTGGACAGGCTGACATGGTAAGACACCATGATCACACCAAAACCCCACAGACCATAGAGCCCTTGGGCACCGCAGAGAAGGCCATGGCAACCTGAAACACGGTGTCATGTTCTTTGATTAGGATTATGTGATTTTCCCCCGGGAGCATGTTACCTATTCCATCCCATAACAATGGGACCCTTCAGAGACTAATTACACTAAGAGTAGGAGCATATTAGGAGAATAAAACGAAAATTCTTCAAAACCAAACACAAGCCAACTGGACAACCACCTCCTTCCTCTGGGCACCATGTTTCACTCACAGGCAATGGCAATTTGCTATTCATCAAAGTGGGTGAGATGTTCTGAAGGGCTACCCAAAGGGGAAGAAAAATTAATTTGTAGTCTCCGGTATACATCTCTTGAACATGGAGGAGATTAGGAGCTGCCAGAATCACCAGATCTCCCAGTACACCTGCCTAATTGGTTTAATGAGGACTCCCACTGGGCCCAAACTGGAAGCGCTGAGGTAAACTGGCTCCTGAAGTTCCAAAAAAATTAAAGCTCAAATTTACCAGCATGCACCTTCAAGGGTTAAACTGATAGATAAAAATAAAAAGCCCAGAATCTTGATTTCTTTGAAGTGGGTTTAGGTCATCCTGTTCTTTTCCTTTCTCCTTCAGTCACAAATCGTTCCCAGCACTGACCATTAGGCCCGATATTCCCGGAATGTTTGTCGATGAGGGATTATAATTCAGCATTTTCGCCCATTTCAGGATTTTCAGGCCCGGCAACATTCTGCGTTTAAGACGTTAAAACATGCTGCCATTAGAGAGCCATAATCCTCTGTAAAACTATTTCCATTTGCCCATTTAAGAAGATTTTTTCATTAATGGTTTATGGGCCAAAATGTGGGGACGGTTGATGTCATAAACGTTAGGTAGTGGTTCCTATATAATCTCATGCGGTTTAAAAATCTCATGGGGCCTGTTGATGGACCATTGCTCCAGGCCTTAACTAGGCATTAACTAACTAGGCATTAATGTGAGCTGTGGACATAGTAAAATGACGCCGTGTTTCACTGCAGCATATGCTGAAGACCCATAATCTTCTTATGGATTTTTTTTTTTCTCTCTCTCACTATTCTGACAAATGTAAAAAAAAATATCATGCCATCAAGTGAAATTCCATGCTAGTTAAAAATGTTCACATGCACTGGTTTACCAGCCTGGCCAAGTGAAGGCCTGGATTACTGCCGTGGAGTTTTATACCTTCGACCTGGAATCTTAGTTGTGGGTCTGAAATAGGGGAGTGGTTTCCTTCTACTGGGTTGGACCCACTAAACCAGACCCTGCATTCTATTCTATTTAGGCCATTGCTGGTTTGGTTAAATTTGGTAAATTGAACAGACCTGTTAAAATAGAAAGAAAATGGAAACCCTACACGTTCTCGCAGTGTGTGCAGTGTGTGCAGGGCACGCGTGCGTGTTGCCTGCATTTAAGCAGACCTTCGAGTTGGCCGCTAGTATTATTATCAGTTTCAGATCTCTGCAAATCCATGGATTTGTGCGAGCAGTCGAGAGAAATTAAAATCACATGCTTTTTAGCGCGCTTACCCCAATCCCTTTAGAATTCATTTTTAAAACATTTAAATCTGTTATTACACGCACAAAACCCTTTTAATTTAATCTTTGACAAGATTATCAAATTCATTGATGATGTCACAAATTTAGATGTGCTGGTAAAGAGAATATTGGCTATTCAGGAGTCCGGAAATGGCTCCCTGTCATTTATTTTTATTACTTTTATTATTATTATTATTATTATTATTATTATTGTTGTTGTTGTTATTGTTGTTGTTGTTGACTTTTCTTCTTCAGAAAAGGTCTACTCACCTTTTCTGTACGGATGGTGATATGCACATTTTGTTCATGTGGTTCTTTCATGGTTTAAATGGTTTAAATAATCCATGTGACCACCTTTTCTCCAGCATTATGTGTTTCTTTTACTTTGTGTTATAAATATAAGTGGACTGAATCTGCAGCCATTTGTTAGTTTAAAAGCAGCCTGTGTGTGTGTGTGTGTGTGTGTGTGTGTGTGTGTGTGTGTGTGTGTGTGTGTGTGTGTGTGTGTGTGTGTGTGTGTGTGTGTGTGTGCTGTTAATGGTCTGGTGTTTATAGGAAATGCACTTGTGTTTTGTTTACAGTGATTCTGGAGAGCATCTCTGCCTCTTAAAGGATTTGTTTCTGAGGAGCAGAACAGTAGGAGATGGTCAAAAGCAGAGTGTGGGCGTGAGTGTGGGCATGGGTGGGGGGGTTAATGTTCCCACTGGACTATTTTAAACTCTTCCGCCCTCGGACACTTGAAGCCTCTTATAGTATTGAGCATCTCTATATCTTTACAACCTGAAACTGTAGCTGTAAATATTAATGGGCCTTGAAAGTTCCAAAGTTTCCGCAGAGCCTGCGACGCTTGCACTGCTTTCCTGTGACTGCTGACATTAAACTCACTAGGCCAAGGACCTGCTCCTTCTCAGATGCTTCCTCCCAGAGCACCGAGCACAAAGGAAGATGAGTCTTTTCAGTCCTGGCTCCGCAGTCGCAGAACCAACTTCCTATCGTCAGATCAGCGGAGTCTCTTCCCATCTTCAAAAAGGGTTTAAGACGCACGTAACTTCTCTTAATACTTAAAACATCCCCAGCACTTCTTCCCACTAACGTAGAAACTCCTTATTGTACTTTTTATTTTTTTGCTTCTATTAGGTGTTGCGATGGTCTCTGTAGAATACCAGTTGATTTATGTCTTGATTTATGTATGCTAAATGTAATGAGATGCTGGTAGATGATTATAAATATTGTGGTTATCAGTGGTGTCATCATGTTATTAATGTTGCTGCTGTAAATATTAGGAAATTATTTTTTCCGTATGTGTGTTTTCTTTTTTTTTTTTTTTGTGAGAGAGAATGTTACCACGACAACGTGACAGGTTCACCCATACACCATATCAAGGCCGGGTGGGGTGCATGGGTAGTAGTGGGGGGTGATTGTGTGGGGTGCATGTGGGGTGGGGGGGTGGGAAGTGCAGTGATGTGGTGGTTGTGCAGGTTGCCAGCCGGGTGGGGTGCATGGGTGGGTGTGGGGTGGTGCATGTGAAGTTTTTTTTAACTGCCTGTCTGGTCAATAATCATCTAAATCAATGATCCATCCCATAACCTTTCTGCCATAAATTACTGCAGAAAAAAATACAGAACAGACCAAATTAAGCAAACTGAACCATTTGATGGGGGGGGGGGGTTGTGGAACTTTCCCGAACCCCCGCGTCCCTGTGGGTTCTCGTGGGCCGACAACGTTCTCTCACCGAGAACGTGCTGAAGCAGGGTTCAAGGCGGCCGGACCGGGTGAATCGGGGTTCCATTGTTTGGCGTGGACTCGCGCGGGCAGCGGATTAGGGCTCGTCTGCCCTCCCATATGTCCCCCCAGAGACGCGCCGCCCTTAATTAAAAACAGAAAGACTGTCCCGGCGGGAACCGGGGCTGAGACGCCCCGTGGAAACGTCCTCCACACTGGCCGGACTTTTTCAGCTCTACCCGGAGCGACACGTTTCGGTCTCGGGGGGGGGGGGGCTCTGTTTACCTCCCATTTTTATTCTGCGCCCGTGCAAATCATTTGTTTATTTTTATGTATATCAAATACATCTTTAATGAGTAGCGTCACGTGACTGACCAGGTAGTTCTGAAAAATCGCACATTTTGACGAGGCCAGTGGAAGGTTCGAGTCCTGAAAAGTTTCCACTCAAGCAGAAGATTTCGGGGTGCCGGGCGCGTGGGTGGGGGGTGGGGGGGTGCTGGTGTACAGTTGCTCAAAATTCAATTAACCATTGTTCGAAGCGACACATGTCTCTGCTGTACAATGGCGACAACTGTCGTAATTGACCTACTTATCCGTTACCAGGCACCGCGTCGAGCTCACGTTTTATTCCCTTTAAAGCGGAATGTTCATTTTTTATCATTTACTAAAATGCGACATTTACAGAATCCGGGAATATTTCAGGGATGCCGATTAAATCTAAAGAAACCACAAATACAATTCGATTCTGTTCCTCAAATACTATACGAATAACTACTATAGAATTATTAAACATATTTCTGATGCCACGATGATTTGAATTTTTACTTCAGACAGCAGAGCCATGGATTCATTTTATATTCATCTGCGCAAAAAAATACGAAAAAAAGAGGAGAAAAAAATCCAACAGGGTCTATAAATTATTATTTGTGTTTTTTTTTTTATTATTTTCCTTGTGAAGATTCTCATTGCGGCGGCGTCTTCACTACACCACATAAATAACACACATCCATTCCACAGTAGTTCGGTTTGCAAGTATGACATTTTTTACACAAAAACCCCGAAAGCTGTAGACAGGCCATCATGGATAAATCCACCGCGTTAATTTCACGAAATTCGTCTAACAATTCTCCTCTACTGACTAAAACGTGACCTAAAATTAAAAGAGGAACGAAAAAAATGCATAAATACCATAATTACTGAAGTAATTATAACATAAATATAATTTAAAAAAATGTATATACGTTCCACCGTCGGTTCGCGTCACTGCCGCCCCTCCGCCTGTTTTTTTTTTTGTATTACGACATAAACCTAAAAAAAAATACCCCTCAGAACGGAAGTGGAGTTTGCCTGGGACCGAGTGAAGACACCGACATTCACGCTTCGGTCCCCGTGGAAGAATAAAAAAAAAAAGTTGAAACGGGACGCGCTTTTCATTCCGCGCCCTCTTCAGACGGGCGGTCGGATGAAAGGCAGATTATTGGCGATGTCAAGGACGCTAATTGAATGTCGGACCGGCAACAATGGCGCTGGGAGGCGTGGCGAATCTCCGTCCGGGCCTCGGTCGTTGGAGTCAGACCTTTATTAAAAAAAAAAAAAAAAAAAGCTAGAAGCCCCCAGATACCCCCCCACCCACCCACCCACCAAAAAAAGGAGAAGAGAACCGCGGGGTGCCTGTTGGTCCTCCTCTAACTCCCACCAACACTTCCAAAATATCGAAATAATAATAATCATCGTTTCAGTAGTAAAAGTTTTCAACTCGACCGGTTCGTTTCCAGTTAATTGGGATTAAATTTAACCAACGAGCGACAGTCGTGCTCATTTTGCTCTTTTTTACGCACTAAACATGAGGAAAATTTGGGCAAAATGATGATTTTTTTTGACAGCCTCCGGAATGTGGGGTCCCCCCAACCCCCGCCATAAAGAGCCCCGCCGCCGGTGGAATATCGGGATTAGCGGCTCTTTGAGGCCGGGATTAGCGCCACTTTCCCAGGCCGCGCATTCCTGCTGCTGCCGCGGCTCGGACCGGAACCCGGAGCTCTTTTTTTAAATATTTTTCCCTCATTCCATTGCACCAAAAAAAAAAGAAGTAAAAAAATTGTTTTGACCTGATTTCAGAAATTAAATTATTTTTATAAAAACAAAATTCACAAACATCCATTAATCCATTAAATGTTTAAACCAAAAAAAAAAAAAGAGAAAAGGATTCGTTAAAATAAATTCAGAGAAATATCGGTCGTAAACCTCATTAATTGTCTGTCATTTTAAAGTTTCTTCTCTATTCGTTCATGTCCATTTTATGTCACGACGGAATAAAAAAATTCCGTATTTTTCTTGCCATTTTCTTTTTTTCTTTTGTTCTTTTAGGCTGTGAAGTAATCGAACTGATTGTAACGAGAATGAAATCTTGTACCATTTGAGCACCTTCTGTTCTCTCGCTCTCTCTCTCTCTCACACACACACACACACACACACACACACACATCAAGAACTTTGCTTAAAATTGGCAATTAAAATAATGAGAAGTGAAAATGAGTGTCGTGTTAATATATCAGAGTAAATTATAATGGTTGACACACACACACACACACACACACACACACCATCGGACGCATTTAAACCCGCACCACCGTCATGTCGAATGGATCACAGATTATTTTATTAATATTCCTCTGTAACGGAGGCTTCCTCGCCGCCCAAAGGGGGAAAAAATCGAATTGGAGCCGCGACCACGTGAGTCGCACGAGACAGAAGACCCGCCCCGCTCTCCCGCTCTCCAAATAATAATAATAATAATAATAATAATTACTTTTGCATCATTTTCTTTTCTGGAAAAAAAACGAGATCTAATAAAATCACAGCAGAGTGTTGGCGGGCGCGGAAGGCTCACAAATTGCATACAGTTACAACAGATCACAGTTTTGAAGGCTAGCACAGATAAAAATAATCAAAAAAAAAAAAAATAGACACGCACACACATGTACCATTTATATAAGACACACACTGATTGTCTCTTAAAAACTACATATCGATTCCTTATAAACACCTTTTTTTTTAACTTAAATAAAGTAGTGCATCCAGGTCGCCTCGCGACACACACACCCACAAACACACGCGCGCGCGGTGTCCCTCGGCGGAGAGGAAAGCGAGAAGCGTGGAATCCCGGGAAGGGCGACAGGTGGAACGTTTCCACTCGGGACTGCGTGGTCTGTTGTGTGTTTTGTCTGGTTTGTTTGTCTGGTTTGTTTCGTCTGTTCGTGTTCGCCTCACAACACCTGGAACTTCCACGAGGAGGTCTGGTCTTTGTAATCCAAGCAGTCCGCGTTGAAGTTGAGCTTCCACGACGCCGCCTGCTCTTTGTAATCCAGGCAGTCCGCGGCCGAGTTGAAGCCGAGCCCCGAGGCGCCGTAGCCCTGCGTGGGCTGGTTCAGGTGGCCCGTGACCGCGCCGGTGCCCATGGGGCTGAGCGCGGAGCCGGGCCCGGGCAGCTGGTGGTGCATGGGGGCGAGGTAGGAGCCGCAGTCCATGCCGCCGAAGTAGGACGTGGAGCCCGCGTAGCCCTGGCCGTAGCCGGACGCCTGCGTGTAGGTCATGGGGTAGGAGCGCTGCATGCAGGACGAGGACGTGGACAGCGGGTCGGACAGCGGGGAGATGGAGGCGGGGCTCCAGATGGAGACCGGGGCTCCGCCTCCGCCGCCTCCGCCGCCGCCGCTGCTGCTGATGCTGCTGCTGGTGGACGCGGCCGGGACCGAGGTGCTGGAGGGCGGCGTGAACTGGCCGCTGGCCCCGCTCTCGGAGCTCGCCTCCCGGGCCGGGGAGCTCTTCTTCTTGGCGGGCCGCGCCTTGTTCTGGCCGCCGTTCTGCTGCTGCTGCTGCTGCTGGCGGCACTTGGCCCTGCGGTTCTTGAACCAGACCTGGAACCGGGAACCGGGACCGGAACGTGCGGGGGGTTAGAAGGTGTTTTTTTTTTTTTTTTTTTTTGGTGAATTTGGTGAAATTGCCGGGGTCACGTGAGCTCACCTGAACCCGGGACTCGGGCAGGTTGATCTTCAGCGCCACCTCCTCCCGCATGAAGATGTCCGGGTAGCGGGTCTTGGCGAACAGCGCCTCCAGCACGTCGAGCTGCGCGCGGGTGAACGTCGTCCGTTCCCGCCGCTGCTTGCGCGGGGTCGCTGCTCACGACAATTAAAACACGTGCGCATTCATGATTATTATTAATAATAAAAAAAAAAAAAAAAACACTAATTCACGCATATATAATACAATAAAAAAAAACAATTCTACCAGACCACGTTTAATTCTGTATATTCGAGTTGTAATTACTACGTGCGCGTACCCGGGTAGCCCACGGACGGGTGCAGCAGGTCCATGCCGGACGTGGTCAGGCTCAGGCCGTTCACCGTGTAAGGAGGTTGCTTGAGATAAGACATCATGCTAAAGTTGGACGGCGTCGTCGGGGATGGAGAGAAACGAAAAAAGGAAAGAAAAGTAGCCGCTCTCGCTCTCTCTCTTTCTCTCTCTCTCCTCGTCTCCTCTTCCTCGGCTTCTCCTCCTCCTCCTCCTCCCTGCTCTGCGTCCTGATGCCGGTGCGCGGAGGTCCTGTGCGGAGAGAAGGTGGAGTTTCTATCTGCTCCGCGGCGCAACCCGCTCTTAAAGCGGCCCGCGGACCCCCAGCTGTCATCCCCCCTCCTTCCCCTAACCCCGCTCCCCTCCTCCACTGCAACACTGCTGCTACTACTACTGCTACTCTTACTACTACTACTACTACTACTACTACTACACCCCCCCCCCCCGCCCCGTTCCTGAACACCGAGTAACAACGCGCGGCCGCAACAAGTCATTTGCATGGGACCCCGGAGCAGAAGGGAGCTGACTGGGCGCCATCCGCGGAGACAAAGGCCGGGGACAGGAACCCCGATCTGCCCCATACTACAGTATCAACTTCCCAACGCGCTGGAACTCGCGCTTTTACTTTATAATGCGCTTTAAAAACAATACACGTGTTTTCATTTATTACTGTAATATACTTACAGATGGTTTTTTTTTTTATTATAGTCTTCGAAATAAAACATAAACGTTTTTTTTTTTCCTTCACCAGACGTCCCACGGACACGCGAGTTCATATTCCATAATTATTCAGCTCGACCCACCCCCCCTCCCCCAATCTGTGCAGACCCCCGTCTACCAGTTGCACCACCGCTCAATAATAATTACCCCGTCCGACAATTAATTACGACGAATGTGTCTCTCTCTCTCTCTGTTGATAAATTAACGAGATAATCCGAGCGGCACGCGCTCCCCTAATTACCGGACGCCGCTCCGGACTCGGCGCCGGTTTTTCTGCATGAGGAAGAGCGAATAAAGGCTCAGCTGCGAGGTACAGTAACGTCGATAATAATCATTTTAAAAATCATAATAACTAAATAACAAAGTGCGGGTCGGGCACGCGCTTATCGGCGCTCAAAAAAACAAACCAACAAAACAACCAGATCAGATCAGATCAGATCGTTCTGGATCAGGAACATTAAATTAAAACTCGGAATAAAATCAGACCGAATCCGACTCGACATGCTGCCGGCTCGAACCCGACCCGAGCCTGTCCCCAACCTGGCTGTTCTCGTTACAGTCGTAATTACGGCGTTATTAATGGTTATAGTAAATACGATCTATCGGAAACCGCCGAAAAAAAAATCTCCATCTGTCGCGTATTTCCGAATTGAACCTCGTGGCGCGTAACGATTCCAACCGATAAACGATTCGGCGCGTCATTATTCACACGTTGTGGAAACGAACACCACGAACACGGCACGAAAATGAGGGAACTTACACGGGAGGCGTCCCCACTCCGGATGGAAACTCGCGGCGTGGGCCGGAAAGTCCGAGCGCGGGGCGGCTGGTGGTAAAGTCGGAGTAGCGGGATCGCGGGGCGACAGGTCTACGCGTGACGCGCGCGCCGCTTATTTTTTGCGGTGGAGCGTCGCGCGGCCAGACACCCCCCCCCCCTTTTTTTTTTTTTTTTGACGCGAACTCCTCAGCCAATAGCAGAGAGCGCCGACCGTACGACGTTCTCGTCTCCCTGCTTTCGTAACAACGGGAATATTCTTATTCTTATTATCAGGTTTCCGTGATTCTGTTTTTTAAATGAAACTTTGAGGCCACAGAACTTGAAAACCAGCCTGGGGTCAATGTTGGATATTATTTCAGATGGTTTCATAAAGACGACGTGTAGAACAGTTACACAAACAAAGAAAAACGCTTTTTATTTGAATGGGATTTAATATGAATGGGCAAAGCTCGTGTTCCGTTATGTAGGATTCATTAGTTCTTCAACAAAAAGGCAAAACTAAGTGACAAAAAACGCATGCAATAAAAAAAAAGAAAACTACAGGGTACACTCACCTCAACAGTACATATTATATATATACACACATATACTATCATATATACACACACACACACACTATATATATATATATATACACACACACACACACACACACACATATATATATATAGTGTGTGTGCGTGTGTGTGTGTATATATATATATATATATATATACACACACACACACACACACACATATACACATACACATACACATACATACATACATACACACACACACACACACACACACACACTATATATATATATATATATATATACACACACACACACACACACACACACACACACACACACACACACATACACACACACACACACACTAATGTAATACAAACAGTGACTTGAGAGGTATTAAGATGCACAAGGTGTTAAAGTGGAGTCGTGGAACAGCAGTGTGTCTGGATTCTGATTGGTTACTTCGTTTGGACTCCAGTGAAACGTCCGCTGAGCCGCCTGGAGCCCGGCGTGTTTCTGAAGTCGCCTCCGAAATCTAACCGGCTCAGAACCGCCACGTCTACACGCCGATCCAAGCTACCTTTCCTAAATATCCCTGCAACCCCAGATAAAAAAAACACACACACACACGCACACACACATAAACGCGCGAGCGCACACACACACACACACACACACACACACACACACACACACACACACGAAACACGGAATGTAAGCAGAGAAGAAGAAAAGAAAAGCACGCGAGGTGTTCTTCACGGGGACATTATTCCTTAAACCTGTCCCATCGTCCTCACACACACACACACACACACTCCGGCGCGCAGTAAGTTGGTACCGGAGCCCTGTTGATTGGAGAGAAGCTCTGCGTCCGGATTAGGAGATTATCGGCGGTTAAAAACACGCATATATACCGCAGGTGAAGACGCGCGGGGCGCGCAGTGCGCATCTTGCAGCGGGACACGGGGACACGGGGACACGACGCATGGACGCATGGACTCTGACGGCGCAGGTGAGTGTATATATCATTTCATTTGAACACCAGAGCCGCTAAAATGGTATAAAAAACGAATTATTATAAATGTAGAAAAAGAGTAATAATAATAATAACAAAAATAATAACGATTATATCAAATTATTGTTATTGTTTGTGTGTGTATATATAGTCTCGGGCTGATAATGACATTGGACCCTACTTGAAAAATCACATGACCTCCTCATCCGGGTAAAACCTCCTTAAATCCGAGTTGAGGAGCGGCCAGGTATATCTAGAGATTTGAATATCGGTGCGTGTTTTCGGAGGGACGCTCAGAGCCGGGACCCCTCCACTGGGAATGAAAACGTCCGGAGCTGTGTGTGTGTGTGTGTGTGTGTGTGTGTGTGTGTATCGGGTCGCGTTGTTTTTATTAATGATTAACGCGCTGGCCCGGACGACGGGGGCGCGCGCGCGTTCTCGTTGTTTACGTCTGTCTGTCTGCAGGCTCGTGCACGCTCCCCGTCCGCAGGGGGCATGTGTACCCCCCCCCCCCCCCCCCCCGCCCATAAGAGATTAGGGAACAGACACCGATTGTTCTCTTTGCGAACCCCCCCCCCCCTCCGTAAGGAACTGGACGAGAACCGTCCCGCTCCCCCCTTCGCCGGACTGTACGGCTCCTGCGAGGTCAAGTTCAGCCGATATCAGGCTCCCCCAGCATCAGTCGGTAAATTCGAACTTAACGGGGTTCGGCGCGGCCTGTCTTCACGTCCCACCCCCCACCACCCGTGCTCCAGGGACTGAATATTATTATTATTATTATAAAAAATATTATTACTATTATTATTTAATATAGTCCGTCTTCAACGTTAGACATCGTCGCTGCACTTTTTCGTGCTCTCTGAAGTAAATTAAAACCGGACAAAAATCATCACTGATGACAGGATTTTTATTTGTGAATTGAAATAAGAAATAGTTTATTGTTCTGTAAAATAAAAACCCATAAAGAAAAATGAATCACCTCATGTGTAAAAAGGGCCCAGTTTTCCCGCTGTTTTCTCGAGGCTTACATTTAATAAGCATAATAATGAAAAAATGCTCCATTATTTTTTAACAAGGTCAAAGGGCATCTGTCATGGCTGGAGTTTGTGGGTTTGGGTTTGTGCTTGGGTTACACTGATTTAATGGCTGAGGAATATCTGTACAATATTTCACGAGTGGTGTCGCAGAGAAAACAAAATTCATACACTAACCATGAAAATACAGCAGCTATTATTTTGTCCACGTATTCATCATTTTAAAATCCCTTCTAGTAAAGCAGTAATACACACACGCGTGAACTCCAGGAATACGAATCTCTGAATCTCACACACACTCAGCACAATCTCATTAATACACATAGGAAAACTTGCATTACAAAATAAGAACAATTTGAGAAAATAAAGATTTGTAACATGATTTGTAATATTGAGGCAAAATAAAACCACTGATAACTGCAGGTTAGGTCCTCATTTCTGGTCCCCCAAAGGAGCAGATAAACGAGAACAAATCATTAATCGGTCTGTCCAGGAATTGCATTTCCGATCAAAGAACCATTTATGTATTTTACATTGGATTCTCACGGGACAGTCTGAGCGTGTGTGCGAGAACGAGCGGGATTGAGGGGTCCCCGCTGCTCATATCGCATGCTTATTAACCGCCACTGTAATTGTTGGTGTGCTATTTGCACAGGGACCAGGCCGCAAACAGAAATGGATTCAATTAAAGCGACGCTTCCCCTTCGAGCTGTCAACGAGGGCCGACGGGACGAGGCCTTCGCCTGGCGGGCGGGGCAGGGCGGCAAGGTGAACCGAGACGTCGATCCGCCCACACCAACGCACCTCATGTCAGCAGGACTCTCCTGATGACCTGCTGTTCCTGTTCCTTTTTTAAATGATTATTGCAGTTATTATATACTTCTCCCCACACCTCTCTCTCTCTGTCTCTCTCTCTGTCTCTCTCTCTCTCTCTCCGGTTGGGGTGTGGTGGAACCTGCCCCGCAGTCTGGACTCTGCTCCCCTGCTTTCAGAGTTCAAAGGCGCGGGTGCGCGGCGTGCAGGATTTGTTCAGGGTTGTTTGGTAACCCCTGGATTTGAATTGTACTCTGGGAGGCATGCGGGCCGCGCCGGAGTCTCGCCCATGCGGCATTGTGCCGCTTTCTCGCTAATCCCCATAATAAATGTGCCAAATAGGCGCGTTGCGACTGTGAGTCTTCCTGATTTCCATCTCTTCCCCCCTTCGCCTTCAACTTAAAGGTTGAGCTGCTTCTTCTGGGTGTGTGTGTGTGTGTGTGTATGGTGTGTGTGTGCATATGCACTTCAACAGTAGGGATTTTAAAGCCGTAATTAGATTGTAAGATTGACTGAACCAAATTTCTGGCAGGAAGTGGCTTAGTCTACCCACAATTCCCTTCTTGAAAGCGCTGGATTCTCATTACATTTTTTTTCTTTTTCTAATTATAGCAACAAAGTTGATATTCTTTAAATGCTTGCACCTCTACATGTAGCCGCTTTTTTTCTCGTTTACGTCTTTAATTCTGTGTTATAATTAACCCTTCAGCCGGCCTGAGCCCCCGAGTGAGTTTATCCCTCGTGTTTGTGCCCCGTCCAAACCCCACTTTGTTTTGAGTGACACTTTGGCATCTCCACTTTACACTCCCCACCTCGCGCTCTCAAGCGTGCTCCCCTGTCACCCCGTCCCTGCCAGCTTCTCTCTCTCTCTCCCTCCCTCCCTCCCTCTCTTTCTCTTCTTAAAAGCTCGTGGGCATGTTTTACGGCACATAGACCCACAGGCGCGTTCGCTCAGGCTGTCGGCCGCTCTCAACATTCTTAACGTCTTTCTTTGGGTCTCCCAACTTGACAGCTGGACATTTCCATTACGTTCCCATCGCGTTCCTGCCACGTTCCCATCCTGTTCTCAGCCTGGAGCCAGCAAGGTTCCCACTCTCAGCCCAGCAGCCGCTGTTGGGAATTGGGACTCTCACAGGGCTTGTCTGTCAAACAGACCCCTCCCCTCCAATTAGGAGGCAAAACACTGGCTCCTCTGGCGGGAGTGTGTGTCCTGTGTCTGTGTGTTTAGGGGGACGACGCGCAGGCTCCTGAGGCGTGGTGGGCTGCCCAGGAGCAATAAAGCGACACACAGTCTCATCAGTGTGATCTCTCCATTTCTCTCACCCTCTCCCAGCACCCCCGCGGCGAGCAGGCGAGCGAGCGCACAGACCCCAGTCCAACTTCTAATATATCTGTACTGGACCACTGGGACCTGGCCAGCAGACAGTTTGGAGTCTGGCGACAGACACACTTAAGAACACACACACACACACACACACACACACACACACTTGCAATGTTTCTTTTAACTATCAGGACCTTCAGTAATAAATATGCATCATGTATATTAGACCTACCTCAAAGCCTAATCTGAACACCGGCCCACAATATTCAAATGATTTATTCCTTTTCAATCCCATTTGGTGCGAAGAAAACACACATCATTGTATTAATTGTTTTTCTTTGAAGAAAAGTCAAATAAATTGTTGTACAAACTCTTTGTTGGTATCTTTGTATTCTGTTCTGTCACCATTGTCGATTATTTGTGATTGATGGATAAAACCTCATGTTGGTGTAATAAAGGCAATCCAGGTGTCCTTTTAAAGTCATTATTTCATGGTCCATCACTGGAGTCCAACAAGAGTCCGTGCTCTCCCACTTACCTTCTCTCCTGGTTGCTGTGGAAAACAGGCCAGATCGATGTGGAATGCAACATCAGGCTTGAGTTGCAGTGTCTGTAAGTCTCTGTGTGTGTGGGTTTTTTTTTGGGGGGGATGGGACAGGTTTAGGAGCCCCTGTATTCCTCAGAGCCCAAGCAGGGAGGTTGGCCACGGGGATGCAGGAATTTCACCAGACCCACTGCCAGGAAAATGCCAGGCGGTGTATGAGCAAAGTGAGAAAGGGAGAGGAGGGGGGGGGGGGGGGGGGGGTGGAAAAGAGAGAGAGAGAGAATTAGGGACGGGGGGGTAAAGCCAGCTGAAAAACTGCCTGTTGGGTCATTTGATTTGTTGCCTCGTATGCTACCTGACCACCGCTTCTGGTGTCCCTGAAACATGACACTCGGTGATGAGTGGATCGCGTCTCTCATGCCCAGGTCTGAGAGCAGGAAAACCAGCCAAGGATCTGGCAAATATTGATATTTTCATGGAAAATTGTCCGCGGTGTAACTATTTAATCTAAAATCATCCATGAATTATAATGCATCATAGTCACTATAATAAATTTTGACTTTCCTCGTCTTGTTTGATTTTACTTTTAAGCGATGCCCGTTGCACGTCCTGAATCCAGAGTGGGGGGGGGGGGGGGGTGATTTATTGTTTTTGTTGTGATGGTCTGTAGCATCTAGGATCAAAGCTTATTCCCTGATATAGAGTCAGCATCTACACTTGAGGGTCTGTGCCCCTCCACAATTCCCACTAAAACTGGACAGCAAGCAATGAAGTAGAAAAATAAATCAATAATTATAAATGCCCTAATTCAGCAATTATTTAAAAATAATAATGAATTGTTGTTTGTCAAACGAAGTATCTTAATGATCATGTATGAAAACAAATACGTATAACTTGTGCATTATACAGGAATACAGAATTTTGAGAATGTAACACTTTCTCTCAATATTAAACACATCATCTGAGGACACAGATAATCCATTTGTAAATATTTACAGCGAAATCGCTCCGATTTATTGGATAGTTGCTGTGCCTTGGGTGATCATGAATAATCAAAACGAACACGAACAAAGGCCTGAAAATCATGGGGTCTGAACGCAAGGAGGTTGAGGGGCACAGCTTAATAAAGCAGCAGTATAATGGGCAACGCCTCGGTGAAGCCCACAGAGTCATGGTGCAACATCATACTTCACGGCAGGGGTAGACATGGGGCAGATGGGTCCAGTGGAACAGAACAACCCCCTCTCCCTCCCTCTCGCTTTCCCTCCCTCCTTTCCCACTCCCCTCTCTCGACTTTCTTTTTTCCACATGGTGAGAATAGTCAGGCAGCCTGGGTTAAAAGGGCTTGTTGGTAGCAAATGATGGGCTGGATGTCAGAGGGAACAGGATAAGAAGACCAACTAGGACAGCGATTGAGGCAGAATGTAAAACGTGAGCAAATGAAAGGGAACGAGAACGGTCTTTTCCCTTTGAAAACCCCTCTCAGGGCCAGGCTGGAGCCCAGGAGAGGAGGGTGGAGTGGCCCAATGCCGGGCAGACAAGCAGTCACCACTCTGGGCCTCGGTCCAGCACCCCTCCACCTCTCCCACCGGCCTCCCTCTCTCACCCTGGTCCAGTCCAACGTCCATCCGTCAGTCAGGCGGCCCCCAGTGGACCAACTGGTGCCGTGCAATCTCACCTTGCCAAGCAGCCACCTCCCCCTATCCCCAAACCCTCCAACATGAGGGGAATTTATTTCACCCGAAGATGGACACTCGTGATTTTGAGGTCTTGTGGGCTGGAAAAAAAAAAAAAAAAAAGAACCTCACAATTTGCTAATTAAAATGTCATTTCAGTAATTAATATTTACAATGTGTGTTAAAAGAAAATATCTGGAAATACTGGGAAAAAAGCAAGGAATATGTCATCATGACAAACGTGGTCCCCCCCTTCATCACTTCCCTGGTGACCCTTCTTCACACAATCAAAGAAGGTTTTTCTTCCATTCGGCTAAATCATGTCTCATTCAATTTTCACAGCTTTTATTAACTAAAATAAATAAATAAATAAAATTTGCCATCATATCCTCCCTACGGGCGCACTCTTCCTCACACCTTCCTCTTCTTCCTCAAATCGCTCTGCTGCCGATGATAACCCCCACCTCTCCACCAGTGCCCCAGGGTGTCGGTGGGTTCACCATGTCCCCATGGCAACAGTGGCAGGCCCACATGAGTCAACACAATATGAGCGGGCATCGTGCCAAGGACAGCAAATTTAGGGTAAAATTTTGGCCTTGACGGTGCTAGCGCAAGATGCCTTTCATTTAAAAATCCCCGAGAATATGAAGTCTGGGAGGTCAGCGAGAGCGAGGGAAAAAAAAAAAAAGAGAACTAAGAAGAAATTTGAAACGCAATACAGCGAACGCCGCGCTGTCAATCAATCCTGCTAGCGGTACGTTTGGTCACATTAGCTTATTCGGCCACACCTGTGGTGTTCCGTGCCTTGACCCACGCGAGGACAATGGCGCCACAGCCATTATCAGTGCCGGGACTCTGTATCTCGACGGAATCCTCGCTGTGTGTTTGGAAAGGCCGCGCTAAGCTTCCGCAAACACGAGTTGCTGAATGACAAGCCCAAAGTTGATTGTCCGACCCCTCCTCTCCTCTTCCCTGTTCCCCCGGGCCGAGGAGAAGCGACGGTGTGTACTGTGCGGAGCTGTGTGTTTGTTTTCCGGGGTCCCGCTCAGGACCCAGGGCACCGTACTCGAATTTCCCGGCCCGCCGCTTGCCGTCTGAGTGTGGACGCGGACCATGTGGCACATTTGCTGATAACAGGATTTGCTTGTGGTACGAATCGCCAGTTGCGAAAGGTTAATTGTGGGAGCGTACGCTAAAATGGCTACATGCTATTATCATGAAGCAGAGCTACTTTATTATTTAGTGCCGGTAATTAGATATAAGCCGCGTCTGTCCCTTTTAGATCGCCACTTCAATGGCATGTCAAATTGTGTTATGTTCTCTTTGACATCCATTCACAACGGAACTAAAGTATTGCTGTTTATGTGGACGTCCTTAATAAAATGCCTGCTTTCATGATGAAATTTATCTTTAATACTGTGGTGGTTTACAGAGAGAGGAAGAATGAGCAGCAGAGTGAAAAAGAGCGAAATTTCTTACAAAACTAATCTGCCTGTTTACGCCGAGCGTACGTCAATCAAGAGTGAATGATGAGAGAACGCAACGAGGCGGTTCATTGAAGTGGAGAACGGCTGAAACTGGGTGTAGCTCATTACTGACAGGCTAAAGATAAAGAACTGGAACTGGAAAAGGACACTTAAGTGTCCTTAATTCTGCAGAGGACAAAACAGCAGCGTCAGTTTGGTCGGTCCCTGGCAGCCGATTGTGAACAAAAACTGATGTAACAGCAAAGCCTCGCGATGGGCCCTAACAATGGGAGTTACCCTTCACACCCACCAACACACTAGTTAACTGACACAATGCCTGCCTGGTAAAGGATTTGATCATTTGGTGGGTTGGGGGTGGAGGCCCAGAGTGGATTCAGAAGGAGGAGGAGAGGGATGCAAGGGGGTCATGTTTTCCACTGGCATGTCGTTAACCTCCTGGGGCCTTGCAGGGGATTCGGACCACTGTGCGAGCTTATACCACAGGCATTCGTTTGGAGGACCCCTGGGGACAGCCAGACCCCATGCTGAAGCACAGGGTAACAAAACAGCAGTGCCCTGACCAGAGAGGAGGAGTCGTGGGAGGAGAAAGGGTGGGTTCAACAAAACACCCCCATCTATTGCGGATGGAGAATTCTCAGCTGGATCCTGCACTCGGCCCCTGTTTCCGGGGATAACAGGGATCCTAAGAGACTATGAGGAAATTTGTACAACTGGAGAAAATAGCAGTTGGACAAACTAATAATCAAGGCTAATGATAGTGTGAGAGACACCAACTTCATGGCTTTAGCGTAAAATAAAAAAAAATATGATTAAACCACTAGAGTCATATGAAAAGCAATTGGGGAAAAAAATCATTGCATGTTACATAATTTCTCAGACCATTGCATAAACCAATCATTATACATACTTAATAATACATGTGCAATAAGTAATACTTACATACATACAAGTTATAAGAGTAAAATATGGGGAGCGTTTGTGCTGGACACCAACATGGACCAATCATCCAATCAAAGCGCAGATGGATGATTCTGCTTCTATAGAGGCCACAACAGGATCAATTGCAAACAATAAAGCTGGATTGCCAAAAAACGGAAGTATTGTAAGTAAAGTCTTTCATTAATGTGTATGAAAATTAATTAATCATATTACCCTTTATCTGAATTCAAATGTGCCATTTTAAAAAGCACCAGTTCTGAAATTGATTATTTACAGTGGCTGCACTACATTAAACACATATGACAACATTGAATGATAATATTATATTAAAAATACTTGAATGAATTAAAAGAAGGAGAGCGTAGTTTTTGCTTAGGAAGCCTACACCTCAGTCTGTTCATGGTGAGTTCATGGTAGTTCTATATATGTGTACATTGTACATAGTCTCTCTCTCTCTCTCTCACTCTCTCTCTCTCTCTCTATAGTGCCCCACTATTTTCCTAATTCTTTATCCTTTTTAATTAAAAGGCAAATTCTGCAGGGTCTGAGAGGCCTAATCCTCTCTTGCCCAACAATGCACAGGCTGGCCTTTGAACAGCCGACCTGCAGCCAGCCTCTCCCCCTCTCCCTGCTCCCTCCCCCTCACTGCACTTCAACCTACAGAGCGGACCCAGGTTCAGTTCTGATGTGAGATGTGAGAATCCAGCTAGGGCTTAGCTGATCTGACATCAGTTCTTAGAATGGAACTCAGACCAACTGCAAAAAATAAAAATTCTTCCTGACCTGCTGACATGAATGAAACTGTAAACCCAGTGACCCCTTTAAATGGCATGGTTCAGAAAATCTTAAAAGAATCATGAATTTAAAAAGGATGTGAGAATGGAAATATGAAGATCAAAGGAAGATTGTTAAGAAAGACTATTGAAACAGTGGAAACATAAGTGCAGGAGAAGGAACCGAGGGTGAAAAAGAAGTTAAGAGAGCATCGAAGTGCTGCAACGTCGTCCATGTGGTCTGCTAATTTACATATATATTAATGTTGCTTATTGTACTGACTGGATTCCATTAGTTTTTGTGGTTCTTGTCCATCCACTAACTGGATGTTTTTGTACTCATTACATTCTGTGGCCTTTGTTAATGGCTGATGTGCGGCCGAGACATTTGGTCCTCAGATTGACAAACTGATAAACTTATAAACTCTGCATCCACAATACATTCAAATGAGAGAGATAAATGCCGGAAAACATGTTGCCATTTATTTCTGAACAGTAAGCTAATGTCTTAATTGTGTGGCCCACTCTGTCCGATTGTGCGACACATTAGGAGTGCCGTTCACAAAATTGACATCTTTGTCTGACATCTGTCTATATAAAGACATAGGAAATGACCCTATTTTAAGTATCTTACCTATCTCGACTTCATTAGTATGCATCATAATTCACATTTATATGCATATTTCATTATTTGTGTGCTTATTGACCTTGTGCAACGCATGTTCAATTTCCAAATAGCCACTAAGTCTATCACATCGTGTTAGTGACAGGGTATTAGCATTTGCACACATTCTGAGACCTCATGATTAGTCCATTAAATTAGGTGACCTTCCTGTGCCCTCCTTGTCTGTTCAGCCCTTTAACAGCCTGTTAAGTGATGTTTTTTTTAAAGGCAGAAAATGAAAATGACGGTCGTGCTGATGTCAAAGTGGCTGTTTCTGGTCACCCCATCTTGCAAGAAAAGTGAGACAGAAAAAGCTGAATCTTCTTCTTATATAGTTTGATTGATTATCTGGTGTTTTATCTATACATTTCTCTTTTTATTAGCTGCTTTTTTAGCTTTATTGTCGTAATGAAAAATAAATGTTCTCCCAGTTTGTGTTGCCAACAATCTATCTGCTGTGGTCATCATTTTATAAGACAGATGGTTAAATGTCCGCTTTTTGTCTTCTTACTTAATAAAGAACGAGTGACATTCAGCTTGGTGCTTTGAAGAATTTTATCTTAGATAGGATCATGATAATCATAATTGTAATAAGAGCTGTTCCAAAATGCAGATTTCCTTTATTTAAGAAAATTATTACATTTGATAATTTCATTGACTTACAGTACTGGTCTTACAAGTAGTGCACAATTTTACTTTACCTGTTTCATTCTGTATCTCTCCTAACCTCCCTCTCCCCTCCTCAGAATATCATATCAAAGAATATCATGCATAGTGGTATTGACATAATGAAAGATATTTCAAAAGAAACCCTGATTACATGAAATAACTTCGTTTAACTTCCAAATTAATCATTGCACAGCTAATTAGCATTGATAGAGATGCCCCGAGCAGAAAAGAGGGCCGCGTAGGGGGGGATTGGATATTTGAGAGGGCCCTTTTATAATTTGCACCAGGATGAGTGGATCTTTATTAACCCATCCTGTCTGAATGAGTTAACCACACTGTCACTTGGCTCGTCACAGTCTGTAAAATAAAAAGGTAGTGGGCCGACCGGGTGATTAGAAAATATGCTGGGCGATGGGGAAGCGCTTCACAGACAGCTGACGAACGTTGCGTGGCTGATTAAAAAAAAACATGTGTAGGTCAAATTTTAGCTGAAGGCCAGTGTATTATACCAGCAATTTAATCACCTAAGGCTCGGTTTTCAGTAATTTACTTACCAATATATTTGAAGGGTAATCTCTCCCTTATTTTCTTCCCGAGGCAAACTGACTGCAGAGGATGCTCTGAAGTGGAGAAGAGGAGCCACTGGTTGGACTGGTGTAGGTTTTCTACTTGTCAAAGCAATTATAGTGACAAAAGCAAATATTTAGCCAAAGAAAAAAGAAAAGTTCATGAATAATGACTGTTCTAATTACCTTAATTACATGTGTTGCATTATTGAACAGGTGCTAAAACTGTAACAGAAGAGTTTTACAAAACGATTAATTTGTATTCCATTAATTATGCATGAATCATGAGTCTGTGTCTACAGAAAGATGAATTATGCATGAGCTTATAACGGGGGCGGAGTGCATGTAAAGATCCACTGTTACATAATTATCACGTCTGATTTAATGTCACTGTCCTCCTTAGCACATGTCTTGGCCTCAGGGAGTGCTGGCATGTGCATAGGTGATATTTCCCGGCACGTATTACAGACTGGGGGAAGGTGGAGGGGTTAATATAGTTGGGGCGGGGGTGCTGGTTATGAGGGAGTGACAGGGAGTCAGAACCAGGACCTTTGAGACTCGACGTCATGATCGCTGTACCACACCGGCCTCCTCTTGTACAGTTTTGTTGTCTAAATGTTTTAGCGCCTTAATTGGCATCCCCGGGGGAAGTGGGCCAGCTGCCTTTCTGATGGCGCGCGGGTTTAATTATGGGCACGGCTGGCACGCGGGCCGGTGGACAGATGAGCTTCCGCTGAAAGGCAGCGGAGCGGGCAGTGCGGAATGGCGAGATCATCATTGCACCGCACCACACTGACGGACACGCCCCACACTCCTCCCCCGCCTGCTGTCGAGCCACTCCTTAGGGTGATGGAAAATAAAGGCTACAGAGCGTAACTGTGACTGCTGTGTTAATGCAGACAGTCTGGTGCTGTTGCAGGTGGGGGAGGCACAGGTGAGGTCAAGACCAAGACCTTGGAGCATCTTCCTAGACTACCCATCATGGTGGGTAGTAATATTGAGTTATGTTGAGTAAGAATGAGTACTAATAATACTAATACTAACATTGAGTATTAGTAATTAAGTATCAATACTATTATTGAGTGATATTATCTAGCTGTAATATTATCTATTGATGCACCGTTCTATTTTGCACTATTTTACTTAGCAGATTTATTACTCATTGCACAAGTTTAGAGCTGTCTGTCTCATGTTTTAGTTAAATGTTACTCTTGCACTGCCTGTGTCCCCTGTTGGCACTTTATGTAGCCCACTTTGTCTGTGTCACACATATCACTTTATATCAATATTTAACTTTGTTTAATTGTTTAATTAATTGTTACATATAGCACCAGGTTCCAGAGAAATGTTGGTAGTAGTAGCCTAGTGGGTAACACACTCGCCTATGAACCAGGAGACCCAGGTTCAAGTCCTGCTTACTACCATTGTGTCCCTGAGCAAGACACTTAACCCTAAGTTGCTCCAGGGGGGGACTGTCCCTGTAACTACTGATTGTAAGTCGCTCTGGATAAGGGCGTCTGATAAATGCTGTAAATGTAAATGTAAATGTTTCGTTTCACTATGTACTGTATAACATGTATATAGCAGAAATGACAATGACGTCAATGTCGACTTCAAACTTCAACAGACTAAGGAACTTTATGAATACTGTCAATTTGAACAAATGACAGGGACTTTTAATGCCCCCTTTCCACAGGTTCCCGGGTTAACATCTTCAGTTTAGCCTTTGCAAACTTTTTTCCTACCATACACACTCCCTACCTGCCTAAGCTGAAGTAGAAAGGTTAATGAATTTCTGAATCTGCCGGTCTTGAATATTTGACTTCCAAGCAGCTGTATGAAACACAATTGAGTCTCCACCTCTACTTTAAGAGGGGTAGCAGAGAAGTGCTGGCCATGGAAGACGAGTGGCTCACAGATTGAGGAGCTTTAGTCTGGCTGATCTTTTTCAGAGAGGTGTTTCTCAAACTAATTTGCTGAAGTAAGACCTTAGCGCAAGTCCTTAACTCAACTCTTTGTTGGTGGACTGTTTTTATGTGGTTTAGGTGAAAATGTTTGAGACATGTCTAATATTTTAATCAGAACTGACATGATCTTTTTTCACTATATTAATTATTTCACATACACACACTAAAGAAACACAGAAAAAAACATATTATAATGAAAAAATCATGTTTATTATTCAAATGTAATATCTGCCATGTTAACCAGCGCAATGTTAGATGAACAGCAGCACACAGAACTGACAGTGAAGGGTAAAAATACATGGTGAAACACACCATCGAGCAACTTGAAGAGGCACCCAGGTCCTTAGTTTTGCTCAGAGTGTGTGCTCTTTCGGTGACATTCGTATTATGCCTGCGAGTGCGTATGCGTGTCAGATGTGGGGGTCTGGACCGGGAGTCAGCGGGGCCTGTGTCTGTAGGGTGTGTTGCCTGTTCGCATATCATTACCTGTCCATGGGTCTGCATAGTCACACAGGATAATCGCGGTGCAGAGGAGACGATGCGGAGGCTCGCCAGCGGGAAATGTTAAAGTTTCCCGGCTTTCAAGGGTAAACAGGACCCAGTACCACGGGAGGCTGGGGACAGCTGAGCAATTTATAAACATTGGCCTGTGAACAAGGGGTCCATATTAATGACGGGATCTTCCATTTTGGGGCAGGTCAGAGGTTGTTGGAGCAACATTGCTCCAGGAGTAACATTGATTGATGTGCTCATGTGGGTTGGAAATGAGTGAGCAGAGAGAGTCAGAAAAGTGCGAGAAAATTCGAGGGAATGAGTGAATGTAGTGATAAAACAGATACGGATATGGAGAAGTGGAGGTGTTTGCCACCATATCTTAAGAGCAGGTAGAAAGCAAGGGATTCAGTCTACCTACGACTTAGGTTGCACTAGATGGGGTTACTTTGCGTAGTCTTGGCTTAGGGATAACCGGATATAAGGGATCATTGGCTCTGAGGCTTAGCCTAGCAAAATAGGCTGCATTCATTCCGCATGCGGTTAAGGGCCCCGGTGAACATATGCTGGAAGTCTTAGCCACCATGCAGACTGAGATGCTTGAGACAATCAATTAGCCATGAAGTAACCTTCCCTCAAGGGGCTCAGGGCAAGTGCACTATTAACTGGTCATTTCAAATGGCAGGCAGAGGAGGAGGTTTGTGCCGTATGTTCCCATCCCCAGCGGAAGAATTTGGAGAACAATTGTTCTCAGCTGATTTGCTTCAAGAGGCCTGCATAATCATTTTAGAAACATACAGAGGGAAGATGGAGAACGACAAGTCAAAGCGTCCACCATACATACAGAAACCTCCTTAAACCTTAGAGATCAAGCTCCTTTTAACCCCTGTAGTAAACAGCAAATAATTAGGACTGAAGGCCATAGTATTGTACTTTGATGTACTTTAACTAAAATCATTGCATAGTACTTGAGGTTTTGTGGTTGTTGAATTTGAATAACAGACACATAGAAATGTTTTTCTTCCTGGGTAGGGTGGGTTGTGACTGAGATATACATACTATACATGCTATAAATTATATCACATTCTGTGCATAATGTCCAGGTGACGTTGTGTGGAGGAAACAATCTGATTCAGTCCTTGTGAGCTTGAAATTTAAACTTGCGTAGGGAGATATTGATGTGTGCAAAATTTGACATTACTGTAAGTAAATAACATATACATCTCTCACAGACATGCACATGTAGTTTAATGGGAGAGCAGTTCTGCTCTGTCTGCTATTCTCATGGGTACTGGATGTGATTGCAGCTTTTGGAATTGTGTGGCTGTATTTTATTTGTGTGAGAATGGTTGGATTTTTTATTGCACACCCCGTTACAGTATAGGCAGCTCATGGGTCTGTACATTAATATAACTGGCTATCAGAAGAACAAAACAAGATTGACATTATTTACATTACATTAATATAGGGCCATGCTTTGTTCAGAGGTTGTCATGTCCCGCCATAGCAATGCCCCTGCATCAGGGCAAATAAAAATAAACATTTTGAAAACTAGTTATACAGGTTACTTGTTAACAATGGGGTGACCGGTCATTGGGGTGACTGGTCATTAACAAAGTTGGGATAGTTCGTCCATACTTTCGGAGGCTTACATGTCTCTGCACTCTTCAATTGCACCGTCCACATGCATACTTCATATGTAGGAGGTAAAAGTGGAGACTGAAGTGGGGTAATTCTTCAGAAGCAGATTTGGGGTTCTGGTTATGGGTTGGAAACATGAAGAGGTTGCGGCGGTGATTGTTCACCAGCAGGCCCCCTGTCCTCTCGTTTCTTTAATCCCATGGCCAATGCAGCAGGGACCTGTAAAAGAGCTGGCCGATTCTGCTGAATATGGGAGGGGGGGGGGATAATTGTGTTTTGGAAAACGCAGATCAGGGGGCTAATCTCCTGCCCGGCTCCAGCGCAGGTCCGTAAGCAGTGCCGCCGATATGTCCTCCTCCCACACTGCTGCCGCAGCACCCACCGCCGCAGCGATAAATTAAGCTTCTTATTAATCTAATTACTGTACATTCATCCATCCCAAACTTTCATGTGACGTGGGAAGGCCCCTCTATCCAGACCGCCAGCCCCCAGCAGCCCTCCAGCCAGGCCTTGGGCTAATTAGCCTCTCTCTGTCTCTGGATCCAGGGTTTAACAAGCCTACAGGTCTGCCACCAGTCTCCTTTGTAGGGTTTTTGTCCAGTGGGTGGAAAGTTGAAAAGGGGTTACATTGTATTTTTTAATCCCAAATGGTTAAGGGACTTCTTTTTTGTGTGGAGCTCCATGGCTCAGGTAGATATATATTTTTTTCCGATCCTAACTCCTTGTGTGTGAGGGGTTTGACTGTTTACGGTCAAAGCTGAATGAAGGAGGGATGAGATGAGAGGTTTATTCACTTTGTGGACAGTGCTGCTTAGGGGAGATGAAAGGCTTCATGTCTTCACTTTAGCAGGTCAGGACTGCATTCAAGCATGAAGGCTCTGCTTTTACTGCCTTTGAGTCTCACTCTTCCTTTTTTCCCTGCATCCGTCTTCTCTCCGCCTCATCTCTTCTCGTCCACTGCTGGCAGGAGACGTCCGTTTGAATCTCATCAGTGAGTGGTCAGCCTGAGAACTGGCTGTGTAAGTAAATGGAATTTAACTCATTTCTGGTTCTCAACCACTTCACAACCAGTGATGTTTTATTTTATTGTAGAGTGGTCTTCAGATAAAAAATGAAAATTAGATAAAAATTGATCTCATTTATTACATGACCGATGGGAAAACGTTGACCATCTGTCGATGGTCCTGTAACATTACTTCTCATAGAGAACGAATATTTCACTGGAAGCAATAAGCCTCGCATTACAAATAATTTAAATAACGTAGCCTTGATGAGTGACAAGTGCGGCTGATGCTACAATTCTGGGTTTGATGGTGACCTCAGGACCGGACAAATACACACTAATTGGACAAAAACTTAATGAGTTATGAGAAAGTTCTGTTATGAGTTTTGAGGAGGGCATCACATCGTCTTTGGCAGATTATGTTCGGCACGCCTTGAGGCCTACAAGAAGAATTGCCGTTTACAACTCCCATGCGCTCTAATGAAGGTTGAGACATGTCTGTCACACGGACCCATCCAAGCCAGATGGCAAAACGCTGGACTAGTGCGACATCGGGATGCTGTTTGTTCCTGGAAACAAAAGGACCTCTGCCTCTATCAAACTCCCATTAGATACAGGGCATTGAGCGAGTGGGCTACACGGTGCTCCAAGCGGAGGGGCGATAACACTCAGCAAAGGCAGACCGGGCTGCTAATTGCATGCCGAATATTTATAGACTAGACAATTAGCCACCCGCCTTTTATATGCAAAAAAAAAAAAAAAAAGAACAACTGACAGAGCTGACGGAGAGTGAGAGAGAGCGAACAAGGGGGTAGGGGGAGGGAGGAGAGGCGGGTGGGGGGACAAGGAAGCAATTAAAATGCTCAAAACAGGACACGGACATGCTGTCTCTGTTGTGCTGCGATTTGTCACAAACAAACACAATAATTAGCTTGTCATTGTGGGATAATGAAGTTGCCGGTGTCCTTTTCTCGCTGCCAAGTGCCATCCAGAGCAAGGGCATTCTTCTCCCCTCGCCGCTCCCAGCAGAAGGCGCGAAGAACAGCCCGCTGGATACAGCTTTGAAGGTTCAAAGGTCACCATATGTGGCATTGCACCCGTGATGGCTGGACCGCATCGCTGGAGAAAAGTGATGCGCTGGCGTCAGGAGGTTAGGACTGAAGAGGTGATAATAAAGAACACGCACACACAAATACTTCCTTGCACAAATGATGTTGCCTCCCTTGGTGTTTGGGACTGGGATTATGCCAGATGCTTCGGCAGACAGTGGGACGAGCCAATAACTAATTGATTGTGAATCTGGATTTAATGCAGGGGTCTGAAAGCCATAGAAATGTACAAACTGCAAACATTTAAAGATGCGTATGTTGCTCTGCTAACACACACATACTCTCTCTCACACACACACACACACACACACAACTTCCTAATTTTACAGCATTTTACTGCAGTACACCCAAAGCACACAGGTGCCTGAACAACCTGACGTGTTCTGACACGGAAAGTAGCCATTCTGAGGAGGGACAATGCTTTCTTATCAGCTTCGGTATGTGTGTGTTTGGTGCGTGTCACACAAACCACAGGTTCACCAAATCTCCGGCTCTGTTTAGCAGGATTACTGTGTGGAGGGCTGATTTGATATTTGTGACCGATAGTGGTCGTAAGTGCGTCTTTGTTCCCCTCCATTGTTGTCCAGATTAAGGGGAATTTCTCTTCATCTTTCTCTTTATAACACTGGTAATAATAGCGATAAAGCGACGCTTTGATGTAATCATCTCACTCGCCACCCTGTGAACCCTCCTTCTTGTACCGCTTTACCTCTGTCTATGTCTCTCCATCCCACCATCTGTCTCCTGCAGAATTTCTTTTTATTCTTTCTCTATTCTTTCTTTGTACAACCATTATGTCAGTCAGTCAATGGAATATGGCCCAATGAGTTTGTGTTTACTGTTTAAAGGATTTCTGTAATGGATGCATCATCACTGTGGGTTTTTATGTGAACTAATTAGGTTCCATGGTATAATGGCTAGCACTCTGGAAGCTTGTTTAAAGCTTAATGAAAATATGATTTTTGGGGCAGTGGTGGCCTATTGGGTAAGACAGCGGACCCGTAATCACTAAGGCACCACTGAGGTGCCTCTGAGCAAAGCGCCGTGCCCACACACTGCTCCCCGGGCACCTGTCATGGCTGCCCACTGCTCACCCAGGGTGATGGTTAAAAGCAGAAGACACATTTTGTTGTTTCACCATGTGCTGTGCTGCAGTGTATCACAATGACAATCACTTCACTTTCATGGCAGCTTTCTGATCTGATGTGCAATGTGCACCCTAAATATTGCCATTAAGTGTGTTGTAGTAATAGTTTCGATATTACCTGTAAATGAAAATACTATTTAAAACCACAATACTATTTAAAACCTTGTTAAAAAAACAAGGAAGATTCTAAATGACTGAAACAGTTGTGTACTGTCAGGAATCCGTTAGGGCAGGGAAGACCCGAGCAGGGTTTAGTAGGGGGGTTTAAAAACAGCTGAACAAGGCATAAAGGCAACTACAGAAAACAGCATAAAATACAATGACAAGACACAAACTAGAGACAATGAGGATACATTTGTACACATGACAACAGGTGCACATATTAGGGCATTAGGAACATGCACAAGAAATATCAATCTCAGCCCGTAATGCAGATCTGGAGCATCCCGAAAAGTTGTGCAATAACAGGTACAGGTATGTTTATACAATAAATTGATACTTTATTAAGCCCTGAAAGTGATCTATTATTTGCATAGTAAGCGGTGTAAGAGGTTGTAAGATGGTCTAGACTCATTCTGCAGATGATGAAAAGATGATCAGGTACAAGTGCTATGATGATTACGCTGACCTGTAGTATTAAGTGATATGTGTGCAACACTAGCCAAGTTAACTGTACTTTGCGCAGAACACAAAGATTGAGACTAGGAGTGAATGGTACTAAACCATCACACACACAGACACACAGACAAACGCACAGACGCACACACACAGACACACAGACACATACACACACACACACACACACACACACACACACATACGTAGTACACCTTATTGGTTGAGCCATGTACATCTAACCTAACTACTGATTCATTTCATTGTGTTGATACTCTCTCAGTCTCCCTCTCTCTCTCTCACTAATCTCTGCAGGTATTTCTCTCTCTGGCCTTCGTCTGCTGGGTGTTATTAGAATGCAGCGAATGCTCTCTATTGATGCATGTCAGTGGCTCATTCTTTCATCTCCAACATTTAATTTACCGTCCTGTTGTGCCACTAATCCCGTGTCGTGCCATTTCCTGCACGCCTCAGATTGCTCTCTCAAAGCCCCCCCACCCCTATTTGGGGCTGATAAAAGGGGAAGGTAATCGCCATTGTCTGCCACAGATACACTGCCACTGCCCTCCACTAAAACTGCCACCACCTCCCCTCTCTCCAACCCTCCCCAGGCCCCAAATCAAAGGGGCAACGCTGCCCTTCTGCCCCTCTAATCACTGGTCCTGCCTCTCCACCAGAGTGGACCCCGAGGCTGGACTACTTTCATCTGTGAGCGAATAAGAGTGGAGAGAGAGAGAGAGAGATGATTTTTATCCATTTAATACAGAAGCACTTTTGACCCAATGTCACTTTGGTTGAATGCAAGAAAGGTCCACATTCATATTATTAATTTTTTTTTTTACTCTAATATATTTTAGGAAATACAGTAAAATACAACAAAACAAAATGGTTTAATGCCACAGCTACTACCTATAATCTGTTTATAAAAAACAATGTTGTAATAGTCACGTTTATTATGTAAGAACTAATAATAAAATTATTATTACAGTTCGAGTTCTATTATGTTATTGTTATGTTACTGATTATTGGTTATTGACCTCTACTGGTCGGACCACTGACTGCTGTTCACTTAGTGCATGCAAATGGCAAGTTTGCACACTTATCACCACAAATATGAACACCTTTTGTAGTAACAACCAAGCTTATTGTAGTTTTTAACAGCCATTTCTCATAAATCTTTCTGACAGAGTGGCAGACATGAAAAGCACACAAAAATACTGGTGTGAAAACAATATTTACTGAAATATAAATCATACCAATCATATGTTTATTTCCTTGAGATCCATTAATGAAATTAGATGGTTGCAATACTTAAAAACTCAATCTTCAAATTAAAGCACAAAACTAGTGCCTTACCCAGGTCATAGTGTTTTATACTATTATAGAATTTGGACTGCGAGCATCATATCTATAAATTAAAAACATTGTATGCTCATACGTCCTGGAAAAAAAAGGGGCCATAAAAGTGTTGTCATTATTTTTTTGTTCAAAATTAAAAAAACGAACCATTTTTGAATGAACCCACTGCTTCAAAATACAAGATTTTAAGAATAAAGCTCAGTGTTGATGGTTTGATGCTGAAGCCAGTGTTATAGGGATGCTATATATGAATTAATTATTGATCTGCTGGATGTCTCTCCAGATTTCTAGTCTGTTGAACATACATAATAATAGCAATTGCTAAATAAAAAATCTTGACTTGGGTCTGTCTGTCTGCACTTCACAGCAGTTTGTTTCAGTTTGGCGTAAACCTTTAAAAATTGTGTGTCCTGAGTGAACTCTTAGATTGCTCTGCTTCAGATTTTGCACATGATGAATGTCTCAGCAAATGCTTATTGCAATTATTAGGCTTTGTGCCTACCTTTATCTACAGTACAAAAATATCTGCAGGTTCATGTCAACTTATAGATCAAACCAACTATTACCCTTTGTTAAATTCTGGGGGGATTTGTCTAAATGCCTTATTTCATTGTTACTTTCTTAAAAAAATTGCAATTTTCTCAGTTGTTTTTCTGCAATTACATTGCAGTAGCAAGTGAAAATGTCTGCAGGGAAGCACTGAGTTGAGTTAATCATTATGATCACAACATCACATAATCCTTACAGAAAGTAAAACCAAAAGGTATAAAAAGTATAAAGCAAAAATTCTGTGACTTTCAGTTTACACATGTAAATGCAATATTTCCTCCACACTTATCCTCTGGCTAATAACAAGTCATTTGGCAAACAAGGCATTTAGCAAAAGCCCTCGTGCGTTGCACTGGTGCTACACTAACTCCAGCCACCCTCTTTTGACACTTCTCATTACTGTGCCTATCTGTAAAGGGGGAATCCCTTTGAATGGAGTGAAGGAGCTGCTTAATATACAAAGCAAATTAACAGACAAAATACCCATGGCTGAGACAGGGTTGAGAATCGGTTTAGGGGGTTTGGGGGTGACAGTGTGGGGTGAGCGGGCGTGGAGGGGGTAATGATTGCCTGTGATGTGGCCCTGGCTTAGGTTGTAATCCCTGGACAACAGATTCTCACATTTCTCCCATTGCTGGCATGGAGGCCCCTGGCCAGGGATCACTATGGGCTTAATTACACTTGTCTAAGGGGAGATGTGGAGGGAGCGAGAGAGAGAGAGAGAGAGAGAGAGATGGGGAACAGAGGTGAAGCTAATTAAGATCATAGCTACGGCTCAAATGCTTTCCCATTTCCCATCTCTGGGGAAGGTGAATAATATCTGTTTGACTGAGTATTTTTCCAGGCACCCACCACTTTACCCAGATAAGAGTATATAAGATATGAGTTGTCAGGCTTTGATTTCATGCCTTTGGGGTGTGTGTGGGGGGGTCATGAGGGGGTTGGTAGTTGTAATTAGAATCAAGGGCATATGACTGGACTGTTATGGGCTCCAGTGCAAAAACAGTGCAACAAGCACAACTATGTATGGCAGTTCATTCACTGTTTATAGGCGAAACATAATATAATCATATTGTTGTATGGTTGTTAAAGGTGGGTAAGTTAACAGTGACAGCCAAGTGACAGTGAGAATTTCTTCTCTCAGTAGTGTTGTCATGCTGCATTTTGTTACAATCTCAGTCTGGCGGGAACCTCATTCCAATTGAAAAGCAAAAGACGTACTATGTCCTGAATAAAAAAGTAATAATGAGAGTTGGTATCCTACATTGGAGCCATTCATCTGGCTTGTTTCAATATTTAATGTAACTAATATAATTTAATGTATTAATCATAATGCACCATATTGAAACACCCATCACCAAATATATAGGTTAAATATTCGACTAATTTTGTCACACCTCATGAAAAGTCATTTGATTTAAGGATGTTTTGGGTTTCGTTACCAGTAGCAACAATACATCTTCTGTATTCCCCATACAAATTCTCTATACAAAATATGTATGTGCTAAGGCAATTCTTAGTAAAGGTCCCAGACAGCAGTGGCAGAGAATCAGTCAAACTGGAGCCCTCTGCTGTCTCCTGGCAGGAGCGGGAATGTCTCTCAGCCAAAAATACATTTCCCATAATCCCCAGCCATGAGCAGAACAAAATGCTCCTCATCTGCTCTTGATTCATTTAGCATGTGGGTTCTGATTGAGCCTTGGGCCATGATAGCAGGTCCTCAGACGAGGTTGTTCCTTTCCAAGGCATTGTCCTCGGGCAGTGATGATCCCCAGTCCCTTGCTAGAGTCATTACTTAATTGGCTCTCTGAGAGAGACAGGTGTGCAATTTTTGATTGCGATTACCCTGCAGGCATGACAGGCATCAGTCTCAGCTTCTGTAATATTTTGCCTCTTATACTCAACAGTTTATTCTGTAGTGTGATAATCAGAGGAAAATGACAAATTAGTCCTCAATGTGAAAATGCAGAGCAGATAAGAGGAGAATTAAATCAAATGCAGAAAAAAGTATTCTATTCTAAATATAAAAAAGGGTTCCCTAGACTGTGCCGAAATAATGAAAAATACATTTACCAGCTATGTATATGAAATTAAAGTCATTTATTAGATATGTAAACCAAAAACAACAAATTATTGAATATATCAGATATTTTTTATATTGTGCATAATTATTTGCACAGGCAAAGGAACGATGTTGGAAATCTCACATTTACTCAGTTAAACACTGGTTTTTATTTATCCATTTTCCGGAACTTGACCTCTGCCCATTTCGGATTTCTCCATATTTAACGGACCTCTCTGCTCTCTCTATTGTGTGCCCCAGCTGTTAAAATGCGGAGTGTCTATTTGTAGCCAGATAGCTGTAATAGCGTCACCCCCTCCTCTCACTCTCCTCTGCCTGCCACCAGCACCCTTCACCTTTAAATCTATCTTTTCATATTCCCCTGAAAGCTTCTTGGCGGACGAAAAGTGACACACAAAACAAGATCTTTCAGCAAACAAGAGATGTGTGTCTGTGTGTGTGTCTGTGTGTGTGTGTATGTGTGTGTGTGTGTGTGTGTGTGTGTGTGTGGGGGGGGGGGGGGGGGCACTGAAGCAGACCTTATCAGAGTCAAATTAGTCAGGCACTCTGGACAAAAAACGATTTTTTCCCAGCTCTGCATTCCCTCTCTTAATGTTTTTCTCCCCGTCAGAAGCATCTCAAATTCTCAAAAGGCTGTAACATGACTGGATCCTTTTATAGGTTAAGCATTTGCTATGATTAATAGGATATTTTTTGATCATTAGCCCCCTACAGCATATATAGTAATATATAATTTAGCCAATACTGTAATATATATATATATATATATATATATATATATGTGTGTGTGTGTGTGTGTGTGTGTGTGTGTGTGTGTGTGTGTGTGTGTGTGTATATATATAATTTATTTACAGATGGTAAAAATTTAGAATTCTGTTGATTCTTGATTAAGAATGTATTATTTAAATATTTTCATTGCAATTATATACAATTTTATCACATTATTATTATTTTATTATTTGTTCATACAAATTTGTATGCAATTGATACATTTATAATTAATATTATATTATATTGTATTATACTATAAGTTTAACTGATACATACCAGTTTTTAACTTTAACATTTTTGTGAAACAGATGCATTAATAAAAGTAGTTACTCAGTCATGTGCTGTCCATGGTGCTGATTCCAGTGGTTTAAATTAACAACACCCATTTTTGGGGTAAAAAAATTATACCTCTTACTCTCAAATTTTTGTCTCTTTTTCCCAAATATGATTTATTCATAATTAGGAACGTACATATTTTATGCATTTGCATACATTTATACAATTTACTGTATATTACTAGAATAATTAACGTGTTAATTTTTAAGAAGCATTTTTCTCATTTTAGTATGCAGAAATATGAGTAAATAGTTCCTCATTTTCCAGCATTTATTAGGCATTGATAAGGTCATCTGTAAACCTTCAAAATGTAAACGTTCCGTAAACCTTTCAGTGCTGCAATGGCCTAATTTAATGAGGACGACTTCAGTGGAAGAAGAGCTCCTCTCAGTATAACAGACAGCCCAACGACACAGCACGGGTAGACTCTGGCCTGATGGGTGGAAGAACTGCAGTTGAGCAACAGGCTGCCATAAAGTGAGCACCGTGCCCGTAGCAGGCATCCCCAACAATGCCCCCCACTCTCGCTGAGCAGCCATAGCCGGTGCCTGTGTCTGAGTAAAAAGAAACACTCAAATGGTAATCGTTGAGGCGTGAATCCTAAGCCCAAGGTAAGCTATGTAATACTGGTAAAGGCGGCGAGGAGTGTTTTATTGGTGCGCCGCAAAAAATCCCCCTTCACCATTCAGTGAAAGAATCGCAACAGTAATACCATTAACTTGCACCCCAGATCCCCAAATGCCATTTAATTGCCAATAGCAGCCTATTGTTCAGTGCTGGTAAACACAAGCTTGGAGGGATAGGGGGATAGGGATAGAGTAGGGGGTGGGGGGGTGTGTGAAGTTGAAGGAGCGTCACAGTTTAAAACGTCTGGCGACCAATGGCCTTTTCCCCAACTCTGTGCAACACTGAGAGGGATTTATTGTCACACACACTCACTCAAACACACACACACACACACACACACACACACACACTCTCACGGCCCCCACATCTTTACCTAAGCTCCAGCATAACTAGCTTAACTAAAGTCTTCAGGGATGGTAAATTGGGGCGAACTCTTCTCTTCCCGTTGCTTAATACCAGATTTGTTTGACAACATGATTTGGGGTTTCTCTATTCATGGCCCTATTGGGGTGAGTTGGGGTCTAAAGGCTCAAGTCTTGTTGCCTTGCGGTTATTGTGGGACTTTTTCTGGGCTGGTCTCAAATCTCTGCAGTGCATGGTTGTGTGTGTGTGATGCTGGCTGTTGGGGTTCAGTTTGTGAATCAATCGACTACCCCATGTTAAGAATTTAAGCCATCAGAAAAATAAAAAGCTTTTTGGCTCTTGGCACCTCTCCTATTTTTTAGCATTACTGCAGAAGTGAAAGGTCACTCTTGGCGACTTTAAAACTCTTTTCTTGTTGTTTCAAGCTTGATCATTTTGTCCATTTGCTGCTCCCCGGAAGCTCAAAATACTGCTATTAAAGCGATATTTTTGTTATTTTTATTTAGTTTTTGTAAATTTTTTGGGCACTTTACTTGTGTTTTTGCTCCAGATCACTCTGCCCTTGCACATGCTGCATATGTTGTGCGTTTGGAAACCTTGTCTATGTGTAAGATGCACAGAGATGTATGAGTGTGAAGAGAGTAAAAGAAAGAGGTGTGCGTGTGTTCGTGTGTGTGTGTGTGTGTGTGTGTGTGGGGGGGGCAGCATAGACCCCATTGTGCAGAGGTGGAGAGTGGGGTGCTAGCAGCCCGTCAGTGACCCTGGGTGCTGATCGAGTTTGACAGCGTACTGGTGGAGGCAAGCAAAATGTTTTCTTCCTTTCACTGCTAAATGAAAGAAGGACTTTTTTTTTATTCCAGAACCTTTTCTTTATTCCCCATCGACCCTCCTCCTCCCTCCCTTCTGTCCCCTCTTCTTTTCACTCTCACATGAAATGATGGAACAGACCCTTGCCTCCCATCCACTGCCTAAACTCCCCTGAGATGAGGCAAAGCTTAAAGAAACTCTTCCCTTTCCCTTATTTTTTCACCCTTGCAATGACGTATTTTCTCTCCTTTTCAGAACATTCCAGTTCCCTTCTCTTCTCTTCCGTGTTTGGAGTTGTATCTCTTGGTCAAGGACAGTGAGGACTGTTTATTGTAGGTGCAATCTGCATGGTGCTTACCATAATACAGACAGCAAGAGGGAATGGAGAGGAGAATCAGTATGTGCAAGAGTCAGTGTTTGTGTGTGTGTCTGCATATCGCCTCACATACAACATAAATAACCCACCGCTGCTGGTGTTATATTTGGCCCGTTCCACTTTGATGACTGTTGGGCAGGCAGAACTCCCCGAGCGGCGCCTGCCGTCTTATTTAATGCAAATGACTGTCATCATGAATCCAGTACATTTCTCATGTGAAGTACCGTGTAACAAACCACATTGCTCCCCTGTAATAGTTGTTTTTGACCAAGTCAAGTGCAGCTGCAAGAGTGAATCTTAACCCGCGATTCAATTATGAGCGCATGGATAAGCAGCCACGCAGGAATGCTTCAATTTGTGTGTCTGTGTGCTTGTGTGAGCCAGTGCCCTGCACTGTTTCAATATCTGTAAGGAAACGCTGTGAAGCTATATTGGCTAACATGGGAGAGTTGCATATCGCTTCCTGTGTTTTTTTCCCCCTCCGATCATCCCAATGCCACTTCCCTTTCAGACCAATGTCAGACATCCCTGTTCGTGTCCCGAGTACCAAAGAGGCACGTGAAGCAGGAGGAGAAACCTCATTGTCACCTTTTTTAAATAAGCTCATTCTTCATCAGAAGTGTCAGCTTCCTGCTGTTGGTTCCTGTTGACTGGTTAAGAGGAGGGCAGGCGCTAAGGGGTGCGTGGTGATCTTTGCGCGGACTACGGATATTAATGACATTGTGTGCTAGTAGATAAGCATGTTTTCCCTCGGTATAGAGTGGAAATGGGCTATGACAAGTTAAGACATAAAATTATAAATTAATCAATGCATTAAAATAGTCTTGCATTAATATAGTCAATGCATTAATATAGAGCCACAAAATAGATTTGTTTTTTTTATTCAGTTGGCCTTCCTGACACGTGATGCCGTTCACACGCATCAGGAACACGGAGATGAGTGGCATGAGTGTATTTAATCAGCTGTCGCCGGTGCTCTGTCACTGTCTGGCATGTTACCTCACAACCTGCTTCGACACACCTCTCCTCGTCCAAACCAAGTAAGATGGATCCTCACCTTGTCATCTTTCCCCATCATGCTCTGTGCCTTTTTTCTGGTCTTGCTTACGCGAACGCCAACACCTGTGGCTTGTGCAGCTACGGCTGTCTTGCATTCGCAGAACAAACATCTCCTCCAACACGTGCCCTTCCTTTCTGTTTCCTCGCCTCGCGTCAGCGCAACACTTCCATTTAAGGGGGTGAAAGCTGAAGATGTCATTTGCACATACACAAGCAACAATCCATAACTTATTTATTTTTCTTTCTGAAGTTGAAGTGAGTTGTATTAATCCTCATAGGGAAACCTTTGAATTAATTGATCAATGTAAAAAATCTCAAACATTAGATATGTACATCATGCAGAATTAAAATTGTGAAGTGTATTCTGACAGTCATGCACAAATAGGTGACAAATTCAACAATAAGTTGTTTGTGCAATAACAATGACAAAAACAAATTAATTTGCATTTTCATGAATGAAATAAGTATTTGATCCCCTGACAATCAGCAAGGTTTCTGGCTTCCAGTTGCATTTTATCCTCCTATTCAAGAAAATCAAAGTAGGACTAGGTGAAGTGTTGTGGTCAGACGAGACCAAAACCAAGTTCTTTGGCATCAACTCAACTCACTGTATTTGGAGGAGGAGGAATGCTGCCTACAACTAGAAGTACACTGTCCCCATCGTCAAACATGAAGGTGAAAACACTAGGCTTTGGGGTATTTTTCTGCCAAGGAGTAGGACAAAGTCCCCTTTGAGATATGTGCAAAGCTTGTGGCCAACTACAAGAAACGCCTAACCGCTGTGATTGCCAACAAAGGTTTTGGTCAAGGACTACAGTACATTTAGCAAAACTACTTATTTATTCATGAAAATACTATTTAATTCATAACCATTTAGCATTTTTGTAGAGTTGTATTCAAATGTTCAAATAAACCTGATATAAACATAAATATGTACATGACCCTTTGAGCTGTTGATGGTGGCATAATAATCCTGGAGGAAGATCATCCATTTACTGGGATGTTTCCCATGGACCCAAACCATGCCAGCAAAATGACCTGTATGAATTACTCATTAATTCAATCCACTCATGAAACTTTTTATGAGACAGTTTCATTTTGATTCGGTTTTGTCACAGAGAAAGTGCATCTGCGGAAGGACAGAAGGACTGAACTGTTGTGAAGAAATGAACAGGCTATGAAGCTGATCTTTCTGTCTTGTCCAAGGACACTGAAACTGCCTCTCGCACCCCTTTTACTTCCCCATTCGTCTGTTGTCCTTCTTGCTCTTCCTCAAAACACAACTGCCGAACTAATGACAATATAAACAAGAAAAAGGGACAATTTAGCTCCTTCTTGTAGCACTTCTTTGAAATTAAAGGAATTTTAATTATAGGCACAAGGAAAAAAAAAACAAGAAAGGGGGGGGGGGGGGTATGGGTATGGATAGAGAAAACACCCACCAACAGTAAACAAAGCTGAAACTATTATCTTCTGCTGACCAGTCTGTGTTTTTAGAACAGTCGTTTAATCTTTTATTTACAACAGTAAGGGGGAAGAGAGGGAGGGAGGGAGGGAGGGAGGGAGGGAGGGAGAGTGATGGTAAAGGAAGGGGGGGGGGGGGCGGCGGTGGAAAGGGAACCAGATAACGTGCATACATTTCGCACATCCCACCCTTCCCAATCAAATGATGCATTTTTATTAGGCAAATGATTCAGCCAGAGAGGAGTTGGGGTGAAGAGGAGGTGGAGGAGGATGGGGTTGTGGGATGGGGGAAGGGTGGTAGGGTGTAGTGTTGTAGTTGTTGTCATTTGTTGGAGAAAGACAAAACTCCCGCCTCCTTCCCAAAAGACACACGCCGTTTGACACTCATCAGTGCGAGGCAGCAGAATGACATTGCAGAGACCGAGGCCGGGTAAGCGCAACAACAACAGAATGGCGCTGAGGGACGTCAAAGTCATTTTAAGATCACGTCACAGTTGCTGTACTCTGTTCGTACTTAGTGTTCTGTATTTCACTTATTAACAAAGACTAGGCTTTCTGCACCAAGGCCGGTGATAGTCAGCTCTGATCTTCCACAGCTGAATACAACACGGTGTGACATGAGTGCGGCATGTGGCAGCAAAAAAATTGCATCGGCAGGAACATGACCTTGAAGAGCCACAATAAAACAACATTCAAAATGGCTCAAGCTGGCCCGTGTAAGGTCAGACGCAGCCTCCAACTGCAGATGACTTCTGTAACACCTTCCCACGATCGCACTGATGAATAAAATGCGCTTTGAGAGAGATACACAACTGGCCTGAAGAGGTAATCTAATAACCCGTGGCCAGACTTTCGAGGCTTGAAAAGGCCAGCATCTCACAGGATCCCCTGAGCAGAGGCCAGGGCAAGTGTAACATTCAAGGTCTTTGAGGAAATGTGCCTATCAGCTCTCTATGCATCTCCAACGGTGTCTAACCAGCTTAAGGAGAACAGATTCGTCTTGATGCCTCCAATGCTGATAAGCTCTCTATGCAGCTTCACTTCAGTCCAAAAGCCAACCGTTACACATGGTCCATTTACGATCAAAACCTCTTCCCTCTCCCACAGAGTCCACTGTAGTGATCACAATTACACAGCAAACATGCAGCTGTCAGGACGAAATTGCATGTAAGAGATGCACATGATACTCTTGTGGAAAGAAATTATAGCGGCTGCCCGCGTCTAAAAAGACATGGAGTGATTAGTCTAAGTGGATGTCCAGCGGGATGCTGCAATAGAAGCACAGTAATTAATGCTATCGCTGTCAACTCCTGAAACAAGGTTGACTGCCAGCCATGGGGCCTTGGTAGGTTCTCTTTTGGACACTTCCATGCTTGAAAGGTGTGAAACACTACCAAACACTTTTGATGTTATCCCCTTTAATACTTCCTGTTAGAGGGATGTGCAAGGGTGTGTGTGTGTGTGTGTGTGTGTGTGTGTGCATGGATTTTAGTGTGCACTGGGTGTGCTTGGTTGGGGCCAGATAGCCAGATGAGGCCTCCATTTCATTCTGAAGAAGCGAATGGCAAAAGAGAGAGAGAATTCCACAGGATTAATTTTGAGCAAGGCGACCCCTCCTCCAGCCTTCTCCGTCTTCCTCACAAAGTCTCTCGCCACCCCCAACCGTAACTTCAGCTGCATGGCCTGGTGTTAAAAGGCCCAGAGGAATACCGTCTTTGTCATCCCCACGTTTTGGGGGGAAGAATAAGAGAAGTTTAATCCCCATTGTCTGCAGGTCTGTGGGGTAGGGGGGGATGTCGGCGGCTGTAAGATGATCCAACCGGCCCCACTAATCCAGCCCCCTCACCACCACCTCTCCCTGTACCAACCTCTCTCCCACACACACACCTCACAATGGTGTAGCCTTGACTGGGAATCAGGCGGGCCCCAGTGTGTGCCTCATAAAGGCCTAAATGGAGTGAAGTTAAAAAGTTGCCACAACAGAGAGATAGAGAGAGAAAAGTAGGGGGGGGGGGGGGGTAGCTAGGAGATTAGGAAAGTATGGAAACTTTTCTTCTTGACACTCCTTTTACTGGACACCCTACACACCTTTACTCCTATTCTGGGTCCCTATGTACAGTCTGATTATGGCCCACCACCACCAAGTCTTCTAATCAGGTGAGGCCATCTGAAGCAGTCAGGGACCCTGAAGGATAAGGAGTCAAACCAAACCCTGGGACTGATACAAGCAATCGACAAAGACCAAAACATGGTTTCATTGAGTTTCCCGACGAGAATATTTCAAAGAATCCCGATATCCTTGTCAGAAAGACTGAAAGGAGGGATGATGGTTGTCATCAAGGTTATGTTCTAGAGAATCTAACGGAAATTCACTGGCGGTCAAGAGTTGAACAAGAGGACGGCCAAGGGGAAGCTGAAGCTTGGGAGTCTCTGGAGAAAGAGTCTCTACTCCAGAGATTCGATGCATTGTATATTATGTGTTGGAGAAAGGTAAAGCGAGAGAATGGAGAGCATGGAGGCATAATGGGGGCAGGGTTAAGAGAAGGGGGTAAACACGTCTGTGTGTCTATCTGTGTGTGCATGAGAGAGAAAGAGTCTGAAAGAGAGAGAGGGAGACGGAGTGCCAGGAGACAGCCGTTTAAAATTCGGTTTCCTGGGAGTGAAGAGGCTAATCCTGCCCCCGTAATTCCCTGCAGCCAAAGCAACCCCTCCCTTCTCATCATCCCAGCACCCCCCACCCTTTTCCCATCACTCTCTCTTTCTCTCTCTCGTTACTGTCTCTCTATTGCACTGCCTCAGTCTCTCACGTTCCCTCTGCTTCTGTCTTTCGCTCTATCTCTCCGTCTCCACTTAATCTCTCTCGTCCCTCTCCCGGTCTCTCTCTCTCTCCCTCTCCTGGTCTCTCCCTCTCTTCCTGAGTGACAGCACAATGCCCAGGCCCTCGCATGCTTATCTAACTCTAGCAGATGGTCGAGTTGGATCAATGCACACATGCCATGATCAATGGCAGTGATAAAAAGCGGCAGGGATGGCGCTGGTTGCCTCTCTCTGTCCCCCCCCCCCCCCCCCCCCACTTTCTCTCTCTCCCCCTCTCTTGTACCCTCCTGTTATGCCTACCCAGCAGCCCTGCCCGTTCTATCTCCCCCCCATGTCTGTAGCTGCATGGGCACCAAGCGAGGGGGTGGTCTGCAGGATCGGTGGCCCTGTGGTCCATGGGGGGTTGCCTGCTGTTTTGGCCTGCTGACTCATTCCCCCCAACCCCGATTCTCTATTTGTCTCTCTCACTCGCTCCATCCTCTCCTAAAAAGTACTGACTTCTCCAGGTCCCCCTGAGTCCCCCCTTCCCAACCCTGGTATCTTTATCAACACTTGCATCGCTGCTCCATATCTTTCCCTCGTCCTCCTCACACTCTCATGCACAAACACACTGTGCTGCAGCACATGCGTTCATATCTCCTCTGCCTTGGCAATATTCTCAACTGTGTTCAATATCTGTGGCCAAGTGGGGGTTATCTGTTTCTCACACCCATCTCCTGATGACCTGACTTCATATAACATGACCTGATTCAGACTTTTTTTGATTGTTATTTTATCAAGTGAATAATGGTATACCACCATTAGCAGATTATAATATGCATATAAATCCATGTTTAGTCATATGTTGTCATATATGTTATATAAAACACAAAGTATCTTTTAATGCGTACATAATTTATAGCTACATAAAAAAAAATTAAGTAAGATTTTTAAAAATCAGCTGAATTCAACCACTGTTGACTATCCTATTTAAACCTATTTTAGTATATTTATCCCTCTTTAGGTATAATATTATAAAGTTTAAATATGGATGTTTTTTTTTTCTTCACCACTGATTTTCAGCAAATACGTGCTGGATGACAATCTTTATAACAGGAAAGTTTCCACAGATACATACCCATAACTGGAGAAACTACTGAAAAAGAAAATGTTGCTGAATTCTCTTCATTTGATCTCGAGCTACATATATTAGTGTTTAATACACTTTTCATTATGTTAGCACTGATTGCTAAGAACAGAATATGGCATTACAGCAAACACACTTTGGAGGAGAACTACTGGATTCTCGGGTTTCCTTCCTCTGCACTTTTAATTGGACACTGGTGATGTAATGCCCATCATAATAAGCCCATTAAGCCCCACTTTTCTCCATGCTGATAGAAGACGATGTGGCAGTGTGGACACCTCTGCTATTTATACCTTTCAAATCCTTATGAATATTCACCAGCCACAGAGATGGGTGGAAAGAGCAGGCAGGCACTCTGACAAGCAACTCTCACTTCCTTGCTTCTCATGTCTTACTGCAGCCAAAGTTACAGATTTCAGTATGAGTAGCTTTGAATTTAGCCCTTGAATAATTTTAGTCTTGTTGATGTCAAATGACTTGTCCAAAATTGTGACTGAAAAAAAATAATATGAAACAACACAAAAAGGCAGTCAAAATGGCTGTAATCTGTAATCAAATTCACAAATCATTAGAATTTGTTTCACAATGAGGCAAATCAACTGAACTGACTGTTTCTTAAGGTTATGCAGACTATGAGATAGACCTTCCAAACTGATACAAGAATGCAAACTTACAGCCTGAACAAGTCCATAATTCAAGAGAGCTGCAACTTGCAGCAAGGGCCATGATGTGAGAATTAAATGCTCAGCATTTGTACAAATACGTTGAAGGGGATGTAAATATGCACAATAAATTACACATAAAAAGTGAAAAAAAAAAAAAATAGGGAAGTAATACAATGCAGCACAGCACTTCTGATTGCCGGCAACCTTCTGAGGGGCCACGACTGCCCCTTGAATAAGTGCAAAGACCAGACAAAAGCTGTCCAAATGGGTACAAACCACCATTTGTTAGAAAAGGGAGTGTGTTTTATATTTTAGTGAGGATGTTAAGTTTAAACTACTGTAACGAGGAAAAACGCATTAAACGAATGACAGTGTGTTGTGAGTGTGAGAGAGAAAGTGTCCCTACAGAGGTGATCATGAGGTCTGTCTGCAGACTATAATCCCGTTTGGGGTGAAGTGAGGTACCGCAGATTAACCTGTCCTCCAGCCAGCCACCCTTGGTTTCCACATACACACCATGTGTGGTCATGTCCGCTCTCATTTGCTTGTGACTTTATTGAAGACTGTCAAAGAGCCATCGTTTTGAACATTGCAAGTAAATGTTCTCTTGTAATTCCATCGGTTAGTTGCTTTTTAAATTTAATTTAAGTGCTAAATACTACAGGGAGAATTATACCTGTAGAAGTTAGATATTCTACTTAATTTTTTTAACAACGATCCATTTTGATAGGTGTACTAGAGGTGCTGATGTCAGCTGATGCGCTGTGTTCAACAGTGTTCATCGTCGGTGTATTTGGGTGGTCAGTGTGTGTGGTGAAGGAGGTTGAGGGGGGTTGTTGATCATCATATTAAGCCTTATTCACTTCTTGTCACATGATCTGAACTACAGGGCATTGCCACACACATTCAATTGCTCTCTCTCTCTCTCTCTCTCTCTCTCACACACACACACCATCAATTCAATACCACACACAGTTTTTCTCCAACACCCTCATTTACAAGGTGTGCATGCATGTTTATGTGAGCCTTTGTCTTTTCACACACTGTAAACGCTTGTAAAATTGATCTTCCTTCTTTGCACGTCTCCACCTCCACCCAGATGCCACACACTGCAGCAGAACAAGGAGCAGCGCTGCACTCCACTCTGCCATCGGCCACAGCAGCAGCATCTCCACAAGCCTCAGCGTTCCAGCCGCTCCTCACTCCCACACGCTGTGGGTGCACAAAACAGAGGCGTGGAATCCTGGCCACCCCAAAGAAATGCAGCAAAAGCCCACTTTGGGTTGCGGAGATGTGAGATCAGAGATTGCACTAAAGTTGAAATGTCAGTGTGCATAACTGGTTTTGCTTTCAAATTTGACAACGTGAAACATCAACCCTTCATAATTTCACACGGCTTGGGTTGGAGGCAGTTTTCAAAGGGGGCCATTCTCATGATAACCCGAAATTTAAAACAGCCATTTGATGGTTCCCACAGGTTACATTTCATGTCAGAATATCCAGAGTTTATTATCAAATGCATTTACTCTAGCCAAGTTCCCTGTGTCTCTGCTTTGACTTACGTCATCATACATGGCAGAGTGTATTTTATAGTGTGTCTTTGATGGGCTGGTGGCTGTGGCTTAGCCCTCTATGGCTGCTTCTTTTCATTTCTCTGTTGGTATTGTAATATTTGTTGACTGTTCACAGCTTACTTCATAGTGTGTGTTTTTTTTCCTTGCACAAAAACACCTACTCGTTCTGGGACTGAATCATCCAAAATGTCTCTTGAATACCACAAGGATTAGAAACGTCTAATTTGGTGATATCACTGCCATGCACAGTGGAGAGGCTGTGTGCGCCCTCCCTTTTCTCTGCTTCACACGCACACACACACACACACACACACACACACACAAAGCTGAAATAATGTAAACATGCTCATGCACAGTAAGGTAGAGCATACTTCAGATACTTCACTCTCAAAAAGACACAACAGTGTCCCTACATCATTCAAATCATATGAAAGCACACAGTGTGTGAAACATTACCTCAAACAGACAGAATCACCGTATTTTACACATAAAAAGAAACATGCTCTTCTCAAGCAGGCCATTTTAACCAATGGTTTCCATAAACCTCCACTCAGTGCTACTAAGTCAAAGAAGTGAAAAGCAGCAGGGGAAAAGGTCATCATGACTTGCAACAAGATGACTGGGAACAAAAATGATTAAATAAATAGCAACAAATTTAAAACTCTCTACAAGCACCCAACTGTATCAGAGCTAGAAAAAAAAACCCTAAGCGGAGAACACAATACACAATGAGAGAGCAGCCCTTGCTGATGGTGGCAGATTAGAGTGCAGCACTTATGAAAGGTTTGGAGTGAGACCAGAAACAGGCATTAAACAGCAGCCTGTATTCTGGCACTGAAACACTGAGTCTCTCTCTCTCTCTCTCTCTCTCACACACACACACACACACACACACACAACACTACAATACAATACATAGACAAATGTATTGTAGACATTTACACATTCAGAACACACAACATGCCCTCTCACATGCATAAACGTCATACGTACATTTACAAACACACACACACACACACACACACACACACATACAGACACACACACATAAAATAAAATGTCCACAAGCCCATTGGTGGATGCACAGACACAGCCATGAACAAAATTCAGTTGCCTAAAACTCGCATTTGCAATTTAGGGAGAAGGAGGAGCAGAAGCTGGTCATTATTGAAAGGAAGGGTTTTATTAAACAGGAAATAAACAGGCGCGATGGCCGAAAAGGAACCACAAGGAACTGAAAGTAACCTGAAGGCGTGCGTCATAAAGACAGGAAGTAAACTACAAACACAAAGGTAAGAGTGATGTCCACATTAATGTCCAGCGGCTGCTCTCTGTATTCAACAAGTCCTAATGGCCCCTGCTCAATGAGCCTCATTTGGGAGCGATTAGGACCTGTTAATCAGCCGTTATGGAAAGATTTGAGATTATGTCTAAGGCATCTATGTATTGAGTGGTAAAGACGCACTGATTAGCCACAACATTATAACCGCCCATCTTTAATTGAGTAAGTCTTTTTTGCCAGGACCTATCAAGGATTTACTTGACCTCTAAAGATACGCTGTGGTATCTAGCATTAAGCAATCAGAAGCCAAGCCCGTGAACTGCTTCATGGATTGGACTTGTTTTCCCAGTCCACCCCACCCCATGTTACGTAATAGATCTTCAACATGTCCTTTCAAGACAATCACTTCTCAAAAAGATTTTAACGTGTGTGGATAAGGAATAATCCTTAACCTAAGCATAATAACAAACATATAATATATAATACGAATGGAGTAGAACAAAATGCCAGGTAGTGATGTCAAAGCACATAATAGGGTGGTAGTAGCCTAGTGGGTAACACACTCGCCTGAGAACCAGAAGACCCAGGTTCAAACCCCACTTACTACCATTGTGTCCCTGAGCAAGACACTTAACCCTAAGTTGCTTCAGGGGGGGACGTCCCTTTAACTACTGATTGTAGGTCGCTCTGGATAAGGGCATTCGATACATGCTGTAAATGTAAATATAATACAGCTTTATAGTACACAAGGTGATCTGATGATCAGCAACATTAATTTTAATCAGTTCTTCCAATTGTAGTTACCTGTAGGTCAGGTGGTTTGTGTTCATTTTAGACTATTGATAACCCTGATATCAGTCCCTTCAGTAGGTGGTGCTGATGCTACCTGGTCTCTTGACAATGATGGATGGAAGTACATTCTGTGCCAATAAGACTCTCTGAGGGGTCCATCGGGGCATGTAGCTACTGCAGTCCGGCACACCAAGGGGGGCTCTGCTTTAATATAAAGCTGTGGGAATCTGGCAGCAGATCTGCAACGTTTTCCATCTCCATTTTCTTGAGTCAGCAGCCCGACACACTGTCCCCAACAGCTCCCTGCCGTTTGTTCTGAGACCCACGAGTGAGTTTTATTTTTTCTTCGCTCAATGAATTAATTTAACCACCGTTAATTAAAAAATTCACTTTCCCTAACCTGCCTCGTAACGTCAGAGCTGAATGAAAAGGTGTGTGTGTGTGGGGGGTGAGCGAAAGGGGAGATGTTGAAATTAAGGCTGCTCTGAGCCAAATGACTGTTGGAGGTTAAAAATAATATTAGCCCCTGGAGTCAGTGGGGTTTGGGTTTTTAATAACGGAATAGCGTGTGTGCAGTCGGAAAAGCCACGCAGGTCGCATTATTGTGCACAGATTTGTGTGTCTGTGTGTGTGTTCTGTGGTAAATGAAGGGATCAGGTTGCTTGTTGCTTTTGTTGAAACCAACATAATGAACTTGGAACTGTTGACTTTTTTTTGTCATAGGTAAATAGATCATGTAATTAAAACATGACTTAAAATCTCATTCAAAGGTCATGGTTGCTGACATACAACTGCAGAGCTGTCAGTTCCACTCAAATAATCAAATAATTACACATGCAAGTAATCAAACATTATGGACAATTTAAGGAGAACAAGCTTTACAGCAGCTAACTATAGTGACCACAAGGTAATGATGTAACTTGAGTCTTACATGGAAAATCTCAGTCGCTGTTTTTAGATTGTGTCGCTCATGGCAACAGAATACATCAGTTCCCAGATTATACTGACGTGTTCATTATGCAGGGCCGATCAGCAATACTCATGCATACGTCAAAAGGTCAATGCATACAGATTTTTGGATTACCTTTAAAGTGATCTGCTGGCTTCTACTGCAACCCAGGAATTTTTAAAAAAGATACACATATGCAAAAATACATATGCAAATAGTGTTTTCCAGATCAACTGTTTAGTTTTACCAAGTAACTGTTGTGTGTTGAATTATTTAATGCACAACAATCATTTGCAGGGAATTTACTAGAACCCAAAGCAGTCAATCAAATTCCCAGAAGCACTTGACCTAAGAAGTAATACTAACCATCCTAGAGGGCTCCAAAGTCACCTGCTCCTGAGGCAACATCTATGAACCATGATTTTTTTTTGTCACAAAGCCAAGGCAGATCTTTGCACAGCAAATATTTTAATCCTCAACTAATCACTTGGTGGGTCCAATGCGTGGAGGCGTTGGGGGTGGGGGTGACAGGGAGGGTGTTAGTGTGTCATGGTGGCCTGGCACATTCCGGCTGTCAATGACGCCTTTGTTCCAGAGGGCAAGGTTACCCCCAACCCAGGTCTTTGGATGGCCAATGCCATTCATTCAGGAGTCCTGCACTATGCCCAGTATGACCACGTGGATGTAAGCCACGCGGCGTGTGCACGCACTCGAAACACACACACACCTGCCCTCACCATAGACCAAACCAAGCCCTTTCATAATGACCCCATTAAAAAGAGGGGGCAATTAAATAAATTGTGCTGATGAATCCCTCATTAAACTTCCATCTTGCAACCTGTGTCTGTGGGTATACACTAACATACAAAAGTTTGGACACACCTACTCTGAGGCAGTCATGAGACTAAGATGGAGGCTGTTTTCAAGAGTATAATGCAAGAAACATATTTAGTATTTTTTCCTAGCAGGAGGAAGTGAAGTATTTTTGATGAATCTGTTTTTTCATGAGATGCTCATTTACATGAGTGAGCATTTCACATTTATTTATTGTAGAGATTTGGTGGGAACTCCATTTATCACCATGGTACATATCAGTTTTTATCAGCTAATGACAGTGGTTGTACATTTCTAAGGTCAATCTCAGCAGAACATACAGTACATTCTTATGCTCTCTTGACTCCTCTACTACGCCCTTTTAAAGTCAGACATGCGACCCTAAGTTGCCATATCCTATGACGATATTTTACTTCGTATTTTACTTCACATTGATTTGTAAAGCTTTTTTATGTTTCCCACTGTAATTGGTTTCTGCCCGCCTTATTGCATTAAGGACATGTTTCACAGGATTTAACGTTTCCCCATTGTCTTCGAGCACATATTTTCCACAGAATTTTACAAAGAGAAATAAAATGAATTACAAGTTCTAAATGCTTACTTATATTTTATACACACTTACAATCATATATTAAACCATTTTCATATATAAGGTTCTAAATATTGTGTAAATTTTACTAATCTGTAAGAAGTTGAATATACAACAGAAGTTATTGAAGCGGACTAAAAACTGGGTAGAGGGTTCTGAAATCAGAGCGAGTCTCTGATCAAATTAAGAAAAACATTGGTGTGACTGGCATGATTGCAGCATATTTTACATCACCATATTTAGTGGAAGCTTTCATTTCATTTAAGTTTATCTGGTTAGTTATGGTGATCTTCATTTATGGAGACTGTGGTAATTGATTTATTTTTTTAAGGAGTGTTCAAATCTCATGAATGACTTTTTTTTTTTTTGGTCAAGATGTTAGAGATTAAAACAAATTGTCTTTAGTCGCTGTGTCTTTTGGCTGGAAAACAGATTTACATGTTTAGTACTCACATTTTCTTGAAACTGCTGTAAGCTTCATCTTGCCCATGGAGTATATTTTATGATTCAGATGAGCTTCATGTCTGCTTCCTATTTTCATTTACTATTTAATTTCATATGATAAACCATTCACATCATTTAGCAGTCAGACCAGCACTAAGAAAGCTATAATTCACTATTTAAATTTCATCCCATGATAATGTCGCAGTTATGAAGGTTGGTGAGGATTATGGTGGGTTAGAGTTTAAAGTCAAATAGTTGGAATGTAGACATCAATGAGAAAAACAGACGATGGGAGAGAAAGAAAGGCAAGGAAAGAGAGAGTCCTGTCCCTGTGTCTTCACCATTCAACAGCGGCCCATTTTGGCAGATGCCAACCCACAGACTGACGAAGAGGCGAATGAGGGGAGGCTGTGGATGCAGATAGGCTTGTGAGAGAGATTTGCGGAGTGGAACTGATTGTGCATGTCTTATTCGACCTCCTCACAACCCGCACCCAGGGGGCTTGGCTTTTAAAGCTGGGTGACTCGCGCTGAGAAGATACTCACTCCATTACCAGTTCATCACACACTCTCTCTTCAAATCATCGCTGCCTGCCATCTCCCTTCTAAATGAAACCAGTGGAATTTTTCCAGGCAGCTGGTTAGTTAAGAGTACTAGCATAAAAAATTTATTTTTCAAATGTGACGTCACCAATGTGGTCTTCACGCTACGGTTCCAGCTTCATCTTAAAAACACATTTCATAAAATACATGGATGGAAGCGATTTGCCAAAAAATACTAGATGTATAAAGAAGAGCAATGGGACAATAAACAACCAATAGCAGACAAAACACGAGGATAAAATCAACTGAGGACGTGTGCATTTGATGTCTGCTGGAGAAATTGTAGAGGGGGGTGGGAGGTGAGGATTGAGATCTCTGGCCCTGGCTCCTGCTGACACTCATACAGGAAGATCACAGACTCATCATGTCAGCTCTGTTTGCCCAAATCTTCCCTCATCAAATGGCACATTTGTTACACGTATACCTTTATCAGATGTGGATAGTGAAAGAGAGATGGGAGGGGAGGAAGAGGGGGTACTTCTCATTTCTCCAGCGCTACCGTCGCCTGGGGGCCAATTACCTGCTCCTCTGACAGAAGCTCCCCAGTGCATACACACACATGCACACCCTCGACGACGCCTCACCCTGCTCCGTTTCCCTGCAACATCTGCCACTGAATATGCAATGAACTCGGCGTGGAAAAAAAAATCCTGTTCTTCATAAAAAAGCCAATATTTGCCAACATCAACCCTGCCTGTACTGCCTCACGCACCAGCAATACAGCTAGAGTGACACTGTCACCTCCTTCCGTTCTCCTCTCTCCTCCGAACTTCATCCCTCACCACAGCCCCGTTACAGCCCCTGCCCTCCCTACCCCTGTTCTATCCTCATCCCTCGCTCCCCCTTATCTCGCTTCTCTAATGGATGTGTAATTAACTGGTCCGTGGACTTTTCACTGAGCTATTTACCATGGTACGCTCGCCTTTTGGAATTAAAGTCGATATTTGTGAAAGTGCAGCATAAGGAAAAAGGAGAGGACACTTAAAAGTTAACTTACTTGGGCTACATGTGCGGCAACCAAGGCTGTGGATTAAGCTTATGCCAGGATCAGACTACACAACAGTTCTGACATTTACAATTGCCACAAGTCAGACATGCAATCAGAGTGCCATACAATTTTGCCACTTCTTGGTTGGTGTTGCTAACTTTGCAACTTTGTTTTTTTCGTTTTGCCAAAAAAAAAAAAGAAGCTGACAACAGGACACTGGAGCTACTACTTTCAGAGGAGAATCACCCTTCTCTCTCTACCCACTCTCTTCATTGAGCAGTAGAGAGGAGGAGCAGCACAGCTGACGTGAGGGACATCGTGGGACATGACATCAACTGAACAATGTAAAGTTAAATGCCCAGTAGAAAATCTTAAAATATATTTATAGGGGTTTGGTAATTTAGCCAATTTAAATACACAGATCGTGTGCACAGAGAGGAGATGCAGCGATGTAAGACTAGGCCGAATGCAACTTTAATGTGATGGCATCACTAATATGCTTAATAATGCAGACATTGCATGAACATTATCAATCACGCAAGAGGCTGGTCAAAAAATGTTGAGGTATCCCGGGGTGTCCCACATTGCTAATTTTAATCATGGTCGTTCCTTTTGCTCACATTTGGAGACAATTTAGGAAATTGGTTTAAGCAGCCATAAAAAAATACGGTTGTGCTATAGAGTGATATAGCACTCGAAGTGTAACATGCACTCAAATGTATTAATATATTTTATGTATTAACAAGTCATAGGTGTCAAAGTTGCCCTTATGTCAGAATCAAAACATTTTTAAACATTTTGATTTTGTGCCTCCCTTAAAACTACAAATACATCTAAAAACCTAAATGTATATTTTATATGGGGATTGTTTTTGAGGATATAAATGTTGTAGTGATTTTTTTTTTTAATTCAGAATGAGAAAAATGTCTTTCCTGAAGACACGAACAGACATCAGAATGCACACTTCTTACTTCAGTACACAGGTTCTCCACAATACCACATTGTCTGTCCACTTTTGGTCATTTTCTGAACTGTTCATGGCCGAGGTGGTCAATGAGTGAGCGAGAGAGAAAGAACGGAGGACACAAACATGTTAGTCTCACTCCCAGAATGTGCTTCTCTCAGCATCCAGTGTGAGGCCGATTAGAGAGTGAGACATAGGAGGAATATGCAGGACACACAGCAGATGGAGAGGAAATATGAGGAAATCTGAAGAAGAAAAAAAAAAAAACACGAGAGAATAGAGGGTGGAAAAGATTATAGACAGAGGCAGTGGGAGACAAGAGAGGCAGAAGGGAGAGAACATTTGCATAATGTCCTCCACCGCAGTTGGACCCTGAGGCTAGCCATGCAGGATAACACTGGGCCAATACTCTTAATTCCATCTCTTTATTTTTTTCCTAATACTTCAGAAATTAATAATTATGCCCCCTCCTCCACAAACCACCGTGAGCGCTGAGCAAAGCACAGCTGCCTAAGTTTGTAATTTTTAACCCAAGCAATTGATGTGCGAAGGCCTTCAGGCAGACCTATTAATGAATGGATTGAGAGAGAAAAAGAGAAAGTTAAAAGATGGTCTTTTATAAAGTAATTTAAGAAAATCCTGTTAGCTGGATCAAGTACAAGAGTATAATTTCTCAAAATGGAGGGAATGAGACGAGGATTTTTTTTTTCCTCTCCTGCTCGGCATCTCACGTACGTACATACTTACGCAAACTTAATTAATAGCAAAATTAGCTAAATGAGTCAAGAGATAACGAAAGGAAATCAATTAGGATGTAAACAGTGCATAGGAAGTGAAGATGCCGAAGAAGTGTGGACTTTTAAATAAACATACAAACCTGGAATAAAGTGTTCCTGCTCGGTTATTGATTGTTGTGTGGTTATAATGCCTCACCGCCATGATTCTGTGTATTTATGATGGGTCATGAAAATATTATTAAATCGATTTATTTTCAGCAGCTGTACAGTACGTGTACAGTAGTAATGAACAGTAGAAATTCATTAATTTAATCTACCAATCTGTGGTCTCAATTTATCGTGACCTTGTCAGCCGTGTATGCGCAACAAACAGCAAGTCCTCACAAACACTGATTCCACACAGTGTCTCTTAATGAGCCCACGCGCTATGTCATTCAGGACATACAGACTGTCAATAAAGGAGTTTTGTCAAATTTTGATAAGCGTCGATTCATCAAAATTAATTTTTTGATGAATCAAAAAATCCTGTTTTTTTATTCCTCTGACCCTCGAATGAATGATTTTGTTTGAAATAAATTACAGGCGAATGCCAGTCATGTTTAGTCATGTAAAGATGTGTGTGTCTGTGTGTTGGATCTTGCATTTTGATGATTTTAGTTGTGTTGTGAGAAAAGTGTTGAGACTGAAGAGACTTTTATAACCAGAGACTGTCATCCCATCCTTTTGGCAAACAAACACAAGTATTCTCACATCTGCTCAATCTCTCGCTCTCGCTCCCCCCCCCATTCCTCCGCTTTTCTCCTCAGCTCTGTACTGTATTCACTCTCGCTCAACTTGGCTCGCTCCTTTCCTTTTTCATCTTCTCTTTCTCTTTTTATTTCCTCTCTTTCTCTCTCCCGGCATCACTTACAAAGGCAGCAGGCAGTGTTGCCTCCCCCGAAAATGAGGCCACGCACAGAAAGTATGCAAATGAAATCAGTGCTTGTGGATTAGAATGGGACACCATATACCCTAAATCATGATTGTCAATCATGGCGAGGGATTAAGGGATATGGGCTTATAGACCTAAAAAAGCAACACTTCCCCCTCAGGCACATTCCCATTGTGAGGAGCTGAGAGGGAAGAGAGAGGCTAGTCAAGGGAAAGAGAGAGAGAGAGAGAGAGAGAGAGAGAGAGAGCACCTCTGGAGTGCTACTGCCCTCTGCCTGTACGAGCCCAGCACTGCAACCCCCCCTGCAACCATTCCACTCCACATACAGTCACGGGCGTGTGAAGTGGCGCATGATAAGGTGCTTATGAAGGCATTTGTTTCCAGCCCTTTTCTAAGGCATGGGATGGGATACGGAGGCCATCTTGGTCCCAGCCACGGCGGCTCAGAACCGCGTGTCTTCAAAATGTCCCCCCAAGGGAACAAGTGTGAAAAGAGATTCATTTGTTACAATATTGTTGTGCTTAATCACTAATTATGGATTAAGAGAGCACGCCTCCGTCTATCCATCCTGTTTTTCGGCTTTGGCAGGGTAATATATGCATTACAGCCTGGCTACATATTAATTCATTATTTACCATTTACCTAATTATTTAATAGAAACATACCTGTGATTTTTTCCACCTGGTGATTATCTAGGTGTACTTTGTTCATGTGAAATAAGATTCATACTCATACATTTAAAATGTCATTTTTAATAATTATATAAAAATACTATTGCCACCCCCACCTTCTCTAAAGGCCCCTAAACCACTAAACAGAAAGCTGGTAGCTAGTTCATGCGTATGCAGTGTGGTTGCCAGTCTGTTCCCAGTGCTGCCACAAACATGCCCACTACGAGGGCCGGGTGCCATAAAAACGAAGGAAGAGGAGGGTGTTCGGAGGGGGGAAGGAGGCAAAAATAGATGCCGGTGGTGTGCTCTCCAAAGCTTTACACAAATGGAATGAACAAAGGAAGCTTAAAGCGAGAGGCTAACGTAAAAGTATGCTATCAACTCGCCTGGAAAATATTAAGCCTGAGTGTGTGCTTTCATTTGGATTCCAGTTTAAATAATCCAACAAAGCACTCAACTGCCATGTTATTTTGTTAGCCAATTAATCCGAAACAGCCTCCATGATATCCAAATCGCCCCTCAAAACACAGACCTGTGACCTCTGAGAGAGCAGCACCTGGGTTGGGCCAAAAGCGGAGGGCTGGCTTTAGGTGCAACACTGGCCCAAACCACCTCAAGGCCTTGTTGTGACTTTAAATGCTGAGCTTCCCCTTGTAATATAATAAATAAACTTATTATACGCAATTTAAATAAAATCATTATACATCAGCCCATGGCTGCCTTGCCTCATCTGAATTGTCTTCACATCTTATGTAGAAATGGACTTTCTGTGTGACTATATGAGTTTTAATAAAACTTTATTAAAGCAACCTGACAACCCTCTCAACTACTGACGGGGCAAAGAAAAACATCTCAGACCATGCGAGGCCTTCGCCAGACTAAAGAGCAAGTACTAATCATTATGCATCATTAGGTGAAGATTTAGCTTAAACATGTTTAGCCGGAATTAAGCAAAGCTGCTGTTGACATGGATTGACTGCTGTAATGCTGTATTGTCACTGCTCCAGGAGGTAGAGGGAGGACTGGCGATTTGGGAGAATGAGGCGCTAAAGCAGGGATTTGTGGGATGCAGGAGGACCGGAGGGGATGGGAAAGGGACCGTTTGGTGACCACGCTTAACAGTGAAAAAGTAACAGTTGTAATGGTGGTAGGACTCGGAGGAGGAAGATGATCAAGTTCTCCCAAGGGCCATGATAAGGAGGTGGTGTAAGCTGCCTGCAGTCAAAATGTCAAGAAACACGGAGGATGCGCCTCTTACTCCTAGTTTTACTCAATCAATGATGATTATCAAAATGGCAGTGGCAATGATTCAAGACATTCAAATTCACTTGTCTTCCAATGCAACTACATCCCAAAACTAGAAGGAATTAGAAAGCTGTTTGGGAAAAACCCTGGGGGGTTTAAAAAGTCAAATGTTTAGTAGCACTTCTGAAGATCTGGATTTAAAAATATCTTCCAGACTTAAGAATTGCAATCATGGACATGCTCCAGTTTCATTTGTAAAAGCTTTAAACATAACTCTAGCAGTACAGTAAAAAACGGCTGATATCCACAGCTTAATACAATGATAGCGACAGACCAAAAGTGCCTGGTATATTTTAAATCTGCCATTTTGATTTGCTGCTGAAATACTCATCTGATGTCCGTATTCGCTAAGTGACAATCTAAGTGCTGCACACTTTTTACGTCTGGGTTCTGGTTGGGCCCAAATTTCTATCTTCTTCTGGTGAAGCCTGCAGCTCCTTCAGTGTTGCTGTAGGTCTCTTGGTTGCCCCTCTGAACAGTTAAATTTCATTAGTTTAATCTGAAGGGACGTCCGATTCTGCCAAGTCCCTGTGGTCCCGTATTTTAAGTGACTGTGAAGTGACCCTTTTCCTAACTAATGCCTTTCATGCTTTGTAAACTGTCAGTGAATCATGGATTTTGCTGTAGCAGACAATTGACTTAATGTGATGCTATTTCAATGGCATTTCAAGTTCACAACAGTGCTTAGTTTAGGTGTGTGAGCACTTACACAATCATCTTATCATGCATTTGATTTTTTGGTATTATTATCATATTGTACGCTTTTAGCATCCTTATCTTGGGGCGACTGTTTGTGGGGCCAGTGGTGGCCTAGTGGTTAAAGTGTACCGGTAATCAGAAGGTTGCCGGTTCGAGTCCCCAGCCACCAAGGTGCCACAGAGCAAAGCACCGTCACCAAACACTGCTCCATGTCTTGAACCGTGTCTTGTAAAGGGTTTAATAATAACAAGTGAAGTGATTGTCATACACAGCACAGCACGAGGTGTACACCATTCCGAAATGTGTCCTCTGCTTTTAACCCATCACCCTTAGTGAGCAGTGGGCAGCCATGACAGGCGCCTGGGGAGCAGTGTGTGTTTTGCTCAGTGGCACCTTGGCAGATCAGGATTTGAACCGGCAACCTTCTGATTGCCAGCAACCTTCTGAGGGGCCACGACTGCCCCTAACTACTGTTTTGAATAAGTGCAAAGACCAGACAAAAGCTGTCCAAATGGGTACAAACCACCATTTGTTAGAAAAGGGAGTGTGTTTTATATTTTAGTGAGGATGTTAAGTTTAAACTACTGTAACGAGGAAAAACGCATTAAACGAATGACAGTGTGTTGTGAGTGTGAGAGAGAAAGTGTCCCTACAGAGGTGATCATGAGGTCTGTCTGCAGACTATAATCCCGTTTGGGGTGAAGTGAGGTACCGCAGATTAACCTGTCCTCCAGCCAGCCACCCTTGGTTTCCACATACACACCATGTGTGGTCATGTCCGCTCTTATTTGCTTGTGACTTTATTGAAGACTGTCAAAGAGCCATCGTTTTGAACATTGCAAGTAAATGTTCTCTTGTAATGCCATCGGTAAATTGCTTTTTAAATTTAATTTAAGCGCTAAATACTACAGGGAGAATTATACCTGTAGAAGTTCAAATTTGCACAACGGGAGCTATAGATATTCTACTTAATTTTTTTAACAACGATCCATTTTGATAGGTGTACTAGAGGTGCTGATGTCAGCTGATGCGCTGTGTTCAACGGTGTTCATGGTCGGTGTATTTGGGTGGTTTATGGCGTGCAGGCCTGTTTACAGCTCATGCCGGTATCAGGCGGTGTAACCAGCTGTATAAAACTGTGTAAAAACCGGCACCAAACTATCACCAGCAGAAGTCGCGTCAGAAGCCTGCAGCCTGCACCAAACACACATCCAGCGTTCTGCTCCGCGCAGTTAATCTGCAACATGCGAAGCTCATGCGTAAACGCGGCCACGTTTTTGCCTCTCCCGGTCTCTGTGAGGGAGGACATGGCGGCGGGGGGAAAGTGAAACGCTAATCCGCGCCACCTGCTCAAACACACGCCCCAAAAACAACACGCGTCCCCGGGGAGGCCCGAGCCGCCGCCGCCGCCGCCCCGCCGGACACTCCGCCGCGAGCGCCAGCGGCTAATCGCCGCCGGAAAGCAAATAGACTTTCGGGGGTTTGGAAAAGGCGGCCGTGTTTGCGCCCGGGCCTGAAACAATATTTTTTACAAGCCATCCAGTCGTGATTAGCACTGGGAGAATTGAATCTCCGCTGGCACTGATCATATTAATATTGGCCTAATTAATTGCGCTGTTTGCCGGAGACGGAGCGGCGCTATCGGACGGCGGGCCGTGACGAGCTGAAAACACTTCCGCGAAGGCCCACAAAAATCTTCTACTAAAGAGTCGGGTTCTCAAGGTCTAAACGTTTCATGCCAGCCCGATATATACCGAGAAATGATCTTCATCGCGCAACAAACATCCCTTACCGCAGGATATTGTCGATAAAATTTCAGGTTTAATAGCCCTGTAGGTGATAAAGGTAAAATCGAGGTTAAATTGTCAAGACGACCGGCCGCCGGTTGATTTAATGCGCTGCGGTCGGCAATGTGTCAGGCAGGAATCTAGACTATTTTGGGAGGAATTCACACACCAGCAAATGCCCAGACATGGTAGCTCACTGACCCTTGATATAAGTCACAGAGGTCAAAGGTTAAGGTCACCATGTGACATGTCGGGGGTACAGCGGTCTGGAGCCAGATGAAGCATGCCGGGGCGTATAGCGACTCAGTAGTAATTACTTTCTGAAGGTGCGTCACCAGACTGAACGTTTACTGCAACCTGTAATATGATGCAAATATCATGAATGTTTCAGAACTAAAGTTTTTTTTTTTTTAATCTCCTGCTGTTAATCTGGTGCTCAAATCGGGAAAAGTAAGTGGACGGGGACTCAATTTAAGGCCTTTTAATTTACACAAACATAAACAAGCAAATGAACTCCAATGGTAAACCTATCTGCAGTGTGTCGGTTTATTAGTGAAACAATTGACTGCCTTAACTCCAGAACCAGGCCTTGAAGAGCTGGGCAGAAACCAGAGCCGTGCAACAAGCCCTTTTCAATAGAGTAGCAGTGGCAGAACTAAACAACCTCTAAAAGCAGCAAATCCCATAAAACAGTGCTTACATTGCCATGGAGTATATTTGGCACAATAAAATAAACAGAGTCTCTTATACGGTCAACTGTCGTTTAACATTTGCAGAGGAACATGGGTGACAAGTTGTGATGATTAGTATTCCTTATAGTAATAAGAAAAAAACTAACACAGAGAGTTTGTGTCTCACCGGTGAGCAGGGAGTGACAGATTATTTATCATGATGAGAAAAAAAACCCAGACCATGTCAGTCCAATCAGTCCATAAATCCATTCCGATTGGCTACTCCTCACAAGACAATCAACCATACATTGTGGTGTTCAGTTTCCACAATGAATTTTCTGAGCGTGGGCAGAACAGATCACAAGCAGCACAACTGGAGTTTCATCGACTGCTCAGAGGACAGATCTCATTGGACGGTTTGTACTTGTGAATGTTGCACATATTTTTTTTTTTTCCCGGTCATTAACTGAAGTGACGTCCGAGCCTTGAGGAGCGATAATCCACCCTCAGCTGGACAAAAGCATGAAGAAGGTTCCGGTCCAAGTTGGTAAGCTGTTCTCCAGAGCAAACCTGTTTCAGGTTGTCAGGTGCGACCACCAGCAAATTACAGAGGGCGTGGAGCGTGTCGAAAAGCTGCAGGACGAGGGGAACCTGTCAGAGAGGAAGGGAACAGTTAGAGTTTGCCCATATGGCCAATCAGCCAGAAGGCTGGTTCAACAATCGGCGGAGTTTGGAGGTCAAAGGACATGTCAGTTACTTAACGTCAATGGTGGCTGGTGATATGTGTCTAAACAAGTGCATTTCTATTTCACCCCGACTGGGCAGCCACAGTGGTTCTTTGGTGTGTGTGTGTGAGGTTATTCAGCCCCTTAAGAAACTATTTTGATAATTACATAAAACTGCATGATGTGTTTTGGCAGAGATCAATATTTGCAATGCAAGTGAAATGCTGTATTAAAAACAACTTTTATTTTCTCTGAAGCTTATTGCAATATCTGACAATGGCAGAACTGCATATTTAAACCAACTCCTCAGGGTGCTGAGCAGGGCAACCAACGCACACGTGGCTGGACACTCACACGACTACACTCAAGTCACGACGAGTTAGGGAATAAGACGAAAGATGAGCGTTGCTTTCAGCATTTACATAATGCACATTTCCCCTTGCCTATTCTCTTGACGTGCCACTGAAGATGATGCTTAAGCCGTCCAGCTCCCACGCATGTCAGCATCTCACAGAGCGGCGAGAGAGCACTAACATACAAACGGCACCTTCTCCTCCCACAGATGTCAAAGAACCAACAGTCACGCCTTGCGTTTACCTTTTGAAAAATAATATTCAGCTGATAAAAGCTTCTGAGGATTTTTTTTTCCAAGCCACACATCAAAAAACGTGTAGGTGGCAAACAATAAGAGGCAAGGAGCACCTGTACCAGCTGAATGTAGTTTCAACCATGCTGTTAATCTGCATTCTTAAAACAGAGCAGGTCTATTGCCTAGTCTTCTATGTTACTATCTTTCCGCAGGCAAATGTGAAATACATTTTGGCAATAATTACCATACCTCTACTAGTGAACAACATTTAAAAACACATATTTGTTACTGCTCTTTCTTTTATGGCTCTTTCTCTCTTTTCTTTAAACATTGTCAAAAAACCCTACCAGTTACACATATTTTATGTTAAGGAGGTAAAAGTGTAATACTTGGTTATGTTTGCAATTTTTGCATATTGGTTCATTGTTTACTTGCAACATTTGCAATACTGTGGTCTGTAGCAGTTGCAGAAAGCATTTCACTGCACATCATACCGTGTATGACTGTGTATGTGACAAATAAAATTTGAATTTGATGTGAGCGATGGGCCTTACTCACCCGGAAGTCCTTGGCACAGCGGCGGTACTCGGCCACATCGCAGATGGCTAGCATACCACCCATGGAACTGTAGCTGTACTGCTGCAGGTGCTCGTGGATGAGGCGGTGGAACCTGACACCCAGTTCTGTCAGAACCGTATCCACATTCTTCCCGTCCATGGACTTCCTCACTCGTTCCACCTGCTGCCTCACGTATGCACACACCTTGGCGCATGCCTAGAATAAAAAAATAAAAAAATAAATAAAAAAGACAAGGAGTATCACAACACAAATGTGACATTAAAAAGCCCATTCATACACCAATTGCAAATATCGAACAGCGCTAAAAAAAAAAAAAAAAAAAAAAACTTACTGTAGTGTACTGAATCATGACATTGTTCTCGTCCTCTGGCTTGAAGTCTGTCTTTTTTTGCTCAGTAGCCAGGATGTGTTTCATCTGTCCCACCATACAGTTTAGTGTCCTGAAGAGGAGAATCCCCAAAACAGATCAGAATCAGTCTTTACATTTATATGATCCAGTATGAGGCATTTCATTATAAGGAATTTCCACACAATTCAATTTTGAAGTCTATGTGCCTTTTTTGTCTGATGTACTGATTAAGTACTGGCGTAGAAGTCTTAATTTTGTAGAAGAAAGTGAAACAAATAAAAAAGGAATTGTTATTGGTGGGATTTCAGCAGTACTAATGAAAGAAGTGCTATTAATAAGTGCTATTAATTTACCTGTCAATTCCAGTGTCTAACTTCACCTCCATCTGTTCGATCACCTCCTTCTTCTTATGGAGGCATTCAGTTAGCTTTGGTGAAGAGCTATAAGTCCAAAGGTGAAAAAGTAAATGACAAAACATGAATAAATGTTAAAGCTAACTTCACTGGCTCAACTCATTACAATTTACTGTGAAAACACTTCCTGCGCTGGTAAAATACACTATGAGACCATATACAAAATGCACAATTAATGTTTACATTTCAATACATTTCAACCTTATTGGTGCAATCTGTCAGGTTTTTTTTTAATACTGCACTGATTTCTGTTTTGTGAGGCTTCTTACCTGATTAAAGGCATGAGATTATCATTAAACTGCTTATCAAAGAGGTGAAAGATGGTGTTTGCCTGCTGGACTACATCCAGGAAGTAGAGGTTGGCATTTTTAGCATCGGCAGAAGGGATAGCTGTTTGGGGGAAATATAAAGTGATTCCTCTGGATATATAATCATTCTGACAAACCTAAACACGCATGAAGAGCAAGTTGGCTCTACCTGACAGGCCAATTTCCAGGGCATAGTCAATGTAGTCCACACAAAGGTGCTCCACAAGTAGAAGAAAGATAGAGAAGGCATTCTTGGGAAGGTCTGCCGGATCTGAAAGCTATTGAAATACAAAAGGTCAATACCAAAAAACCTTCTATGGAACATTTAGCTCATAAATAACTGAAAACTATTGGAATGGTCTTGTAACTAAAAGATTACAAGGGTATCGCTGACCTTATGGCACCTCTCAAAGGCATGGCGTGTTTCTTGCAGAAGGTTGACCACAACCACCTGAGAAAGGAAGGTCTCTCCATGTGTCTCAATGCTGGGGCCCAAAGGCAGGTTGGTCCGTTGTCTGATGCGTTCTTTGAGCTCCTGAATACTGTGTGAAAAGGTAGAAACAAAAATTGATGAAAAAGGAAAACAAAGGAAACAAGGCCTCCATATTATGGAGCTTTACGGTAGTGATAGAATACAGGAGAGGGAAGTCTTTACCTGCCTGTGCCCACTGGGCGTTTCTGATGGTGCTTGGAGTCGTAGAACCGCTGCAGTATCATAGCACTGCGATTCTGTAGATATTGACGCTCCATATCAATATAACTTTCCAGGTAAGAAGAAAAGATATTCTTGGTCAGCTTGGACAGAAAGGTCTGCTTATCAGTGCCGAGGTTGAACTCAATCAGCTGGGCAGTCAGCAGTGTGGTCCTGGAAAAATGCGCTGTGGTGATCTCTCAAGTAATCAAGCTAATCTCCATTTTATTATCCAGGGTCTAGAGCTCTAGCTGAGCCTGAAAGGTGGTTTCATTACCTGGAGTAGAGGTCATAGAGGTTTATGAGGTATTGCTCCACATCAGACTGGCGGGCCTCATCCAGTTTCTCTTTGACATGGGCCTGGAACAACACCAAAAAAAGAATTCATGATTTACCACAAAGGACTTTTTACCTAACCAATAAATAAGTAAAACTAGAGACTTACATGTAGCTTATTCTCAAAAATGCTCTGAATGAGTTTGGCCATCACAGTCTCTGGGCTGCAGAACACCTCTCCCACCTGCTTACTGACCCGCTGGCACAGAGAGGCTGTGTCTTGAAATACATCATTGCACATGAAGGCTCCCTGGTCACAAAATGGAATGTAATATTACAAATCTGGCATCCTACCGCTATCTGGAATCAGCACAGGCCTGTGCTAAAATAATGTAGACTCAGCTCATCCACTCACCTCCTGACACTGTTTGATGTAAACGTCCACACAGTGGGCATAACCCTAATAAAACAAAGAAAAACAAGATATTATTATCATTATACCATGATACAATTAAAATAATTTATTAATAACTGACTTTTTGGATGTGATTCATTAATCAGTGTTCAAAAGATTGATATCCTTACAAGTACTCAGGAAATTATGTAATTCACTATGTAATAATCAAATATGAAAGCATTTTTATAACAATCATTATAATTGATTGACATTATGAAAATTGTAAGTTTAATGTCATATTGCTAAAAGCATAGAAGAGGGTTTTGATGCACACCTTAAAATGAAGAAGGACTGCTGCCACCTCGCGCATGCGTCCAATCTCACCCCTCCGCTGGGCGGATGTGAACTCCTGGATCAACTGTCGTTCCAGGTCATGATACTTACCTGGCAGCCAACACACATTTAGCAACCAACACATACGTCTATGCAACCAATTTCTACATATTTAACATGTTAAATAAAAAAATAGTGCAATTAACACAGCAGCATTTTGCTTCTTTCCTGTGTGTGGTCAGACCTAAAACTCAAAATTCATAATAGCCAGGCACAATCCCTACATAAATATGGAGACGAACAGTGAAACAGTTTTGTGGCTGATAAGAAATATTTTGCTCGTGCATTTATATCATTTTCAAATGGAGACACAGAAGAAACGCACTTAAGGTGCAGAGTGTTTCATTTAAAAAAAACCAAACCAGATCAAACCCCTTTTTTGTCATATCATGCTTTAGTCTAAAAAATGGATTCTGATTAATTAGATTCCTTTTTTTTTTTTTTTTTACAAATAAGTGCCCTACTATACTGTAGCCCTGCTATATCACTTCACAATCACGTCACATTCACTATATCAACGACAGCCGCTTACTTGCTATTTTGGCCTTGACATCAGCAAACCTGTCAGAGAGAGAGAGAGAGGGGAGAGAGACCTTAACAAGTTTACTTTAGTTTATTTATGTTAAATAATTAGCCACATCATTGCGCGCATATACACACACACACACACACACACGCACATAAATGAGCTCACCTGTCAAAAGGCAACTCCTGTGCAATTAAGTGCAGCTTCTGAATGATGTCAGCAGCTTCTTGAATCTACAGAAAGAGCGAGACAAACACACAGAGAAAGAATGAGAGAGAGTTGTGAGGTGGAACAAATGAGAAGGTGAGGCCAGAGGCTGCACCTTCAGTCACAGAGAAGCGCCTTAACAGGAATCTCTCCCCCTCCCTCAGCTTGTTCACCTCAGGACCTGATAACCGCCGGCTCCGGCTTCCCTCTCCGCAGCAGCACTGGCGGCAGCACGACAACACAGGGGTCGTTTCACAGTGCCACATACCTGCCATGAATGGACTATAAATCCGAGGACATCCTTCCTAAATCTCCCTCTGTAATCTGTGCTGATGGGCAGGAAGGAGTTTTTTTTTTTTTTTTTTTTTTAAATAGGTGCGTGACTAGAACCCCCTGCCTCTTCCTTAACCTTACACGCGCATGCACACAAAAGGCCCGCCATCTAGGTTTTCCTCTGCTCCCCTAGCTTCTGCCTGCCTGCCTGCCTCAACTAACATCATTACTGCGCTCCCATGAGGTGGATCCAGCCTTTTCTGCTTTCCTCGCCGAGGTTTTCTAAGTATCTGTCCCCCAGCTAAGATTAGCTAAATCCCATGTAAGTGATGTAGCCGTCTCCCAGCAGCGAGGGTTTAGCAGCACTTGTCTCCACACTGGCGGGCCTGGCCCTCCCTTTCAGAGGGATTAGCCGAGCAGTCCTGTCCTCCATCTCCTTCCTTCCCCTTCCCTTCCCTTCCCGCTCACCTCTTGTTCCTTTCCCTCCTTCCCTGACACGATCCTCTCTTTTCTAAAGACCCGTAGGTGGGCCCGTCAATGTGTGAAGGCTCCTTGATCTTCCTGCGGCACACCCCGACGTGCTGGTGTGCAGGTGACAAATGCTAGCAGTTTCATAGCTTCCCTGTATCACATGGCTATTTACGTGGTAAACAGGTGAGCTGGACAAGAGTCCGGGTGTTTAAAGTATTACCCCACTCCTCTTTTACAGCAGCCTACAGGATCTCGAGCATCTTACAATCCGGACAAATTAAATCTTAGTCATAAGTCAATTAGAAGATCAAATGAGGATCAATGTAATCAGATTAGGCAATATGAAATATTTCAGCTACATAAATATTGCTCAACATACACGCGCTGCAATAATGTCATTATTCTGCTTTGTCAATATAAAAAGCCAGAATGTCACAGCTGTCCCGTTTTGAATTCCCCTTCAACCTTGGTTCAGAAATTCATTAAACCTAAACCTGTGTGATTCACTGTGTGGCTGATTATACATGGGATCAGAACAACCCTGAATAAGCATTAAAAAAAATAATAAAAATAATAGTGACAAACTAAGAGAGTACACTTTGTTGTTTCTATCATGTAGTTTAAAATGATACCCCTAACTGTCCCCTAAGTGGGTTATTAAAAGTCATCAGTCCTCCAACCCTGAACTGCCTCAACTGTTGAGCTGTGACCTTTTCAGGGTTTATGAAGACGTCACTGCGCAGCTCCCCATCCAGAAACTCGTTGAAGTAGGTCATGAGCCTCTGCGCCTCCACTGCCCTCTGTCGGGGAGTGTTGACACCCTCCAACTGATCGCCCAGGTGACACACTTTGGTGGCCACATAGCTGATGTGCTCATCAAGCTCCTGGAAATGCTGAAAGGCCACCTGCAAATATGCAAAGAACACTACCTCAAGCAAAACGGCTTATCTACCATCCTTCAATATATGATGTAATGATTGGTCCATCATGCTCCATGACATTATACAGACACAGTTATAATGAACTGTGAACTGTGTATGGCACCCCAGCATACCTGGTTGCTCCTCTGAAGGTCTTGAACTTTGTGGGCGAACTCTTTGGCCTCGCGGTGGCACTGCTGCTCTAACTTCTCCACCTTCCTCTGGATAATCTCATCTAGCTGCTTCAGCTCCTCGATGTGGTTCACAAACTCCTCCAACAGCCTGAGGGAGCAGAAATGGACACCCACACGTCTATTCTTAGATTGCTACACCAAATCAGACGACCTGTGAGTGTGTTTATATGAGAGAGAGATGTAGCAGCATGAATGGCACCAGAAGCAAGTTTCTTAAGTTTTAATTCAGTTCAAGCAAAATGTGAAGCACAGCACACGGTGCACACAATGAAATGTGTCCTCTGCATTGAACCCATCCCCCTTGGTAAGCAGTGGGCAACCATGAAAGGTGCCCGGGGAGCAGTGTGTGGGGACGGTGCTTTGCTCAATGGCACCTTCCGATGCTGCTAGGCTACCATTAGACAATCTGTGCGCTGTTGCAACAATTAATTTTGTTCTCCTGTAAAAACATAATGCATTCATTCTGACACTGCGCGATGCAACACACACACCGATGAATACACGCTACTGGCACAGCACAGACTGGTCAGCCAGAAATCTGAAAAGCTGCAGCTACAGATACTGCACACAGTTTTCCCATCATTATTTGTGTTCCAGCTCCTGAAAGAGCGCCTATCAGTAAACAGTTTAAGCAAGACTGAATTAAGCGCCATGTTGTGTTTGCACCGACCACTTTTGCCGCTGTTTGCACTTCTACCTAGTGCCACAGATTGTCATTTTTTATGTGTGAGTGTAATGCTGTGTATATATGCATAGAAATACAGCACCACCCAACACATTAAGAGCTTCGTCAGCACTGTCAGGGTGCCTGAGCCAAAAGCTCCAAGTCAGCAGCTCTGGATTCTCTGGGTGCTGGAGAAATATCCAGAAATGATGAGTATATAATCTCTCATAATAATAATTCCCTCAACGCTTGCTAGAGCTTAAAGACTTCTCCAGCACTTGCTCATTTTAGCACTCCCTGTCTTCACATTTTTATCACACCAGACTAGTTATCTGCGACAGAAAAAACCCCACAACAAACAGGCATATGACAGTTACAGTCATTTAGACTGAAGGTTTGATCTAAATACTTGGCTATTAAGAAAGAAAAAGAGGAGAAACCGTAACTTTTTTAAATTTCCAACAATCAAACCATCTGGCCTACACAAGATCTGGCCTACCCGTTAATTTACATATAGCAACCATCCTGCACTTGACTCCCTATGCGGAGAAAACTGCTCTATCAGCATAGACAAACCATGAATAACAGCATATTATTGGTGAGAAGAACACTTGCCTCAAAGTATGGCTTGAGTTCTTGATATCCTCAGAGATTTTAATGTCCCCACTGTCTGTAGTGAAAAGTGAAGTGCACACAACGAAATGTGTCCTTTGCTTTTAACCATCACCCTTGGAGAGCAGTGGGCAGCCATGAAAGGTGCCCGGGGAGTGCATTTACCGATTAAAAGAGCAGCTAAAAACATTTCTTTGCATTGATGTTCTTTTTTCGTTTCTTGTTAATTATAATTGTCCATCTCTTACTTACTTATTGGCTGTTATCTGCATCCAAGGTTCTTCTAATATCTGAAGGCTGCCCTGAACATGCTGTTCTGAACATTTAAATGATTAGACTTTCTCTAACATGTTTCTCATATATTTGTCATAAATCATTTTAATTATATACAGCTCCTCTTTAGAACTTAAACAGTGATAAGACATTAAAATAAAAAAAAGTTATGGCTCAACTATAAATAGTAAATAAATGAATCCAGTTGATACGGAGAGGAAATTCTAATTTAATTAACTGGTTCAGTATATTTCAACATATATAGTACTTATTGTGTGATATAAATATAATGTAAACATGAGAAAAACTCAGAAGAGCAGCATCTAACATGCCACTTAAAAGTATTCTTTAGATTCTTTTAAGGTAAACTATCATTTTATCATCAAATTGCAGGTTTCAGAATCACACCGAACACTGAGATCTCTCATAGGAATTGTATTGCTATTACTTGTACTACTTAATAGGCTTTGCTATGCAGGTAAATTCATGTGGTCTTCTTCTTTTCAAATTAAGACACATAAATACAAACTACTTTGAAGAAACCTTTTTTCTTCCTTTGTTCCTTTTGCCTATACTGCTTATTCTACGGGTCGGCCCTGCAGTCACCCACTGGGCCGCTTACTGAGGTATAAAAAATTAAGTTGGCACACGCATTTTTTTCACATGCTCTCTTGCTCATGGTATTTTACTCAATAGACCTGTGTTCATTGATAAAATAGTACAAGGGATGGAACATGGGGATCTTTTAGAAGGGGGATGATTTTGACTTTTTATTTCAGGGGAATGACATCCCTACTCATCCACCCTCAACTTGAGTACTGATAATCTAGCCACTGCAGGACCATAGACAGGTGAGAGGAACTTGTATTAATGTTAAATAATCCCACAAAGTGAAATTTTCATGATAGGGGACCTTTAATAATTGAGGCATATTAATTTGTTATTATTTACATTACTAACATGTTTTCACAACCAGTGTCTTAACAGTCTTCAATTATCATTTTGCACTGAGCCAATATTCATTACATGTAAAACTGCAAAAAAATTAAATATATATATATATATATTTTTTTATTTTTTTTTTTTTTTTGAATTTCAGAATCATTTGTCACTGATGAAATATGCATGAAATATAAGAACACATGAAAATTTCATGCTGAAGTTCAACAAAATGAACATATTTTCCTGCCCTACCTTTTAGGATCAAAGGCCTCTGCCCCCCCTTTAGAGCCTCCACCAGGGGTCCTCCAGGCCAGCCTCTCGATGTACTCATCAGCATCAAAAGGTTCCTAAATGGGTAGAAACAGATCAACTCATTCGTTCTGATTAAACCGTCTAATCACCCATACTGAGTCTATTTATATTTTATATAAGTGTAATATATATTTTATATATGCATAATTATAACTTTTTGTGTAATTTTGCTGTCCAGATTCGTTGCTATAATGCACTAAACCTCTTGTTTAAACACAATAATTTTTCATTAATTATCATTAACTGGCCAATAACAGGGGTGCCAACGCTGCACAGAGTTTTGATTTGTAAGTTTGGTAATTCACCAAATCAGGCGTTTTAGTGTTTTTAGCAACACAGCTAGCTATCCTGGCATCTGTTGGGAGACGAGAATTTAGAAAGACTGGTGTGATGAAACATATTGCTGACAGTGAGCGGCGGAGAAACACACATAAAGAAAATTTGTCTGTCAAACCCACAGTTCTGATCAAAGATTTGTATCGAATATTGAATGTTAGCCCTTCGCAGCACTGCAGCCTTTACCTCGAAGAGCTGAGCTGTAGCCATGGTTCACGTCGCTTTGTTTCCTTGGCTTGGATCTTCTGCTAAAGCAGACAAGGTCCAACGTTGGATGAATTTTGACGAGAGCCTTTTTAACATTTATTTGGGAGCCCGCTACTTCCTGCTGGCAGCTGCCATGGACAGGGCGGAAATGTGAAGTAGAAAGCATAAATGGGCTGGGCTCGGACGCCAGAGAGCCGTTCGCCTGCCGCAGACTTAAATGCGCTCTGTACACCGTATGAACTGGCCAATGTGGCAGTGTATGTTTTGTAGATCGGTGAATCTGTCGGTGGCTGCGTCACTCGAACACAACCCATCCCCTACGATGGTGACGCGCATGCGCAAACGGCGCATGACTGGTCACGTGGCCCTTGAAAACAGGAAGTTCGGATGTGCACGTTTGTTGAATTTTCCTTCTCCCGGTGTATTTTATGGAAACGTTTTGGCGCTTCTTTATTCGCGTTGTGCAGGACACAGAGCAGAACCACAGCATATTTGCGCCATGAGCTTCCGCGCGTTGTGGGTTGTGTCTCACGAGAAGGGAGAAGGAGCAACAGTGCGCTTCTCCAGGTGAGTGCTCTGGAGCTTGCGTGTTGCCCGCTCTCGCCGCTTAACCCAGATGCTTTAATGTCGCCCCGCAGGCGCTATCCGACTGTGGAGCGGCGAGCCAGATCTCTGGCAGGTAGCCGGTACGTGGCGGTCCCTGAAGACCGTGTCATTCCTCGGCTTCTGCTGACTGAGCTGGGTCTGGCGGAGCCTGACAAGCCTTTTGTGGCCTCACGGGATGACTGTAGCAGGCAACAGTGCTCTCCAGCCTTAGAGCTCCGGGTGGATGGGCCAGGTGAGAAGACCCTCTGGCCACTGCTGACAATCACCCACGGAGGGCTCATCGTCGCCTGCCTCCCGCTGATCGAGGGTCCCGTTGAGCCACGGCCGCCCCTTCCAAGCCAGATTTCTGTCTCTCAGGGCTTAGCCTTCCTGTCTGGCCTCCAGGCTTTTCTGTGTGGGCCTGGACCCAAACTGTCAGAACCTGAGGTGCTGGCGAACCGACTGGCTTCCTTGCCCTCAGCTCTCCTGCAGGTTTGCCCATTGGGCACTCCCCTGGACACACTGACGGCTGGAACGCCACCAGCACCCACTGCTCCCGTGCCAGGCGGTTCCCAGAAGCAGCCAGCCTGGAAGGCAGGTTTACACAAGGGGAGGTCTGCAGTGACCGTAACTGTTACCGAGACAGTGAGGTCCATGCAGTACGGCAAGAAAAGCAGACAGGACCTCTGGGATGTCTATGGCACCGTTGTGTGCAAGGTAGGTGCGAATAAAGCATTTTTCTATGGTGCACGCTTATAAAGAGTCTCGACTGATCAGGGAAGGATGCTTAATGTCTCAATTTACCTTTACATACCAAACATGAAAATTCAGAACAAAGTAACTAATTAGACACAGGAATTTGCAATATTGTTAGAGTGTGTGATAAAAAAAAAAAAAAGTGGACACCCATGATACTTTTTTCAGATTTTCTACATTTCTGAATATAAATATATTCACTGTCAACATCACCAGAGTGATGTTGAGTGTAAAGAGTTTGCTTTGAATTTATTGTATAGAGACATGCTACACAGTGTCCTATCCAGTATGTGTTATCTTAGATGTTTTGATGCACAATAAATTTGAACTACGATTCCATTTGAATTCTTTTGAATCAAGTTTTAAAAGACTCATTTAATGAAGTGGACGCTAATTGTTTAACCCATGTTGCTAATGTAAATCAGTGCTGCATTATTTTTCATTCTTAAATCAAATGTTTTAACCTAAATGATATGATTAATGCAATACATCAACTGGCTGCTTCTGATGTCCTGTCTTACACATCCAAGCCCTCATGCTTGTTAGCATTTTTCAAAACCATTGATGCAAATTATTAATGTTTCACTGGATTCTTTTTCTAATTCCTTTTCTAAGTGTGAAGTAGAGGGGGTCCTGCCCAACGTAACAGTCACCCTCACGTTGCCACCTAATGGTTCGCCTCTTCAGGACATCCTGGTTCATCCCTGTGTAACAACTCTGGATTCTGCCACACTATCAGCCAGCAGCATGGACGACGGTGACTGCTCCATGTTCTCGGGTCCCTATAAGTTCCCCTTCTCGCCTCCACTGGAACCTTTCAGACTTTGTAGTTACACATCACAGGTAACAGAAGCATCATAGCAGAACGTGAGTCAGATTACATTGAACCGTGGTGAATGGTTCAGGATCCTAGAACACTAATGCCAGATAAAAAATAAATTACAGAAATAAATTGTAAACAATTTGCTGCATAAATAAAGATTGATAGCAGTAATGGCTGCTTGGTAGTTACCTGTAGTTTGGAAAAGAAAAACAGCCATATTTGGTGTTTCATTATATCTTTTAACAATGTTAAACAAAGTTTTAAGTGAACGTATTCCATTGCATTTTTGACAACTCTCATATACCTCATTTTCTTTGTTCTGGATGGTTTAACTTCTGCCAAGTAAGTGTATTGCTTCTGCCTTAAAATACTCTACAAAGTTCTATTTGCACTGTATTATGTCCTGACCATCACCTAACATGCTCCCTGTTTGTTCCTGAAGGAACATTGTCTCTGTACTCTGTTCTCTGTGATGACAAGCTCCTGGAATTCGAAAGTATTATCCCCTGTTGTTTTTTTAAAATGTAATTTAGACTAGACAGTTTGGTATTTGACTGCCAGATTAGTGAAAGCAGATGTGTAATTTTTTTCCCCTCAATTGATCAGGTTCCTGTCCCTCCTATTCTGGGCTCGTACCAGTTGAAGGAAGATGAGAATCAGTTGCGGCTGAATGTGTCTCTAAAACTTCATGAGAGTGTAAAGAACAGTTTTGAATACTGCGAGGCTCACTTGCCATTTTATAACAGGTAGGGTGGTGTGAAAAACTAAGCAAAGAATTAAGCCATTATAAATGAACATAAGGCAATCAGATTTTTTTTTCTGAAACATTGTGCTATATGACGAAGGTATGTGATTAAGGCGTGAGGACAAACTAAAAATTCTGATAAAATGTCTCTGCTGCTGATTCTTCTGTAGAAATCTGATGGGAAATGTGGATGTGAAGGTGAGCGCAGGACAGCTGGAAGTTTCTAAAGAGAAGAATCTGCTGGTCTGGGTTTTAGGTAGGTCACGATGATGATGGCGGCGGCGGTGGTCAAAATACCTTCAGTGGCCTTTTCTGAAATGGTCACCATCCTATCTTGCTGCAGGCCAGAAGTTTCCCAAGTCCCGTGACGTGACGCTTGATGGTGCTGTGCATTTTTCCAGCCAGACAGCAGGACCAACTGATCCTCTCTGCACTGGCCTCACAGCTTACATCAAAGTGAGTGCAGAATGGAGTACTTGTGTAATTGGTGTGAAATGAGGCCTGAATGCTCATGGCCGACTGTCTCGTTTCGCAGCTGTATTTCCGGGTGCCTGACTTGACTTTGTCTGGATGTTGTGTGGACCAGCATTCAGTTCAAGTGTATGCCTCAGCAAAGCCACGAATTGTCACATGTGAGTGTATAGAAGTGTTCACAAGATTAATGTTATAGGTATTTCACCTGTTATTATCTAATAGTCTTCTTAACCTGTGCCCTGCTATGTTTTTGCAGTTCGGGAACTTGTATCTTCAGAATATTATATATGGAATTCCACAGGAGATGCACCGGTATTACCTGGCGCTATTATGATGTAGTGTGATCATCTGAAGCCATCAATTCAGAAGGCCAGGCTCACCTGTCCAGAAGTCTTTGTTTATGGACTAAAAGAATCATAAAAGCCAACTGTTTTATCGGGATTAATTTTGCAGTAAAGAATAGTTCATACACTTGCGTTTTCAGACTTCTGTCATTATGCACTCTAATACTCTGTGTCCCTTTGTGCTAACAACCGGGTTCTCTGTTAAACAGTGGGAAGTGGTGGCCTAGCGGTTAAGGAAGCAGCCCCGCAATCAGAAGGTTGCCGGTTTGTGGCTGCCCACTGTTCCCCAAGGGTGATTGTTTAAAAGCAGAGGACACATTTTGCCACTACACTTGAAACAGTTTTGAAACTGTTGTACTTGCAGATCCATTGTGCTTGTATAGCAAATTATGCACACTTTCCCCTTGGGATGCATTCATGGTCTAGTCCAGGCTTTCCTTTTAAATTCACCCTTCTACGTTTTCCTTTTAAATTCACCCTTCTATTCAATCATTTAAAATCCCAGTTTAATGCTGGCCTGTGAATGCACTGTTGACCAGTGGGTTCAGGACTATGGTACACTGTTGGATGAATCATTTTAGTTCATTGGCACAATGGAAAGTGCTTTATTTGTGTGCTCTTGGGGTGTTAAATGCAAATTAGGATTATTCTAGAATGGCCAATTGACAATGTTTTGCCATGTAGTGACATCTAGAGGAATTTTTGAGGGGAAATGTATTTATTCAATGCATGGTCAAAAAACTAAATAAATAAACATTATAACAAACATTAATACCATTTGGCAAGTAAAATAAAAATAATCTGTTCATATTAATAATGTTTCAAAGAAACAATATTTTCTTTTTATATGAATTACTTTGTGTTTTCAGTCAATGGTCTTAAGACATTTTGTCTAATTATTTACCCTTAATTTTCCTTTGAGATCAATAAAGGATCTAACCATTTAATACAATTCCACAAGTTACTTTTGAGTCTCTCAAAATTGTCAATATATTACGCGTTGAGATCTTCCTGCTGTCGTAAATTAAAGTGACGTAAAATGTCTGTTCCGCTTTACGGCAGCTGCTAGCCGAGAACCCTTGTGAAGTGAGTTGAGTAATGGCCCGAGGAAGCACGAGCTGTCGTACAAAACGGCAAAAATAAGTTTCCGTTAGGCGACACCGTCGACGCCGCCGCCGCCACGTCCGTCACTGACGTTCGGCCGAGTCTGTACCCACCGTCGCGGGTTTTTTCGCTCATTTCTATTTACTGAATGAAGTGGAATGGCTGAAGTGCCGCCTGGGCCTAACGCGCTGCCTGCATCCCCGGCCGAAATTCTAGCGCTGTCCGTGGGTGGGTGCGCTCTGTTGGGGAGTAATGAGGACCGGGCTGTCTCCGCGGCTGGACAGCACCAAGCGGCTGAAAGTAAAGGGCTGATCAAGTCCAACCACAACAACCTCCAGACCCAGCAACTCAACGGCTTAGTCGGTCGCCCGCAGGCCGGCCACCAGCGCGGCCGCAGCCACCTCATCCACCCGGCATATAAAAAGAGGCTCCCGGAGGATGGCGAGAACGCCGGGGACGAAAACAACGCGCCAGGCACGGACTGTGGACGTGGTTCCTGTCCGCGGACGCAGAACCACACGCTGCCGGCCTGCGCGGCGGCTGACTCGGGTCGCCCGGAGCCTGACAGCCCACGCGTGGGCACGAAAAGGACAAGCGGCCGTTTCCGAGAGGACCGCGGCGACAATGGGTCTGTTTGCTCCAAGGGGGGCGTCGAAGGCCTCAGCGCGCACCCCGGTCCAGCCTCCCCGGCCGCGGAGATGGCGAGGCTGGCGTTAGATGGAAGGATCGCGGAGGAGGAGGAGGACGACGACGTGTGCATCGGATACGTGCGATACGAGTCCGAACTGCAAATGCCGGATATTATAAGGCTGATCACTAAGGACCTGTCGGAGCCCTACTCCATCTACACGTATCGGTACTTCATCCACAACTGGCCGCAGCTCTGCTTTCTGGTACGTGACCCTCATTTCAGCCGTCGGCGTGTACGAACCTCGCCGGCTCGAACCGACTCGCGTCACGACTCGCTAGCCTCAGCGCACTTCACTGTTACACCGAAGGTGCGAGTCGCGGGGAGGACTCGAGCATTTAGCTCGGCTCCTTGACCGGCTCCGGTTCAACCGGGTCTGTGTTCGAACACGCGACGCCGCGGAACCGGAGCCGTGGGTCTCCTCGACCCATCAACATGGCGCCGTGACAGCAGCTCACCGCCCCCGACTCGCTGTCAGCGTTGACGCTCGCCATGCTGCGCAAGGGTGACTTGATTCGACGCGGGTACACGTGCGTACAGGCCTGGGCGCGATATGTCGATATCGCGAGATTTGCTCATCATCTCTGTAATGACGTTTCATCTTTAGATTTACCCCGAGACTGAATACACTGAGCAGCACATCTACTTAGCAAAATCTCCCAAGGAGCAGCGGTTCTTACATTCATTTCAGTGCAAATATATAATTACTTTGGAATGTTCTGTCATTTTAAATTTAAATTGGGTTGTTATCATTTAGGTAGGTGGTAGTCGCCAAGCGGGTAACATGCTCGCCTATGAACCAGAAGACCCAGGTTCCCTGTCCCTTTCACTACTGATTGCAAGTTGCTCTGGATAAGGGCGTCTGATAAATGCTGTAAATGTAAATTTATGAAGGGGAAATAGTGTAATGTCAATGGTCTTGTGAATTTGGTTTTAATTACCTAGCTTTGATTCTCACCTGTCTTTACAATGATGCAACACCAAATTTACCTTGTTTTTATTCTTTTCCATTCAGAGATCTGTATATTATGACTTATCACTGTAAATGTCATGGAAATGCCTCTAAGTATGACACTTCAACAGCAGTAATGTGACTGAGTTGTTCCTTTGTGACATCTTAGGCCATGGTGGAGAATGACTGTGTGGGTGCCATCGTGTGCAAGCTGGACATGCACAAGAAAATGTTCCGTCGTGGCTACATTGCCATGCTGGCAGTGGACTCAAAGTTCCGGAGGAAAGGCATTGGTAAGATGAGTTTCCGAACAATTCTGGAACATTCCGAACATTCTATTTCCCCACAATTTATATTATATGCATTCATCTTATCGTATGAATACAACATTTGCATATACAGGTACTAATCTTGTGAAGAAGGCGATATATGCCATGGTGGAGGGCGATTGTGATGAGGTAAGTCTGAACGTGTAATTGTCATATTTGTTGTAATGCAGACCACTGGAAACATAAATGTTCTAAATACATGGTTTTGTGCATGTAGATTATAACGGTTTAGCACAATCATAAAAACATTTTTTTATAATGTTAAGCTTTTGCAAAGTAATCAAAGGGAATACAATGAGCAGGTCAAGATTACCTTCCTTTGTAAAGTCTTATCTGAAGCTTTATTTCAGTGTCAGACCTATAATGTTAATTAAGAGGAACTTTTCAGATTGTGTATGATGTAATGGCAGTTTTTACTGTTTACTGATTCTTTCTTGTCATAGGTGGAACAATTCAATCTTTACATTGTTTATTTATGTTTGCCTATCTCATATTCCTGGAAATGTTTATAAATGTTATTTTTTGGGAAAATAATTTGTGTTAAGTTGTTTTAACAGTTGTGTTTTGTCTGCTCAGGTGGTGCTGGAGACTGAGATCACCAACAAGTCCGCTCTGAAACTGTATGAGAACCTGGGCTTTGTCAGGGACAAGAGGCTTTTCAGATATTATTTAAATGGTGTTGATGCCCTCCGGCTAAAACTGTGGCTTCGCTGAAAGTGAGCTCCCCGGGCTTGTGCACCCCCGGTTCCGCTTTCTCACAACGCACCACTGGCTACAGGGACACGCCTCAGCTTCGGTGATGGAGCGATGAGTGGACTGTGAATACGCTGAGAGAACGTTCACACAACCAAGTGTGCTCAGAAAACAAGAAATCCAATAATAAACTACACTCTGAAAGTATTTTTATAACTTTGGGCGAAGTTATTGAGCGAGGAGGGGGTGTGTACACGTGGCATGGAGCTGGACAGCCACAGATGCCATGCCATTCAGTCAGCCCTCGGGCCCATTTACGTTCACGTGGCCAGCGGGAGAGAACAGAGTAGAGTGGTGGTGATGGGGAGAGGCAGCTCAGAATCAACCAGGGAATTGGGAATGGACTGGGATTTGTTGGGGGGGGGTATTGAAGTTGACAAGCTCACTTCTTTCTGTCATTGTTTTCTACGATTTCTGGCAGAGGGATAGAATGAGAGCCAAGAGTCTAAAAAGCTAAGATCAGTTAAATGGATATTTGTGGATTTTATCAAATAATTTGTTCTTTTTTTTTTTGGTTTGTCCAAATTTATGAGGAAGGTGTTAACTGATAGTTTCTTCTTGACAGGGGGGGTAAGCTTATGTGCACATGGGGGTCTGCTGCTGCTACTTTGTTCTGTGGTGCTCAGTTTTAGAACAAACAGACGCTCGCACCGTTATGCATTGGTGTGGGAGAATTTAGCACTTGCTGAGCGTTTATGTTTTGCTCCAGGTCCTTTTTCGTGGGTCTGGACAAATTGTGGTCTGTTTGCAGGGTAATGCACACCACTGCTCACGTACCCAGATAATCATATTTTGACATTTGAAGGAAACACTGTGAAAGCTGATGCATCAGAGTGGTTTTATTTCCCGTTGACACCTCTGGTCACACATTTAGTAAAACAATCCTCCAGTATTTCTGCCGATCTTCTAAATGACCTATTTAAAAAAAAAAAAAGGACGTTGCTTAACTTAGACAGTTCACTTGTCTTTATCAGATTTGCGGTGGTTTATGTAATTCTCTCCCAATAAGATTTTCACAGACAGTATAATCAAGCTGTCATCAACTTGTCCCTGTTATTCCAATTGGCTTTTAAGGCTTTAGTTCACACAAACTGTTTGGTTAAATAGAAATGGGGGGGATTGTGGATGGATCGGTCACTTCTGATTGGCTGTGGTGTGTGGCCCTCTGCCATGTTTTTATTTCAGCAGCAGAGGGCAGCAAATGAACGTGCACCCATTTCCTCCTGTGGTCATGCTGGAGCTAATCCTGTGTTCCAAGTCACAATCCAAAAACTAAACCACCCCATCACATAGTTTGTGCAGTGTCCTTTGTGTGAATTCTGACGTCATGTAACATTTAGAAAAGGAAGAGAAAATTGAATGCAGAAACCTTCTGGGCACTTTTTTCAGTTTCTTTTGCATTTAGCGTATATTGAACGTGTCCATCTGTGCACGTCTGTGTGTGTGGTTTGTGTGTGTGCCGTACACGATGAGCCATTAAACCCCCCCAACTACGCGTGGTGTTGCCAATTGTCTTTGGGTTATGTTTCATGCTTGATGGTTTAAGTTACGTTTTGCTTCTTTTTCCATGGGGTTCTTTTGAGGTTTTGGTCCCTGAAAGAGGTGCTGGGTCTCCATCTTTCCCCCTCCCCACCCACACAACACATCCTCTCTTCCACCTTTGGTCTCAGGTGGCCTCCATGTTTTAACCTGTTCACAATGAGAATTCACAAATTCAGACTTGAAAATATGTTCGGTGCCTTCAATGGCATATAAGAGCTTACAACACTCAGATGAGAGGTTCTAATCCATGAAATGTGGAGTTTCTCTTCTGTTTTGAGTCTAACAAGACCACATGGGCTGAGGAGAAGGCACTAGTGTTGGGCAGGTTTCATCAAGAGGGACCCTCACCTCAGTCAAAGCACCATTCTGCTGGGCAAAGGCATGCAATGTTTCTTTTTCTTTATATTACTTTTTGGTTCTCTTTTGACCGTCCCCAACAAAGTGTCTTGCAAAAAAATATCTTTAATATTTTTTTTAAAGGTAAATAAATTATTTGATTTTAATCCAAATGTGTATTGAGCATATTTTCTATGGATGAGAATTTACATGTTACATTTACAATATTGTGATTGATGATTTGGGGATACATGGGGCACAAAGTCACAAGATAGTACATAATCATTTCCCCGCTAAAGGTTTTTTTTTTTTTTTTTTCATTCTAGGATGTAAATCTTACATTTATTTACATATTTGTGTCTGCCAACAAAATGCAAATTTTAAGTGATTTGTTATTTGATTCACGATAAGTTATTAAAACGAAATGGAGAATTAAAATTTCTGTCCGGCTCAGTAGGAAACAGCTGTACGTATTTTATCATGTTAATGATGTCAGCTGGGAGCCATTCAATTCAATTCATCTCTGGTGAAGCTGGCTCAGAACAGGAAACCAGCCCCTCGACGCCCGACCCTCGCAGTGAGGTGACCGTGTCCTCTTCAGTCCGCCCGTGCCACGGAGCATGTTTTAGATCATCTTTTAAATCAAATGTCATCCATGAGAGTTTTTTTTTCGGGGGGGGGATCATTTAAATCCACAGTTCACTTTCCCTGTTGGGAACCCCAAATCCTAGTTCCGAACTCCTGCTCTGTCTGTTTCCATTCTTTTCTCCTTGATTGTGTACCCTGCCACACATCCCAGTTCCATACATCAGCACTATCTATATCATTTCCTGCAGGTGTCTTATTCTGTCCCTGCACCCTCCAGTCCTGCATCCAGGGCAAGGTTGTCTTAGGGTTCCATGGTGTGGCTTTGTGTTCTGTGCTGTTGGTCTCATGGTCACCTGAATCGTTTGGTATTTGCTTCTGATTCCCCAGGAAATCATCAACATTTCTTCTGTCTTTAGGCTGAGATTGTGTTTGATAGTCATCCCATTCTGGCCCAGAAGACACGGGAGATGGCTGAAGAAGTTCTCGGATGTCCAAGGTCTTTCCTGTTGTCTCATCCCAGAATATGTCTCGTTTTGTGGGCCTAGAAACCAGGGAAAGCTTCTGGATTTCCTGTCCTTCATGACCCATGACTACAAAGAGAGAAAAAAAGCAACATATCAATCATTTTTATTAGCTACTAATTATAATTTACCATCTATGTAAAATTTTGTAGCTATGGTTCTTCAGCACTATTGTTAGAATCCAGATGTCTCCTGGTATCCTTATTCTGCATATTCAATGCATAAACATCAACTTCATATATTTTTTACAGGGTCCTTTTGGGTCCTTCTGCAGTGCACAATAACATTTCTGGAAACAATGCCTATTTGGCTGCTCAATTAACACCCTAGTCAAGTTCTCAGCTAAAATCCATACAGTGGCATTTCAGTTGAATCAAGTGTGGTCTAATAGGTAGAGAAGCAAAGCGTATTGGACTGTTACCCCAAAAGGACCAGTGTTAGAGACATCTGTTATGGCACAATTTCAAAGGTCATATAAATATAGCGTAGACCTTAATATAATTGCTGAAGATTATAATACACATGGTATCATTTTGTGCGATGTTGGCATGCAGTGCTGTTTTTGTGCTCCTTTTTTGGCAAGTTTCCCCAGTATCATCACCATAACTGCACATTCAGAGTGGACCTTGTAAAAGCCTGTCTGTCTGAGCCCTGATAAAAACCCAGTATGCCTCTGACGCATCCGTCCTTGGCACTACACTCACTCTCGGACGCTCTCTGCATGCCGCGCCGCTCCCTGTAGCGCTGGTGGTGGCCTCGGCGCTTCTTCTTAGCCTGGTGACTGAGCATCGCCTGCGCCTCCAGGAACCCTGTCGAGCTGCTCTGAGGAAACGGGCGGAGCTTTAGTTCCAGTTCCTAAGTAGACGTCAAGACACTTGTGGGCGACAATATAATGGTGAATGGCTAAATCAATAACCACTGAAAACTGTAGCTACCAAGATTTTTTGGATTTTTTTTATTAAACCTGATTCCTGTCGTCTGATGAATCGATGCCCAGACAGTTATCTTAATTATTTTATAGACAGAAAGTGACTTTTGTGGACAAACAATTTAACAATGAAATCTGGTGAATTCTGAAGTTTCTTTATTTATTTATTGAGAATTGATGGACGCTGTTGGCTCTCTCTGTACCCTGAAAAGTTTCCCTGGGTGGGAGCTGCCATGGCTGCAGCCCAGCCCACTTTCCACTCCACCAACACAGTAATCAGACACTCAGGGACCACTGGAGCTGGGCTCAGTGCACAACAGCTGTCTGCAACTCTCTTTTTCCAGTTAACACCCATCATTTTCAGCCTTATCATCTCCCTCTGTGTCATGTTAATATATGTCCCCCGTCTCTCTTTTTACTGAGAAACTACAATAATTATAAATGGTCAGGTTGCCACTAACAATTACATTTCCCTGTCTTTACTGTGAAATTGAAACAGACTGGTCTGATTGCTTTGTTACCGTTGGTTTATGGCTCGAAGCATCTTTCTGTCCAGTGGGTGAAATCAGTGGCTGCCAGGCCTGGGAGCAGAGGAAGAAGAATGATGAGAGGACAAGCACAGGCTCCCCTGTGCCCAAAATGTCTCCCGTATGACTCTAGCTCCATAAACAAAATCCGTTTTCACGTGAACCCTACAGCTATTCCGTAACGAACACCAGCCAGCATATGGCGACTTAATTCGGCTGCATTGTCACAAACAACGCTCCTCAAATGGCACATATAAAGCTGGCTTCAACACAGCAAGCACTGCCCAGCAAAGCAGCAAGCTCCAGCGCGAGCTTCTGTGCACACTACAGTCAGCGTTAGGAGAAGTTGCCTGTAGCAGCGTCTGAGTGTCCAGAACTAATTTGATTTAACTGTATCGTTGTGGGGGGCGGTGCACAGCGATGGCGTTAACCAAGGCTACCCAGCTGCTGCGCCGAGCCCTGCGGCAAGGACGGCCCTATCACTACACCTACTGAGGCAAGCGCCAACCCCGCCGCACCTGGGGTGCATGCCACGCCTGGGGTGCATGCCACGCCTGCTCAGCTGGCTTTTGGCTCTGACTGCAGTGAATGAGCAGGTTGCTATTGGAACTGATGTAAAGTCTCTAGGAAAATTTTTAAACATTAAATCAAGCATGACTTTGCCACAAGTTGCTTGTACCCCACCTGTCAGGATTTCTGTTCAAATACAGAAAATGAATGTGCATATTACACCTACGCAGAGCAACAACAAAGTGAAATAATGTATCTGCACTCGTAGCACATGACAGCCTTGGATTAGATTCCTTAATTTGGGTGCATTTTCTTACCTGGGCTCTCAGTGGAGGGTGTGAATGAATGATGCTTTGGCTCTTTATATCAGTAGACACCAGAGGTAGAGCACCTGTACACACAAGCCGCTCACAATGACTGAAGAACACAACAATGTCCAAACTACTCAGATACTCTTACAGAAAGAGTGACATTAGTGCTGCGACGATGGTTTTGGTTGGACTCGCTGGTTCATTTTTAGTCCGAAAGTTCATTTAGCCTCTGCTACTCATGTTTTAGTTGCAGATCATTCAAAAGAGTTTGTTTTGCAGCAAAAACTCATAATTAACACTTTATATCCAACTAGACAAATTCTAGTGAATTCAGTTTTAATGGAACACATGAAAAACAACTAAATTAACCTGAAGCATGTAAATTTGAATGCAGCAGAACATCTTGTCTCAGAGGGGGTAGCTTTGTATTCCTTTGTGGTCCCAGAACCTCTTGCAGTTGCTCATGTGTACGGTCCATTGGTGAAAGCATCCATTCAGAATTCGGATAGCTGGGCTTCAGATTTCCATCAATCTCTACATGTGAAGGAGCCACCTGGCAGATCTTTGGGCGAGAATTGGTTGATCCCATTCTCCTGGTTTAAACCTGCTTTTTGAGCTCATTAGTTGTACAAGACAGCCTTCAGCAACTTGCTAGTTTCCTTTAGGAGTCTTGAGAACTCACTGGAACAATGTCGTCGGCAGCCCTCAGTGTATCACACTCCCCAACAGATCCAAACCGCTTTTCCGTTCAGCTTCTAGAGTGATTCGTTTTTCTTGAGCTCTTCGAGAAATCCCAGGCCGGATTTTTCTTTCTTTTTCTTTGTTAAATGACTTACTGTCCCAGCAGAGACCTTCGTCACTTAGACAAGTGGAACAAGCGAGATGCTTGCATTTCTCTTGTATGTAATTGTCCAGTATGCACAGAAGATTGCTGTGGAGGTCGCACTAAAAACCTGTTGAAGAGCTTCCATTGACCCTATGACTCCTTCAGAACAATTAGCAGGAAAGTGTGAGCGCTTTTTAATTATCCTTCAAATGGTGAGTATGTGTACCACTTTTTCTCCCTTTATATTTTCCAGGTTCATTGTAATGAGGTGTTACCATGGTGACTATCCCTGCAGGTTACTCTGTAACTCTGTGTTAATCCTTGAGAGGGCCCGTCTTTTTCCCTCTGACTGCCCAGGCATGTGTGGCCCGCTGGGGACCGGGTTTGATGATTGACAGAGTTAGTAGAAGAATGTGGAGTGAATGAACCACAGAGCTGAGTGGGCGTGTTGGAAATGAGAGAAGAGCAGAGCGCCAATGCAAGCCTTCTGGATCCAGGTCATCACAGGTTTATCTAGTGCCAAAAACTCATGGCCCATTGTATGCACCTAGTGGGTATGTCTGTGCATGGGATACAAAAATATTCTTACAAAATCCATACAAAACCCATGCAGACTAGAAGTTGGATGGAGATAACAGCAACATTCACTGCACATACAGTGCATGCGGAAAGTATTCAAAGCACATCTCTTTTTCCACATCTTGTTATATTACAGCCTTATTCCAAAAATGTTTTTTTTCCCTCAGAAATCTACACACAACACCCCATGATGACAACGTGATAAGTTTACTTGAGGTTTTGGCAAATTTATAAAAACTGAGAAAGCTCGTGTACATGGTAAATATGGAATTGTTGATGGACAGTGCAGAGGCGTGGTGTGTTGGAAGGGCATTGATCTTCAGGCTAGTACATAGGTAATTGTGATCTGCAGTGAGCGGGTGTCTGGGGTGCAGCAGCAGGGATGACGGTGGGCGTCACAGGAAGCTTCAAGAGCTCATTTTCAGCTATTCGAAGTTTTAGTTCCAAAGGTTTAAAAATTTTTATAGGAGCAATTTTACAGGTTCTTTAGATCATTAATTCCCAGTGTACTCCACTATCCACCTACTCTGTGTTGGACATCTTGAAGTCCTCCTGCATCTGCATATTTTTTCCTATTAAACTCATCCCAGCTGTTGGAGGACAGGTTCTTGGGTTGTCCTGAGGTTTCTTCCTCCCTCGAATCTCTGAATATTGCTTTGAGACTATGAAAAATGCTGACACACCATAGAGAATGCTTTAAACTAAATATATATTATGTCGGATATAAATCTTGCCCACGTACTCCACCGTAGGTTGGTCCATAAAGAGCTATTGCTCTATCACAGCAGCACACATCCCTTGTGCTATTCATCCCCACGTTGGCATTTGAGTTAACAGACTGACCCAGAATCTGCCCATTCAGCAAATGCCTCATTAGAAAGGCGTATTTCATAGATATGGAGGCATTGCTCAGCCCTCTCTACACTAAGGACAGTGTGCTGTGAGGGTGTGTGCATGTTTGTGATAGCGTGTACTTTTGTAGGTGGGAGGTTAAGACTGTGAGAGAGGTAAGACACTTTGACACTTTTCTGTGTGTGTGTGTGTGTGTGTGTGTGTGTGCATGTGAGGCAGACCTTGGTTGAGTTATATAAAAAGCACTGTTTTGGAACAAACCCTGAAAGGTTTCGGTCTTAATGCAGAATAAGCAATTATGCTTCTGCCAATGGCGGACTCATTAACATATCGGCCCTCCAATAATTTCTGGATAGATTTGTAGAGATTTGTTGTTTGATTGGCTAGTTCTTTTGGAGACCTGGGTGGAGCATCCTTTTCCTCACACATGCTGTGGTTGATTCAATGGTGCGTGTGACAACTCCAACTGGGTAAAAATATATATATTATTTCCAGTTAATGAAAATAAGTGTTATTGTTTTTATTATTTATGCCCTTTCTTAATTTACGTAGAAGGGCATACACAAAAATAAACAGAATCAGGTACAATTGCTCATTGTCAATCTTTATTTTTGTTCTTAAAAAATTATAGCATAGTATATCCCCCGACTCCTCTTCTGTACAGCATAATACTATGAGTTACATTAGTCTCTGCAGTTCTACGGGTATATCGCTCACAGCATTCAATTAATACTGAGCCTAACAGTCCCTGATCATGTATATATTCACAGAATACAGTCCAGGGTCCAGGGCCTTAGCATTTCTAGGAAAGGGTCTGGGATGAGACGTGCAAAAGGAGGAAAACTCTCCTTGGAGTACAAACAATAAGTCTCCTTTGAAAAATACTGTGGCTTCTCTTGCTCACCCCACACCTCTTAATGGATGGAAGTGTTTACTGACGCCAAGTCTCCCACAGCTTGGTAGTAGCCTTTTACGGCTATTGGTCAACTGGCAGCGACACAGGAGCTCCACTGTCAGCAAAGCAGATGTTCAGCCGGCACTGGGTGCTTTTCAGGTCAGCAGAAGTCATGCCAAAGGAATGGAGACAGCACCATTGGCCCTGCTACGGCTACGTGTGTGGATGCTGGATTCAGTCAGCTCTTCACCATGATCCTCAGCCTTCTTGTCAGCTAGCGTGGCCAGAAAGCGCAACGTGAGGGAATCCCACTCTTCTGGAAGGAGCATCAGCAGGAAGCCCAGGCAGATGATGCAGGTGGCAGCCAGGCGAACCACACTGAAGATCACCTCATGCTTCAGGACATCGATAGCTAAAGTAGTGTAATAGGAGCAGAGTAAAAGGATGGGAATGTGAGATTTTAATTTCACCTGGTGTCACATGTTCAAAATTCTTCCCAGCAATTTTTGGAAGGGGATGTTTATATTAGAGCAAAGAATTCTTGTTGGAGGAGAAATTCTTGCTGCCCATGGGAGTATTTTGGGATTGACTACAATTTTAGTTTTGTCTCAGACAAAAGGTGACCAATTTGAAGGAAATGTTAAGGAAATTTTTGACTACTGTTAAAATATCTACTGACAACCAATAAACAACCGATTAAAGCCCCAATGGTATTAAACTGTGCCACAGCCCATGGTTCAGTGTGGTATCTCCATACAGTTTAGACCACGATTCTTGGATTATTTGTTGTGTGCTTCGGAGTTTGTTCATCCTATGAGAAACAAAATTTGCAATAAGTGTAAAATAGGATGAATTTTAAAAACAGATCTTTTGTGAATGCTGTGTATTTGAATCTTTCTCACTCAAGAGGATTAAGGATCATCAGAAACCAGCTACAAAAAAATACTATAATTTCTGTATACGGTCCACACAGAGTTACCATGAGCTTTTTTAATAATAAATGGTTATGTTAATTGAATTCTAATTTTATCCACTGATAACACAACAAAACCACAAGTGGTGTTTAAACCACAACAAAACCTCAACATAACCTACTGACCTTCATACATGCCCTGTATTTAAAAGACAAGAACCCTCAGGAGGCATTTAGTGTCTCCTTAGCAACCCGATCCTGCTTCGTATCAAAGGCAACAGAGTGGTGATTGAGTTTCTGTGGTGAGGAAGAGGATGCTAGGGCAGGACTGCAATCCTGCTGCGTAATCGTTTTTATGGTGGGGAGGGCGGTAGCAGTGTTGAACACAGATGTAGTGACCTTTTACATGCACAACTGCATTGGTGGTGGATTGTATATCTGCTATCATAAGTTAACTAAATGACAGAAAGAATATTACAGATCCAAACCTTATCCATTCATTTTCTTGACTTGCTCCAACTAGAGCCTGTCAAAAAAGCCTGCACAATTTTCATGCCTTTTTTAGAACCATAATTTGTTTGCTGTTGCTTCTCCTTTTCTACTTGTCACTCTGCACCATTCAATCTGAACAAGAATTTTAAAGCTGTCACGAGGAAACTCCCTTCCTAGCTATAGCACCTCTCACTTTCTAGTGCCAGGTTGTGCTTTATGGGGAATTAACAATGCAAATTTAGTTAGTATTCTGACTCGATCTTGTACACATCTTGGTCCTGCATCTCAGTCACATGATGAATCAGTCACACAATTAGCTCAAAAAAAAAAATCTGTTTTGGGTGTTATTTCCTATCAGGAATGTGAGAGGAGCCCATAGTGTGGAAATGGGGAACCCCATGATTCAAAGCACACCTGCATTTCCGGGTACACTGAGTAAGGTGCCGATGGAGATAAGGATGGGATAAGTCAGCACCACCCCCACATTGACCAAGATGTTGAACACTGGCGGGAACAAAGGAAAGAAACAGACAGGAAGGAAAAATATAAAAAGTGGTTAAATGAATAAATAAACACATAAATTCTAATTCACAAACACATAACTAATAACAACAATAGTATACTGCATATATATATATATATATATATATACATATATTACACACATATATATTTTTTAGATATTAATGCACTAATGTACAGTTTAATAATTCATAAATACAAGTGAAATATGTTTATTTTGTGCAAGTTGTGTCTTCTGTCAAGGCAGAGTTTGATAGGTGAAAGATTGTAATTTTGATCATTACAATATTTTGCATCATTAGTGCATATGGTTTATGCACTATGCATATGGTTTAGGCATTCAGGCATTTGGTTAATACTTTCTGTTTCATAATTTAATGGAGATTGGGATGGATATTAATACTGTGAACTTTTTCTTTCTACTGTGGTATTTTTCTTACAAAGTGTGTGAGTGAAACACACACAAAGACAGACTGTTCACTCACCCAACCAAAGCCCCGCCAGACCACACAGGTACCCCCATGGCAATGAGGAAATGGAGCCCCAGTGTTCCACCCGTGTGAAGTAGAGGATGAATGGCACACAGGAGATGAAGACAAGGTTGAAGAACCCCATTGTGGAGAAGAAGTGGGCTGCCTCCCCGAGGTTGGCACTGCCCAAGAACATCTTGAACAGGACCTATGGAGCACAACAGGCTTTTTGCTAGGCTACTATGGAGGTCTGGTTGCCATTTTATTTAATGTTGAAAATATTCAGATTTTTGGGACAGGGTGCTTCTCAAAATATTTAATAATTCAATATTAACTTGTACATCTGGTTGTTGTATTTGCCATGAGTACCTTGATTTGACATTGAACTGAATTCCTTTATTTCAGTAGGTCAATATAAATCCACCAGCAGTCAGTAAACTCTTTAAGAGAACAAACATGTATGCATGAGCACCACAGATGTGTTTGGTCTGAAGAAGACGAGATGAATTCGAAGAATGTTGTTCTACAGCAGAACAACATTTTACAGTTGTGTTCCTGAAGAACCTCCTCCTACCCACACCACTCACAACCTACTATGTTTATTATTGGGGAACTATGATATAATCAGAGAAATGTTCAGCAAAGTAAAGATTAAATGGTCTTGTCTCACCTTATACAGAGCTGATGTGGAGGCAGACCCTACTGCCAGGGCCACACCCATAAACGAATCACCATGGAAACCATCCGCATAAGCCATCATGACGATTCCAGTGATGGCCATTATCGCTGCCACAATCTGCAGGCAAGGATCAGTCTTAGGGCCGTGATTGTCAAAAGCAGTCCTTTCTTTAATCAGCAGATTTAGAAGATTTTGTGCTACTGACCCGAACGCCCATGAAGCGGTCCTTTAGGACAATCCAGGACAGCAGGAACACAAACGCCTTGTGACAGCAGTAGAGAGCTGACACGTCGGTTGCTGTGAGTTTGCGTAGCGCCAGCAGGTACAAATAGTTTGTGAGCGTCCACAGGATGGAGAAAGGGGCCGTCCTTTTCAGAAACAACTTCAGGGTCATCCCCTCTTCCCCAAAAACTCGGCTGCATTCCCTGAGCCAGTAGAGAGCGAGAGCAGCCGAGTCAGTTCAACACATAAGTGTAAAGCATTCTATAATAAACACATTAAACGTAACAGCAGAGAAATCTGGACAATATTTAAGCATCAGGCAGACCCAAGGTTCTGACTGATGCAATTCACCTGGAAGATGGTTTTAGTTGCTCTATTATAAAATCTATTTGTTACTTACTCTTTAATGAGCTCTTGTATTGTCTCAATTTGTGGAAAAAAAAGATGTAGCCAAATATGGTATGATTAGTCAAGTACATATTCATTACCCCAGCAGAACTCTAATGCAAAAGCTTCTGATTCATGAAGTCTAAAAATACAGCACATTATAAACTGAATCTGAACCATCTGGAGAACAGGAATGACAACCAAAAACAGAAAGCTAAATGTCCCACGGAGCGTACACAAATACGGGAACAGCCCTGGAATAAAACAGAATATGATTAAGCTGTTAATGATGTTTAATAAGGTTGGGTTTTTATTTTTTTGTTTGTTTTTTGGTCCTTGGAGGCTGCACACTGTAAAGGATGCCTTATTATTCTATGTTGCGCCAGGGTTTTCTCTGAGCCAGGGTATGAATCACTTTAAACTGCTTTTCTGTGGTTTTGGAGACCAATATGCTTTATATGCATCTACAATATACATCTTCTCCACAATTTACGCCATACAGCCACAGTACATTTTTGTACTTTTATTCAGTATGAAGTCAATGTTTTTAAAAGAAGATTTAGTGTAATTTTTAGTGTGCTGAACTTAGATTATATGTATCCTTGTATGTATAAGGAATTTAAACCAGTCCCAAATGAACTGTTTTCAGGGGTGCGTCTTATGTTAAAGGAATGTTCTGCACCATTACTAGGTAAAGCCCAATGCAAAAAGTGGTGGAACGCATTTAGAGGAACTGAAAAGCATTTTGTTTTTTTATCCATTAGTAGGTCCTGTTAAGGGAATCATGTGCCACCCAACAAAAATGTGGATAAATGTTGAAACCAGCTCAAATTGCTGATGTTTTTACAGGAAACTGTGGTTTGGAAGAAGTTGGCAAAAGGAAGTCAGCATCATCAACCTGAGACAGTGTGAGGTAGCAATTTCTGCCAGCAAAAGAATGAAGTCTCATCTTTCCACTTGTGTAGAATCGGGGCCAGGAAGCATCCAGGAAGTTTTGGCATCTTGTTGCGACCTAATTCCCTAATGAGACACTTCAGCGTTTATGATCTCAGCAACATAGTGGGTTTTTTGAAGAACTCTGCAGCCTCACCTGAACTTCTGCATGGGAGTTTGTTTCTCCCTTGTGGTGGCCACGTGACCGGAGTAGTACAGCGGGAAGAAGAAGAGGTTCCAGTTGCTGCTGAACCATGAGATGAAGAAGGGGCAGGAGAAGGACTGGAAGGTGAGTTGGATGACCTGCGTGGTGCCCACCCAGGACGAGGAGACACACAAGACTACCAGTAGGCCACCAAAGACCTTGAGGATGGCATTGGCACAGGTCTGGTAGGGGGTGGCCTCCCTGCTGACATCGCTGGCTGGCGTCTCCGCGTGGGATTCAGACCCCTCGTCTCCTAGAGGGGAAAAAGAGCAGCGTTGTCATGAAAGCGTGCAATCGATGTTCGTGTGTGTGCATGTGTGTATGCTATCTTGCACAAATCCTTAATTGTCATCTTGTGCGAACAAACTGAGAGGAAGCGAAACTGCTGATCCAAAGAAATAATGAGCCATAAGAAAAACCTTAAGCAAGAAGAAGAAAAGGGAGGCATGCAGATATCTATTCATCCGAATGTCATTAATTCAAATTAAAATGTGGTTCTTTAGTTCTAAACCAAAATAAATTCATGGTGTTCCTGGAGCAAATTCTGACACCGCAGCAATATGTGCTCCAGTGGACGACCAATTATATTCATATAGGCATAATCATCATTTTAATTGCTCCCATCAACGAGGGCAATAAAGCATGGAGAGATATGCAAGCCCCGAGAAAATAAGAGCAGAACATGCACACGCTAGAACCAATATGGGCATTTTCAAATCGGTATTTAGCTCAGGCGTCAACATGTGAACAACTGTGAAGATCTGTGTTGAAAAATGAAAAGACTAAAGGCTACAAAAAAAGTGTTTCATGAATTAACTAAATTATGAATAACCTTTCCCATCTTGAATGTGTTCACCAAATGAATGTTTGTATTTTATGTAATAATTTAGCTTATAGTATTTAATATTTAGGTTTAATTATTCTAAATATTTGAAATGGAGCTTTCTTTGCTCATTGGCTCCCGAGAGAGATCCTCGCCAGGGTCTGTTCAGTTGTCCTGAATGCCTTTCTGAGGTACGTGGTGGGATGTATCGATTAAACGCCCCTAGTTTCAATTACATGCAGTAGAAGCACTAATGGGTAGCATCGTTTTTAAAAAAATGTGTCTGCTTAGCACAGAGAGAGCGCATGTCAAAAATAGCTCTAGAGGGTCATTAAACAACAGCGATGATAAAAATACACAGCACATAGCCGTCCACATTGTGCACAGAAAGGTATGAAACACACACAGTGACACACCTGTCAAGTCAATTGGGAAATGTTGTGTCATTTCTGTCACCACGTTATAAGTAATGTAATAATCATTTTTATTTTTATTGGTAATTCAATTAAATGTTTTTATTTTAATGTCCAGCACTTTTGTCAGCTCCTTTGTTGTGTTAAAGGGCTTTATTAATAAATATGGCTTGGTTTGGTATTAGTAGGTGACACAGTCCATCTGCAGTCATTCCCAGCCATGAAGCACAGTGAAGAAATTAATTGAGGCTAGTGTTGTAGTGTTTGTGTCTCTAGATTTCCAGATTAGATTATGTCTAGATTATGGAAATGCTCCTTTAGTTGGCCTCAAAAGAAAAAGGTTCTGTTTCTATTATTCCAATTAAACAATCTAACCTGGCTAAAAATGAAGGAGACAAAAATTGAATGAAACAAAAATGCAGCATGATGCACAGTTTGGAACAACCTGTGAGCAACAAAGTACCAATCAGGTTTATGTGTGTGTGTGAGTGTGTGATTTGAAAGTGAGTACTATGAGACCATCATGGAATAGCCAACATCCGCTATACAGAATCCCTCAGAGTGATCAATTTTCACTAAGACAGGAATAAAAAATGACAAGGCTTGGCAATCGTTTACAGGCGGCTGGGTCAGCAAATCTCACATTCACACACACACACAAACACACAAACACACACACACACACACACATCATGCACACAACCCTTATCTTACATACACATTCCTGCTATATTGTAATCTCGGCAATTCATTAGCCTTTTGCATGTCCTTAGTAGGCCGTGAGCATAAGTCCCAGGCTATTACTTTTGCACTAGCAAACAGATGCTGAATCAGCAAGTAAAGTTACACATGTAATAAAGAAAAGTATCAATGAGAGCCCAGATAAGGTTATAGGGTGTAAATTCTCAGATGTCAATTGTCTGTCATTTTTCTAATGCTGCATCACTACAGTTTTTCCTCAAGGTTTTTCTTTAATTCAGCCGACACAGCCTTTCAAGCATGGCTGGAATTGTAACTCCCTCTTTTTAATGCCTCATATGAAATGTGTCATTAATATTTTAATGAACCAGTTGGATTGGCATTTCTTGTGCAACTGTGCAGTGAATTATCTTGCAAAATCTGACAGTGTGGATGACTTTTAAAACCCTGTTATGTCATGTGTTATAGACTATTATTAATGAGGTGTTATCTATATAGACTATTATTAATGAAGTGTTATTAAGAGTTCAGTTCAATACATATTTTTTGTTTTATAACAAACACAACATTAGTGTAGATATAGCAACACTTTAGATTGAGTTCAATCAATCAAAGCATTAGCAAATACACTATGATTATTAGGTTTCCATTTGTATGTGCATTATCCATTAAATTAACATTATTTTCAACAAATGCTATGTGGAACTTTTTTATTTAATAGATTCACAACCATTCGGGTTGTTTTATTGTTTATTATATAATTGGCAAAATATTTCGAAAGTTTAGCCTAGAAACATATCAGTCATCAAAAAAGTAATAGCTCCAGTCTTCATCATTAAATACATGATCCTTGGCAATTCCAAATCATCTTTCATAAAGTGATATTTTACTTTACACTTCATCCTATACTCTTAGGTTTAGAATTTTATTTAAAACATATATTAAAGTACTAAAACTAATCCTAAATGTGACAAGAATCGTTTTTTAATCTGATATTGTAGAGGCCCAAACTCCCTCTCAAGTAATGTCTAGTCTTGCCGGTCCAGATCAATATCAGACCATCGGAATTTTTCCAGAAGCTCTTCATTAGCCACTTTGGCTGTGTCGCCGTTTCAAAGTCATGGTCGATTGTTGGTATGTCACACACATCACAGTAAAATACACTCTCTGATTGCGATCACCCACTCTCAAATGCGCCAAATTCTTCATGACAGTTCAGCCATTACAGACTATTCATTCTTGAACACAACACTGTGAGCATCAGAGATCCAACTACAGCGGCGAAGCACTGATAACATTTGAGTACAGTCAGATTGTCAAGGTTAGCACACCGGACATAGCTGCCAGTAAACGTCAGCAGTTCATGCAAGTGGATAACATGACCAGGCCCAATAGGAGTATTAGACAGATTTTAAACAAGATCACTTGTTATAACATGTAGTAGTGTTCATTATTGTATATTCCTTGTTAACTTATACTTTTGAATTATATTCTGAATCCACTGATCACCTTTGTTCCGACAGCTTTAACCTTGATGGCTTTTGCATTATTGGCACATTATTCAGTATATTACACAACTGAGCCTGACACCCTCATCGTCTGACACAATGTTTTGTGCTGAAATGAAAACCAAGGTTGCACATTGCAGAGATGAATAGAACCGACTGGATCATCACGGAGCGTGCGCGCCGTACATTTAATATAGAGAAAACACACATAAAAAAAGCGCATTTTACTGTTTACACTACGTGAACTCATGTTACTATACACACACACACACACACACACACACACACACACATATAAATATATAGAGCCATATATATGGTTCCTTACCTTCAGAAATTGGGCAGGTAAGGACCTGTGTGCTGTAGGAGCTTAGAGGAGCCACTCTGGCTGAGTGTTTCTTCATCCTCCTACCCGAGCAGAAGTCCCAGAACAGGACTGTATGCTTTTCCTGTGTGTGTGTGTGTGTGTGTGTGTGTGTGTAGGTGGCTGCACAGCTCAGTTACTCCAGCAAACTGTCTTCATCCCTCAGTCCCCACACAGGTGTTTCCCCTGCAGCTGCTTCTTTCCTCTCCGTCTCTTTCTGTCGCTCTTGCCTCTGTCCTTCACTCTGCTTTCCCTCGCTCTTCACTTCTTTTCCTTCTGTCTTGCACTGACCACGGGCTGCCACTCAGTCACCACCACATTCACTGTCTATTTGTTCACTATATCTCTCTCTCTCTACTGTTGCGCTGTCATGCCGTGATCCAATGTCTCCTAGGGAGACAGTTTCAAGTGTGTGTGGAGGGGCGCAATAACTCCCCTCATCTCCTCCTTTCTCATCCCTCCCCTCCTGCACCCTCGGTTCTCCGCCTCTCAAGCTGTTTGGTGCATCCCTTGCTTTTGTTTGGAAGGTAACCAAGCAGCTCCAGCTAATTATGCTGCGTTAGGCTCTGTACCATTCTCTACTTCTGTCCCTTAGCCCTGGTGGCTCACAGTGACCATTCCTGGAATCAGAGCAGTTAATTCAACAAATAACTCACAGTTTTGGGAGGGTTAACCATGTCATGGACACTAAGCAGTGCAACTGATCACGGCTTTCACCCAGTTTCACCCCCTTTCTCTCTCTGTCTTGCCCACTCATCCTCTCCATCGCTCCCAATCATCTCTCTCTGCCTCCCCTGCACTTGTCTTCTGCTCAAGCACTCTTCAGGCAGCATTATTTATAGAGGTCTCGTCTTGACGTTGAAGCCACTGCTCGGGAAATGCAGCGGATGGCTATCAGGGCTCGTGGTTTAACCCAGCTTTTTCAAACCTGTTTCTCCTTTCCCCCGTCTTGACTCTTTAACAGCTAAAAGAGGGTAAAAGCTCCAGACATAAAGCTGCTGGTCTCATGACAGCTAAGCTGAGGTAGTTGAAGGGCTGGTCGAGTCTGGTCATAGGCACAATTCACCTAGCCTGCACATTAATGGACTGCATAATAGTGTATAGCATTTAGGAAATTAAGTCAAAGAGTGTGGATGTTATCATTATATGACTTTGAGACAGATTGAAGCACTCATATTTTATATGAAATGGTATGCCCCATCTTTGGAGAGTAAATTGGAATTCCATAGATTAGACAACCCACTTGATTCATAAGGAACTCACACGCTGCCTTTCTCACCCACTCTCTCTCTCTCATGGGTTTCCATTATGACTTCAAAGGCAATGTCACAATGTTAATTTGTTCCACTGATGCTTTTCCCTGAAAAAAATAATACACAAAGGAACTCCTTCTAGTAACAGAAATTCACTAAGCCTGCTTAAATGACCAAAACTCAGGAGCACAGAAGGTGAACTCTGAACTCTTTTCTCTGTTATGAATATGAATCTTTTGGCACTGTCACGTCCATGAACTGAAGGGGTAAGGAAGCGCAGAGGTGGGACATTCTGGTAACAGTGATTTATTAAACAACACAAATCAAACCAGCGCGAGGGGTGAAAACAGGGGAAAGAAGGGGAAGAACAAAAACAAACCAGCAGGCGTGTGGCCTGAAAAACAACTGTACACACAAGTAAGTTGTATGATCCACAAAAAATGTTGCAGCCGCCGCCTGGCAGCTCGACAGCGCCTTCTGACCACCCTCCAGATTGGTCCCAGGTGTGTCTCCAGGTGCACTCAATCCTGACAGAGCCCCCCCTCCACGGGCTACATCAGTAACATCAGTGGAGTAGGCGGGGTGGACGGCGACAACAACAGGGCTCCTGCCTTGCTGTGTCCTCCCACCGGAGGACCCAGACCCTGTTAGCCTTGGTCCCTCCAACCTGCACCCAAAAGTCAGGGCCAACCTTTCCGGGTACGTGTGGGCCCTGTCTCCGCAAGTTCTTGCTCCCTACCCCGTGCTTATTGCACCACTTATTGCACCTGCGGTTGGTGCCTTCTGCTGCCAGCGCCCCCGTCTGCAGTAGAGGATGTCCACCAGCCTCCATGTCACATGCCCACCACCATCTCTAGCATTGTGCCCAGCCCCTTGTGGGAAGTGCTGCCAACTTCCCACAAGGGGCTGGGCACAATGCTAGAGATGGTGGTGGGCATGTGACATGGAGGCTGGTGGACATCCTCTACTGCAGACGGAGGCGCTGGTGCTGCACTGCCATTCTGCTGGGGAACGTCCGGGCAGAGGGAAGGCGTCCAGGCAGAGGGAAGGCATGTTTGCAACCGGAGTTAGAGACGTGGACTTCCTGTTACCTCACGACGATCATGGATGGATGCGATGGCCGGAGCCAACAAACTCACGTCATTGTCGCTCTTGTCGACATCCGTGTCTTCCCAGTCCACGTGAAGCCTTGCCAGCGCAGAGTTCCTAGCTTAACATGGCGAAGATCGTGGGGTTGCATCCTCATCCTCACTCCCCGATCCCACGGGCGATCCTCCAGCGCTCCCCGCTGGCGCCCGCACTCACCACGACTGGCTAAGATCTTCCTCGTGTTTCTTCTCTGCCTTTTCGCTCTGTGCTTTCGGTTGGGGCTGTGACATTCTGTCATGTCCGTGAGCTGACAGGGGGAAGGAAGTGCAGAGGCGGGACATTCTTGTAACAGTGAACAAAAACAAACCCGCAGGCATTTGGTGATTGCCACAGCTGAAAAACAACTGCACACACAAGTAAGTTGTACAGTTCACATAAAATGTCTCAACAGCTCCTTATAACCGCCCTCCAGATTGGTCCCAGGTGCATCTACAGGTGCACCCAATCCTGACAGGTACATGAGAGCGGTATCACCATCATGATTACCACGTGTTAATTCTCTGTTATTAACAAAAAAAGCAGTGGTGGCCTAGCGGGTAATCGGAAGGTTGCAGGTTCAAATCCCAAACCTCCAAGGTGCCAGTTCATCTTCAGGTAACATTTAAATTTGTGGCATTTGGCAGACACCCTTATCCAGAGCAACTTACATTCAGATGGCATTCAGAGATAGACCTGCTAGAAGGGAGTTACCCAGACTGTCACAGGGGGAATTCGATGACGTACTTGCAGACATACTTTGGGCGTGGGGATAAACCGTCGTACCGGTAGAGGACACTGGGCGAGCGGGGCAGGAGGACCGGGGGCGCCTGGCCGGCGAGGAATGAGGACGCAATGGACGCGCTGCAACGCAGCAGGGAGTCAGTTCGGGATCTTTGGGAAGGACCGGGGCAGAGGAGAACCGGAAGACGGCGGGTTTCAGGATGGTCTGGGATCTTGGACTGGACGGGAGTAGGTCTTGGGCGGCAGGACGGTAGGGGAGCATGGAATCCCGTCTTAACCAATGGGCCAGGTAGGTTCAAGGTCAGGGGCAGGTAGAGGTTGTAGCCAGGAAGTTCAGGTCGGGGTTCCTTTCGTGGTTTCCAGGGGATCAGGCAATTCTCGAAGTCGTGGGCAGGCGAAGGTCGTATTTCAGGAAATCACTATTGTCGTAGGTCGGGGGTGAGAGAGCTAGCGTCTCTGGCGAGTAAACTCATACAAAGAGCGGGCGTGTCTCCTTGGGGTTACCTCACTTTTATACTTGCCACTGCCCGCTACCATTTCCTCTTCCAGGTCGTCGTCTCCCAGGCTGGTGAGGTGACCTCTAGCGGGCTGGAGGCGCGTTGGCCATGACACAGACAGATTACTGGGCAGATCCATCTGATTTATACACATCATGAATATATCCTAGAGAACTATCTTACTATGTATTGAGTATGCAAGAATCAAAGTTTTGTAATACTTTCGTGCTTTCAATATAATAATCCCAGCTGGACAGGCTCCATGTATAATTCATTACCCACAATCTCCAAAAAAACAATACAACTAGGGCTGCAACAACGAATCAATTGAATCGATAAAAATCGATTACTAAAAGAGTTGGCAACGAATTTCCTAATCGATGTGTTGTGTCGCGCGACGCGGAGACATTTGATTATTAAAAAAAAAAAACTTTATTTGAGCGCGGAGCGGAGTGAACACACTCGGTCTCTTTCACGCACAGATGCTGGCAGAGTTTAGAGATAGACAGCGCGGAGCAAGAATAAAAAAAAACGAGCGGAGGTAGAGGACAGATACATGGTGGTGGCAGAGAAATCTGCACGAAATTATGCAAAAGCAACATGGCACGGCACGGGAGCACCACGGCAATTATCCAGCACCTGAAACGTGTGTTTGATGAGGAGGAAGGTAGTTCAGCAGCAGGGGAAGTCACTACAGAATCCTACTTTAGTTCCGTTTTGAAGTGAGGAACGTAATGTCCCTGGTGCTGGTGTTTACTCGTTATCCAGCTTGACAGGCATGACAAGTTAGCGTTACCGCGTTAATAACAGTAGTAAAGCAGGGGTGCTATAGTTACTTTGCATTAAAAGACTAAAGACGTGTTTTTATTCACTAGCCGTTTTTGACCATTCATCTTTCAATCTGTTGTCATGTATAGCTACACTGCAAAAAAAGCTTTTCTTACCTAGTAATTTTGTCTCGTTTCCGGTCCAAATATCTAAAAAATCTTAAATCAAGATTACTAGACAAGAAAAATGGCATGAGAAAATTAAGTGATGCTGTCCGGATCCGGACCGGAGTTTCATGTTCGTCCTGTGTAATGGTCCCTGATCGTGTTCACCTGGTGTCTATTTATATAATTGCATAAAACTATCCTGTTCGTGTCTGTTCGCCATCGGGTCATTGTGCGTGTTGATGTTCCTGTCTTGTGCAGTTTGTATTAAACTCCTGTTGTATGAAATCGTGCGAATGCGTCCTCCTTCGTCGCCATGTCCAGCCCACCCGTGACAGATGCTTAAAACTTCTGTTTGAGATTATATCTCATTAAGATTAGTTTTCTTACCCTATTGGCAGATAATTTTGCTTGTTTTAAGCAATTACTTAATTTTGAGATGTTTTTTCAGAAAACAAGGCTATTTCATGTGTTTAGTGAATGTATCTTGATTTAAGATTTTTTTGATATTTGGACTGAAAACAGGAAAAGTTTAGAAAAGCATTTTTTGCAGTGTATATTCTGTGACAAATATATTTGTGTTGTACTTTTTAATTTAATTTTAAAGTTATTTTATAGCACTTGGTCATCTTAAGATGTGTTTAAATGTGGTGTATAAATGAATCTTGCACTTACTACATTGATGGTAATAATTTAATGAATAAGCTTCAAGTGAGCTTAAGAGAGAGATAGAGTGTGTGTGTGTGTGTGTGTGTGTGTATGTGTGAGAGTTTTGAGTGTGTGCGTCTGTGAGTGTGTGCATCTGCAGTGCAGTGTAGAGAACAAGTTCTGATATCCAAACAAATCCTGTTAAATTTTCTGATTGGTATTGTTCTTTATTTTTTTTATAAATGATTCATCGTTCTGGCAGCTCAGGTGGCACTTTGTTTAAAAAAAAGTCTATATTTGGCAGATGTAAAGCATACATGTGTATGTTTTTTGTGTTAGTCCATTTTTATTTTATTTTATTATTATTATAACAGCTCAAGGAGCAACATGTTTGTGCACTTTCGAAAGATTTTGGTTCTGTTTTTGAATAAAGGGTTGGAAATGAATGATTTTCTGTTTTTTTGTTTTTGATCCGATTCTACGATTAATCAAAAAAAGAATTGACAGATTAATCGATTATTAAAATAAACATTAGTTGCAGCCCTAAATACAACCCAACAAAAGTCCAGTGATGAAGTTGAGGGCTTTATTCAAACACTTGTACACATAGAAGCTGCATGACCACCTAGCTCCAGCAAGGTATATCTTTACCTAGACAGGGCCGTGCGGTGGATCTCAGAGCAGCTCATCAATTAACACAGTACTTCCATGTATGCCCCTAAAACTAAAACTTACTGCCATGCTATTGGTAAGAAATTAAGATAATATAACATATATAATCTTACAGTCTGAACCAAGAACAACACCCCACACACTACAATGCCTACATAAACACTACATATAGCTTTGTCCACTCCTAAGGGCAGGGGATTGGAGATCTCAGGACAATTGGGCTTTATTAGGGGTCCCTGGAGTTTCTGTTCATCTATGTTTTCCACCTCTTCACTATGTGGGTAGCACAGTTGTGGTCTGGGAAAGCTGTCTGTTTATAACTGTGTTTTATTCCTATACTGTTACGTCATTTGGGTGCTCTGTGTCTGGTGTGTGTGTTTTTCTTTTCCGGCCGTTGGCTGTGTGGAGTTTGGGATTGTTGGTTCCAGTGGACGGCCAGAAGAGGATAGAGAAGAGAGTTTGGGTATGTTAGAGCCTATCTCTTCTTTTGTGTGTATGTTGTTCCTCCTTTTGAATGTTGTTATGTACAGCACACTAGGATTTAGTTGGTTGTTTGACTCCTCACTGTAAATAAATGCACAATATTTCACTTTGGTCTGGTTCGTGTGTATTCCCAGGCTTTTGTTGTCACAAAGCGTGAGTGTTTTCGTTAGGAATGTGATTTCGCTTTAAAAAAGGTGGGTATGGAATTGCCTGTACTGGTATCACCCCAAGACATGCGGCTCCCCTTGGAAGCTCCAGATGCCGCAACATGGGGAGCCGCTGCAGACAATTTTGCCATCGTCAGAGGAACCGGAACACGTACAACTGTCTGGAAATCCTTTTGATGTTGGGTGTAATCAGAATCAGAATCGTATTTATTTCATAATCCGAATCGTATTTATTGACCAAGAAAGTGCAAGCACATACAAGGAATTTGATTCCAGTAGATGGTGTCTCTCAAGTACAGAGTAGAAAAAAACAACAACAATGTGCAACAATGTGTACGGATGTGTGTAAGTGTTATTTTACAAGTTGTGGAATTTGTTTGTGCTGTATATAAATAACTACATCTACTGAAATAAATAGGCAAAAACTAAATCCTATAATCAAAGTGTACATAAAGTTCAGTGTGCAATGTTGAAGGTTATTTGCAGTTTCAGCTGTTTAGGAGGGAGATGGCGAGGGGGAAGAAACTGTTCCTGTGTCGGGCGGTCCTGGTCTGCAGGCTTCTATAACATCTACCAGAGGGTAGGTCAAAGAGCCTGTGAGCAGGGTGTGAGGGGTCTGAGATGATTTTCCCTGCCATTTTCCTGAATCTGGAGAGGTACAAGTCCAGGATAGAGGGCAGGGGCACCGGTGATCATTTCTGCTGTCCATACAGTCTGCTGCAGTCTGATCCTGTTTCTTTTAGTGGCTGCCCCATACCAGGCAGTGGTGGAGGAGCACAGGACAGACTCAATGACCGCAGTGTAGAACTGGATCAGCAGCTCCTGTGGAAGACTGTACTTGCCCAGCTGCCTCAAGAAGTACTTCCTCTGCTGTGTCCTTTTGAGGATGGAGGAGATGTTGGTCTCCCACTTCAGGTCCTGGGAAATGGTGGTGCCCAGGAACTTGAAGGTCTCCACAATAGACACCGGCTGTCTGATATGGTGAGGGGGAGCAATGTTGAGGGATATCTCCTGAAGTCCACTCTCATCTCCACAATCTTGAGTGTGTTCAGCTCCAGGTTGTGTTGACTGCACCAGAGTACAAGCCGCTCAACTTCCTGTCGGTATGCAGACTCATCACCATCCTGGATGAGCCCAATGACGGTGGTGTCGTCTGCAAACTTCAGGAGTTTTACAGTTGAATTCCTGGAGGTTCAGTGGGCAACACACTCGCCTAAACAAATCCCTGTTTGTCCCTGAGCAAGACACTTAATGTAAATGTAAATGTAGAAGAGCAGTGGGGAGAGAACACATCCTTGAGGGGCACCAGTACTGAGGGACTGTGTTCCAGAGTTTGGAGGTGAGGAATTCAGGCACAATGGTGTTGAACACCGAGCTGAAGTCCACAAACAGGATAATGGTGTAGGTTCCCGGGCGGTTGAGATGTTGCAGGATGTAATGCAGCCCCATATTCACTCCATCATCCACTGACCTGTTTGCCCGGTAGGCAAACTGCAGGGGGTCCAGCTGGTGTCCCGTGATGTTCTTTAGATGGGTTAAAACCAGGCGTTCGAAGGATTTCATGACCACAGACGTCAAGGCGACAGGTCTGTAGTCATTCAGACAAGTGATGGTGGGTTTCTTGGGGACTGGAATAATGGTGGAGCGTTTGAAGCAGGTGGGTACTTCACACAGCTCCAGGGATCTGTTAAAGATGTGGGTGAAGATGGGAGCAAGCTGTTCAGCACAGGCTTTGAGACAGGAGGGGGAAACACTGTCTGGACCTGTGGCTTTCCTGGTCTTCTGACATGGTGGATCTGTCTGACACTTTATTGTCTCCAGAGCACATGTCTCCCGGCATGCCAGCAACAGAGAGAAGGAGGGAACAACTGGCGGTGTTACTCCCATTATCGTCCTGTTGTTTTGTTTGTGCTGCCCTCTAATTACTGTTCACTGTACAAAGTTATTATAATAAAACCTTACTGAGCGTTAAACCTCTCTTTGTGACAAACTTGGGGGCTCGTCCGGGATTTGTTCTTGCCTTCGTCTATGTGCTGCGGGTGAGTTTTGTTCCAGCTGGATTGCTGCCTTGGCACGTCCCTTCCTTCGGAGCAAGGTTTGTTTTTGTTTTAGGGGTAGCCCTGGATGGGGGTATGCATTCAGGTGATAGTCCACAGCAGTGTTGTTTTCGTCAACGATGATGATGACGAATTCATTTCGTTGACGTCACTTTTTTTCATGACGATAACGAGATGGGGAAGAGATAAACACTGCTCTTTGATGACTAAAACATGACGAGACTTGTGTGAGTTTTCGTTGACGAGACGAGAATGGACGAAAATGTTAGTGGGTGGTCTGTCAGACGTTTAAAATGCATGACATTTCTGCTTATTGTGCGTGTCAATTAAGGGTGTACTCACACTAGGTGGTTTGAACCGTGCCCGAGTGCGTTTGACCACCAAAGCGCGGCTCGTTTGGCTAGTGTGAGTGCTCCGAGCCTTGCCCAGGCGCGGTTCGTATAGCCGGCCCTGGCCCGGTTGGAAGAGGTGCGGTTCAGTTGGACTCGGGCGCGGTTCGCATGAAGTGTGAGAGCTAACCGTGCTGAAGCATGGAACAGTACGCGTGATGTCACGTTTTTGCGATGTTCCAAAACCAACATGGCGGGGAAAGGGTCGCTTTGGTCTACTGCAAAGGTGCAATGTTTATTGGAAATTTGAGCAGATGAGAGCATACAACAACAGCTGGACAAAATGCATAAAACTCCGATATATTTAGCAAAATCCGGGATTATCTTTTTCATACGAGCAGCACGACTGCAAGAAAACTTTCGTGGCACAAAAGCGACAGACCTGTTTAGCAACAGACTGTGAACCACCGCGGACCAAATGACTCAGTAGTAGCCACAAAGTGACCAGAGCGATGGACTCCATTGCGATCAGTGAGAGCGCCGCCCACCATAATGACGTAAGCGTGCTCCGGCACGAATGCTGAAAGCATATGTGAGTTCAAGCCAGAGGGGGAGTGGGGAGGGGGGACAATCGTACTCGGGCCCAGCTCATGCCAAGAGTACACCCTAAAACCTAAAAAGTATCTGGTCACGCCCATCACCTGGCATGCAGTGCACAACGTGCTCAACACGTCACACTGTTGTCACTCATCACAGACAATGGACTACAATGGCGGCAGTTTCAACACAGGGGCTTGGTGGTCACAAAAGTAGAGACGACATATGGGTGTATTTTAAATAGAACCCAGCAGATAATAAAACAGAGTGTATTGTGAAGGAAGACGGTGACAAATGTGGCCACAAAGTAGGCAGAAAAAATATGACCAAACTTAAACGGCACCTGAAGGCTCACCGAAGGTAAGTTACAAGTTCTGTTAACATATATCGTATAGCCTACGTAACGTTACAATGTTACTCGACAATCGGCTCGTGATAAATTTCATAGTAAGCTTATTAACGAGTAAGTTTTCCACATACTCCTGCCGCAAATGGGCTGCTAACTTCAGGCTAAAGTTAGCTTTTGTTACGCTAACGTCAGTTCATTGTGTGTGTGTTACTTTAGCCATGTTTACATTCAGTGACGGTGTGGTCATCTATTTGTGTGTCTATGTTCTGTCAGCGTGTAACTTGATATATTAAACAGGTCGAATTATTGTTATACGTAGAGTCTGCTAGCTTCAGTCTAAAAGCCACAAGTGACACTTTACAGCCCTAACCATGACCTGTGCGCTCACAGTAAAGTTACACACACACACACACACACACACACACACACACACACACACAATATAATTTGGCTGCTGCTCGGAATGAAAGATCAGAAAGTTTTAGTACAGGGCCAGTTAATAAACTATGTATTTTTGTTTTGCTTGTTTGAGACTTAAGAGAGAGAGTGAGAGTTAAGACCATTCTATTTTCTTAACATGGTAGTATTTTGAGTATTTTTCATAGTATTTCAAGTATTTTTATGGTATACCTACATTTGATTGTTTTGTATTCACCTGTAAACCTTTACAGGAAATGTACGTTGTATACAGAGATAGAGTAATTGTATCCCTTCTTTGTTTTTTCCTCAACCAGATCCCAGAGACAAGAACTCCTAAAGAGAAACCTGGTGGTCCAAAGAACAACAGGGCACAGTCATCTATCCCAGCAGCCTTTGCTGCAGCATCCAAATATATGTCAGACTCCCTGGAACAACGTGCCAAAGAACAGGCGATCGCTCTTTGGAACCTTTCATTCATTTTTTACATTGTTTGCACAAGTTAAAGACAGAGTGGGGTTGTATGATGTCTGTTTTTACAAATAATATGTATCTTAATTGCACTGGCAGACAAGGCCAAGTTGAGCATATGTGTTCCTCATCTATCACTCATATTTTGGGCATGTGTATATTCATTGTACTTTAGCAAATTCTGAGAAATAAAGCCACAATTGTTGAAGTAGAATGTTTTTGTTTTTGGCTTTTTTGGAGTAATGAACATTTATTCCACTGTTACCACTTTATCTGTGTGTAATGCACAATCATTAGATCAGAAAGTATTTGTGGTTGGGTGGAAACCATATACGTATAACCATTCATTTATTATTGTAATTATTGGTGAAAATAGCTGATCTGCAAGCTCACAATGTGTTGAACTTATAGATCTGCTTCTATTTTCACAACTTATGTGTGACACTGCCCAACAGAAATCCCCAATACTTAATGACCTAAATTAATTTGTTAAAGGACTATACTTTTTTCCTTTTTTTGACTAAAACTAGACTAAAACCTTTTTGAGTTTTTGTCGACTAAAACTGGACTAAAACTATCACATATAGAAGTGACAAAAATTTGACTAAAACTAATAAACATTTTAGTCCAAAAGACTAAGACTAAGACTAAATCTAGGATGGTTGTCAAAAACAACATTGCGTTCAGATTGTGAGGCCTGTGTGTTAAAGGAAAAGGAGCTAGAGAATGAATTAGCACTGAAAGGTTGTAATGAATTTAAATGATTGGAATTTGGAAGCTTAAACACAGACGGGAATGGTAACGTGAGGAACGTCAGGTTTTTTTTTAAAGAAAATTAAGCTTGAATTGGCAATGGCCAGGGCAGTTAGTCCTGCTGGTGGATCCTGTGTTTAATGTAGGTCAAACCATCAAAATGGTGTCGCTGTTTTTGGAAAAGGAGGTGGAAAAGTATTTTTCTCATTTTGAGCATGTCGCTCTTACTCTTAAATGGCCTAAAGACTCCAGGATGCTGTTGCAGAAGTGCATGCTGAGGGGTAAAACGAAGGAGGTTTACTCTGCCCTTATGGTGGAACTAGGTTCCTGAAGTTGTTTACACTTACTTAAGGCTGAGATGTGTGCGGATGAGTTTTTATGTCACCTGCTTGGTGTGATGTGCCTTCGTATTCTTTTAACCCAAACAGGATTGTATTTATCCACCCAGTTTCCTTCTGTTTTTCACACCTGTGCAGTTACTCAGGCAAAGGCAAAACAAATGTCTGACCTGGCTGATTTGTCTGACTCATTACAAAATCCTGATAATTCGTTGGATAATAGGGATGCAAAGTCGCCACGCTATTCACAGGCCTCTGTCCTTGGTGTTGAAACGGATGTTTCATTGTCTGTTGACAAAACTCAGATTTCCTTCGAGCAAAGACTGGATCCGTCTTTGGAAAAATGCTGTTCACCTGTTGTGAATAAAGGTGACATTTCCACATCTTCCATCGCATATTTTTGGGATGCCGATGTTTTAATGTGTAAATGGACGAAAATGACATATTCTATTGATGTAGGGTGGAATTCTGTATATTATGTGGTGGTTCCAAGTAAGCTGCGCTTGTAGATGTTAAGTTTGGCTCATGACCATGATTTTGCGAGGTCAGGATTGTTGCAAGTGGTAACAAAAACGTACAACAATGTTTACATTACTTCTTTTGGTCTGGGCTGAAATCTGATGTGGTGCAATACTGCCGCTACTGTCACCAGTGTCAGACTGCTGAAAAGCCAGATCAATGATCACTGATTCCGTTCCACTGCTTAGAATGGAGGATTGTGTGGATAAGGTAAGCTTGCTTTGTCACTAATCTGGACTTGCTTAAAGGATACAGGCAAGTGCCTTTAATGCCTCATGCATCTGAGGTCTCCGCATTTGTCACACCTGATGATTTTTTGGTATAAAGTGATGGCTTTTGGTCTTAAAAATGCACCTGCTTCATTTCAGTGTCTAATGCGCATTATTTTATCTTTGGTTCCTTGCTGGATGCCATCGTGGTTCATCTACATGGACTGAATATGGGCTACACGGGCAGAACATGTGAGTGGTCTTACTGTTGTGTTTGACTGTTTGCAGGGGGCGGCCTCACCCTGAAGTTTGGCAAAGCCTTTGTCACCTATCTCTGAAAGCAAGTGGGCGAAGTGTGGTGAAGTGTGCCCGATCTTGGCAAAAGTACAGGCCATTGTCAATTCCATGATTCTGGTAGCAAAACTTTTTAGGAATGGCTGGTTACTACAGAGGATTCTGTCATAATTTTTCTGACCTTTGACGAACTTACTTTGTGTGTCGATTGATTTTGTATGGACTGGTGAATGTCAGTCTGCTTTTGAAAAGGTGAAGGCTATTTTATGTTGTGACCCTTTTCTTGCAGCCCCTGATTTCCAGTAACCATTTAAGCTGAAAGTGGATGCCAGGGGCACTGGTGCAGGTGCTGTCATCATTTATGTCTCCAGGGATTCAACTTCAAGTTATGGTACAAGCGGGGGACTGAATATTTTGGCGGATGTGCTTTTGCATTGTTCTTCAGCTGTGGTACTCTTACACGTTGTGTTGTATTTTGGTGGTGGCGGTCTGTTTGTCTTCTGTTTGTCTGCAGGACTGTCACGTGCAGAATATGTCCTTCCAACATTGGTGGAGTTGTGGCCCCGCCTATGGACGTGGGTTGGCTGCACTGGCATTACATCTGGCACTTCAATATTATAAATTTTACATTGGTTCCACTACTGTCCCTGTTGTTGTGTTCACTGATCATAACCCTCTTGTGTTTCTCTTGCATTGGGTACAAACCAATGCATCCTGTGGTCCTTGTATTTAAAGGGATTTGCATTGGAGATCTGCTATAAGAGAGGACCTGACAATGTTTTGGCTGGTGCATTATCGCGTTCCTGTTCAGATTAGTTTTGTTTATGAAAAACTGCGCTGCCTGGACTGCCTCGCGGGGGAATACATCTCTCCAGCTCCGGTCGCCGACCCGCCTTCCCTCTGCCCAGACGTTCCCCAGCTGAATGGCAGCACAGCAACAGCACCCTCGCCTGCTGGAGAAGATGTCCACCACCCCCCACGCCACACACCAACCACCATCTCACGCGCCCAGCCCCGTGGGACATACCCATGGTCCCGACACCCTTCAGTGGGGCAGCAAACGCGGATAAGATCACTACCATCCTCGCGTGTCTGACTGAGTCAGTCCTATGCAGTCCTATGCCAGCAGGGAGAGACAGACAGAATGGGTTTTAAGGACGTCCTAGAGACACTGAGGGCGGAGTTTGATCGGCCAGAGCCTGAGCCAGGGATCAGGGATTTGGGGGTGCTCCTCAAAAGAATTTTTTGGGTGGGTGCAGTTCGGGTAGGGGGCTTCTCCTGAGGGGAGGGTAGGTGGGGAAGCGACGGAGCTGGGTCCTCCAGTAGCTGGTGAGGAGGGCCTGGGTCCGTCTCCAGAGGGGCGGTGTGCCATAGAGCCCCCTGGTAGACATGAGGACCCAGCTGGGGCAGGTAGGAAGATGGCCTTCCTTGTCACAACGGAGGCAGAAGGGGGTAGCAGGAGATATTCTAGCAATGCCCCCACCTTGGCACCAGGGACGTCCATTGAGAGGGGCTGCATGGTCCCAGAACGCATTAGCCTGGAGTGCCGAGAACAGTCAAATGAGGCTCCGGGACGGCCTCCCTGCGCGGTGCAGGGAGGGAAGCTGGCCACTCTGCAAGCGGGGACATGCAGCGAGAGGGGTTGCATGGTCCCAAAAGGCACTAGTCTAGGGTGCCTGGAACGGTCGCTGGAGGCGGTGCAGGAAAGGACACAAGACGCGTCAGGGGATGTGCGGAGACAGTGCGCCCCGCCGCCTCCACTGATGATACTGCTGGGGCTCCGAGGACATAGCCCTTGGAGAGGGGGGTCTGTCAGGATTGACGGCACCTGGACTCATCACTTGTGCCCAATCTGGACAGCACTTAAAAGCCGGGAATTTCCGCCCCTGGGGAGCACTTACATTTTAGTGAACTTTTGTGAATGTGTGTGTTTTGAGTTCTGGCAATCGCCACACGCCTGCGGGTTTGTTTATGTTTCCCCTTTTTTTTTCCCTGTTTTTGGCCACCACGCTGTTGTTTATTTGTATTTATTAATAAATCATTGTTTCCCGAATCTGCGCTTCCCTCCCGTGTCAGCTCACTGGCGTGACACTCTCCTTCATTGTCACATTTCCCAACCCCTAGAAAATAATTTGTGACTTACATTTATCAAACCACACTGTGTTGGTCTCTTAAAACAACAGAGCCAGTAGGTGGAACACTACTGCCAGTAGGTGGACCAGCCATTTAGCATCAAGAACTCTTCGCCTGCTAATTAATGTTAACTTTTCACACCCTGGGAAAAGTGCAATAAATAGAGAATGTTAATTTTAACCACTGCACTGGTCATTGGCTGATCAGCATAGATTAATACCTTAGTGAAATATGCAACAGGAGTGAACACAATAGCAAATTATTAGAAAGAGATAGTAATTCGTTGTAATTCGTTGTTAATATTGTTTGTAGTGGTGGGCCGTTTTCGGCGTTAACGTGCTGCGTTAACGTGAGACTCTTATCGGGCGATAAAAAAAATATCGCCATTAATCTATTCACAAAGTTGGGTTGGGAGCTGGGTGTATACTACGCAAGCTATCAGAGGTGTGGACTCGAGTTACATGACTTGGACTCGAGTCAGACTCGAGTCATTAATTTGATGACTTTAGACTCGACTTGACAAAATGTAAAGAGACTTGCAACTCGACTTGGACTTTAACATCATTGACTCGTGACTTCACTTGGACTTGAGCCTTTTGACTTGACAAGACTTGCTGTTTCCCAGAAAACCCAAATATTAAAACGTTATTACGAACGCTCTGTATCTTTCAATGTCTGTGCGTCTATATGTGCGTCTGTGCGCGTATTTGCTGTCAGCAAGACATCCAATCAAATTAGATCCATGTTGTTTTGAGCCAACAGCATCCATCCAATCAAATTACAGGACAACCAATGCAGAGGAACTCTCAAATAACGCGCCAGTTAGACAAAATGATAAAAAAAGATAGTTTCGTTCGGATTTAAAAACTACGAGGTGGTCAACAAAAAACAAATAGCAGTATGCAAAACATGCGGGTCGAAGATTACAACTTCCAACTTTGTTCGACATTTGAAGTTGCACAAAGAACGGTAAGTTCTGAGTGAATGCTAACGCTTATTTGCTAACTTTTCTTTGCTGTGTAGTTAAATCAGTGAGGCTGTAAACTCGCTGTTAACGTTGCAAACTGGTAATCTGTACACTGCGAATTCACTCCCTTAATTCGTACACTTATTAAAGTGATGTTTTAAAACCTGGTAGGATGAGGTACTTATACATAACATTAGCCAATGTACAGTATCGCACACAGTAGATGGCGGTCAGCAGCAACATGTATTTTAGCCACCAACAAAGACATACAATACATACATATTAGTGGTGGGCCGTTATCGGCGTTAACGTGCTGTGTGAGATATAAACGTGCTGCGTTAACGTGAGGCTCTTATCGGGCGATAAAAAAAACGTGCTGCGTTAACGTGAGACTCTTATCGGGCGTGAGACGTGAGCCAAAAAAATATCGCCGTTAATCTATTCACAAAGTTGGGTTGGGAGCTCTGTATATACTACGCAAGCTATTTCTTCTTGATTGTGTCTTTTATGTTCTTATTTTCTAAAGACTTTTATTTTGTTTTTGAGACCCGGTTCAGGTCTCTTGGACACATGGCGTGAGCTGTGAGAGGTGCGTGGGGTTTGTGTGCAAAAAGTTATTTCTTTTATTTTAATTTATCTACATAAAAGGAATATTTTGCATGTGTGTTATTTTGTGAATATTTTTTTATGTTCTTTCAATACTGTATATTGTAGAGAGAGGTGCAGAAAGACGCAATGTTCTGACACGACCTTGCTTTTGGAAAGGTATGCAGTATTGTAAATTGTGAATGCTTTATGTTAATGTTCAGTTCTCTTGGACACATGGCGTGAGTTGTGAGAGAGAGAGGTGCAGAAAGACGCGATGTGTGACGCGATCTTGCTTTTTGTACAGAATACACTTTGCACAGAAAATCTCTTGGGTGTCAGCTCATCATTTGTGGTTCAAGAAACGAAATCAAAAAGTTACACAATGCAGAAGAAGAACCGCTACACTATGATGACACTATGATGATGTATACCTAGCCGAATTGCACTGTAGGGGGCGAGAACAGTCTTCGAACTGTGAAATTACCACATCAAACGTGACGTGGTAACATGGATGCAGCTATTTAACTGAATAAACAGTTGGTAAACACAAGTACATCTTATTTTCCACTTCCCGCGGTTAAGTCTGTTATGTTCATGTATTTGTTACAGGACAGGATAAACTGCTGTGGAACTAATTGAAATGCAATATGTCATGGAAATACAATGTTAGCACTTTTTGTTCGAATAATTACAGTTGCACTTGTTTTTTCAGATGCGTTTATTCTGTAAAGCAGTGGTTTAAAATGAATATTCTTTAAAAATATGAGTTAAATGTTAAAAATGAAGTTAATAGTGCAATGTCAGCACTATTTATTTCTGCAGTTTCAATTGCACTTGTTTTAATAAAACAATAGATTTTAAAAGCATACACGATCGGTGAAAATTTATTATTATTGTGCGGTTGAAAAGACTTGAAAGGACTCGAAACTCAAACTGCAGGACTTAGGACTTGATTTGAGATTTATCAGTCTTGACTTTGGACTTGACTCGACACTTGCCTGTCTTGACTTGGCACTTGACTTGGGACTTGAGGGCAAAGACTTGAGACTTACTTGTGACTTGAAAAGCAATGACTTTGTCCCACTTCTGCAAGCTATTGTGCCGGAGTTAAATGGTTACACTAGATTTATAAGTATATTTCTTCTTTCTTGTGTCTTATTTTCTTATTTTCTAAAGACTTTTATTTTGTTTTTGAGACCCGGTTCAGGTCTCTTGGACACATGGCGTGAGTTGTGAGAGGTGCGTGGGGTTTGTGTGCAAAAAGTTATTTCTTTCATTTTAATTTATGTACATAAAAGGAATATTTTGCATGTGTGTTATTTTGTGAATATTTTTTTATGTTCTTTCAATACTGTATATTGTAGAGAGAGGTGCAGAAAGACGCGATGTTCTGACGCGACCTTGCTTTTTGTACAGGTATGCAGTATTGTAAATTGTGAATGCTTTATGTTAATGTTCAGTTCTCTTGGACACATGGCGTGAGTTGCGTGAGAGAGAGAGAGGTGCAGAAAGACGCGATGTGTGACGCGATTTTCTGAAGCGACCTTGCTTTTTGTACAGAATACACTTTGCACAGAAAATCTCTTGGGTGTCAGCTCATCATTTGTGGTTCAAGAAACAAAATAAAAAAGTTACACAATGCAGAAGAAGAACCGCTACACTATGATGACTTTCACCTTGATATTTTAGCGCGGATGTATACCTAGCCAAATTGCACTGTAGGAGGCGAGAACGAGTCTTCGATCTGTGAAATTACCACATCAAACGTGACGTGGTAACATGGATGCAGCTATTTAACTGAATAAACAGTTGGTAAACACAAGTACATCTTATTGAACATAATTTATTTTCATCACCAATTATCATAGTAGAACAGCTTTCTAGAACAACATCTAGATTAATCTAGATTAATTCCAGGATTACAGTGATATTAATCTAGATTAAGAAAATTAATCTATGCCCACCTCTAATTGTTTGTACAAAACTATAGTCGATTTAAACCTGGCCCTATATTCAAGTAGTGTTGTTTCCTTCAACAAAATTTATGACAAATATCTTCATCAACAAACATATGACATGACGAAGATGAGACAAGACATAAATGCTGGTCATGTGATATATATAAAAAGTATTATTGTATTAAAAACTATACCATATATTGTTAACAAAATAAAAACCAGACTAATTTTCATTGAAGTTGCAAGCATTGCACAGTGCAAGTGGAGGGAGGAAAGAAAGGGGAGAATCAGAGAGGAGGCAAGTCAGCAGATTCTAAAGGATGGTAATCAGTTTTCACTAAGTGCAACACTGGGGCATTAGATCACACTGAGCTGACAGCCGGAGGACTGCAAACACACACACCCATAGTATATTTAGAGTAATGAATGAACATGATAAATGTGTTGCTCTTGTTATGCAATATCCTGCTCTTTCACATAAAAACACAGACATTTATGGCTCAATATGACCTAGGTTTGTTCTGTATTTATTACACACAATTACCAATGTGATCGTAATTGTAACAGGTCAAATTTGTGAAATGGGACATATCAGTGATATGAAAAAAGGCATAGTTAACATATGCAGGTCTTTAAATACTCCCCAGTAATGTATGCACACACACACACACACACACACCCTGCCTTAGCAACTCGCTGTTCTGCCTGACCATAGTGATCTGTCCTGTACAAGCCCTTTGTCATTTAGATCTGTGCCGTGTTGCAGTGCCATTGTGTAAAAACACCCTGCTTAGTATTTATGCATGTCCATTAAAAAAGAGGAGAGCACACACACATCACACCCCTTACTTCATCCCCCAGGTCCTGAAAAGAACAGGAGAAGATAGACAGAGCATCACTATGCTAATTTGAGCTGCATATCTTATTAAAGCCCTTTTAATGGACTGGGTTAATCACAGAAGTACACAGTGTTTTGAAATGGCATAATTATAGCATTGGTGCACTATTCTGTTGAGCCTAATAACTGGTTTGGACTGTGCTCCAGCCAAATGGAAGCCAAATGTGCCAAAATGTGCTAAATGTTTTTAACATTGCATGCTCAGTTTGGTTTGACTGAGATCACATCATATTCGCTAATATGGGTTCCACAAATAATGCTGGCAGGTGGGTCTACCAGATTGTAAGATTATAAGGCCATCTATTGGGCTTTCTGTGGAATCACACTGGGACAACTGGACAAGTTGTGAAATTAGCATTTTATAGAATGATTTGCCATACAATTATCTTCATGATTCAGTAATCACTTGCTTATACAACACACTGTTATGCAATTATTTTACTAAGTGAAAAAAAGAAAAATTGACAAAATTCAGTTTAGGGCCCAGCCACTGAGCAAAAGCACCATCCCCACACACTGCTCCCCGGGCACCTGTCATGGCTGCCCACTGCTCACCAAGGGTGATGGGTTAAATGCAGAGGACAAATTTCACTGTGTGCACCGTGTGCTGTGCTGCTGTGTATCACATGTGACAATCACTTTACTTTCACTTTCTTTCAGTCTCATTTTGCTTGAACAGCTGGAACGCAATCTCTTCTGCAGTTTTAGCAAACTACCAGTATGTGGCAGTAAAGTTGTACTGAAAATGTCTTATGCTGGGTGTTCTGGAGGGAAATTCAAGCTTTATTTTGCCGTGGAGCCAACATTTCACTTACTGCATTCACAATATGGGAGAAAATGAAAACTAATTAAAACTAATTAAAACCAATTGTCTATGTAATTGCAAAGCATCTCAGGCATGCTAATAGGTGAATGACTGCATCTCAGAATACACAGACAAACATGTAAAATGAAAACAGTGTAATATTACACCATTAACCTATATCATTCTTAACTCTCCAAAAAGCCACCCCTTCTTGGAAATCCTGCACTGATTGCTTATGTAAAATATCTACCTCACAAAATGGCTAACTATGGTTTCTCCATTTTGGCACAAATACTGCATCTCATTACAGGCTGCATACAAATACCCAACAGGGAATGAGGCAGGGAGAAGAGAAGAGAATGAAAGGAGAATGAAGTCAGTTCTGCCTGCCTGACTTGGCATGAATCAAAAGGTAAACTCTTAACAATGACTAACAACCGAAATCATTGGCTAACTAATAAAAGTAGACATTTTCAGTTAAATGATAATGTTAATAATGTTATAACAGGAGTAATGATGAGTAATTATATATAAGCAGGGTTATAGCCTGTGCAGCGTGATACAGTTTTTTTTATTTATCCGTTTATTTACCAAAACCAAATGTCAGGGTCGCATGACCTAAACATCAGGTCAATAGTGCATCTACAGATACGACTGTACACACCACGAATTATTTAGCACCAACGATTAGCACAATCCAGCCTGCATGAAGCATCCCAGATCATCTCTCATCTCTGTTTTGCTGGGAGCTTTTATTGTATATAAGAAGATTTATGCACATACTGCAAGTTCACCTATTATTATTCTGTAACCACATGGAATAAAAACCAATGATGGCTGTCTGGACCTGTGAGCAGTTTAAATGAACTGTTTTAGAAGCTCATAACCTTCTAAAAATACGAATCTGCCTCACCTCTGCTGGGTTTCCAATTCTAGTAACCAAGACAATTTCGTGTGCCACACATAGACCTGATCCCAATTTGAAGCAGACTGGCAGTTTTCAGTATTGTTTAGATCAGCTCAAATGTTTCTGAAATTGCCATCTTGTGGAGTTCCTTCAAGAAAGGATATTGCTTAATTTTTTTGGTTTCAGCATTGCAGCTGTACCTGTCATTTCCTTTTTTTGTCATTTTACTGTTCTTTTTTCTGCTGATCTCTCTGCTACCAAGAGGTTACAGAAATAGTTTGAGATGTGGCATACCTTCTGCCTGCTGGGGTTTATTGGGTAGACAACAGACTCATTTTTAACAATGGAGGCCATCTTCATACTAATTGCAGTAAGAAGAAAAGCCTATGGGACAGGCTAGCAGAATTATCAGTGAGGCCTGTTCTGCTTATATTAAAGTCAGCTGTAGAGGTATAAGGTAGAAGCTGCTTCTTCTTATGCACCTTAAAGCTAACCAAAAAAACAACAAGGTTTGAACACCACTCTGGACACACGCCACGGGGCACAGACACGTGGACAGCGAGTCTAATTGTTGTAATTATTATGTATAATTGCCAGTCTCACCTTTCTGCTTGTCATCTATCCTGGTTTTATAGCATCTTCTTCATATTGAGTTTTGTTTCATTTGCTTCTGTGTCACCCCAACGTCATCCATACCCATTCTTCATGTAGGAGGTTCAATTTTCATCTCTATCCCGGCACTCCCCACCCCTTCTTCTTTTGCTGTATGTATCATGACAACATGCTGCAGCACATATTTGTAGTGCCAAATTAACAATTATATTAACAATAATTGAATCATTCTGGAATAACAGGACAGAACAATCGTCCACCTCTCAAATTTCATTTCCTATAAAAAAGGGACAGGATATCTCTAGGAAGCCAGGATGTCCACCACCTATCATTGGAAACAAGAAAACACGGTAACTGGAAAAAGGTAAAAAAGTATCTGGAAGAGATGACTGATGTAGACATTAACTTCATTTACAATCCTATCAATAAGAGGATTTGTTTAATGTACTTAACAAAACCTAAAAATACCGAAAAGAAAAAAATAGGGATCCAATGCATCCTTCCCCTGTCCTGATTTACCAAAGGTAGTGTCACGACTGAGGTGGGCAGATGGAAGATGGAGTTTATTGAAAGAAAATGAACAACAAAACCACTGCACCTCGTGCTGAACAGCTCTCCCCCTCTGGATTCAGTAGCTGACTCTGTAGAACTCGGATCAGGTGGGCTTACAAAAAGGAGTTTAATAAAAACCAGCCACACATGGTACCTATTAGACAGTGAGGAGTTCAGTAGGGCCCTAGGGACGGGACTAGGGCAGTAACCCCAAACCCGGAAGTGAGAGGATCCCTACCACCAAGTGCACACTACAGGACGGGGACTTACCGGGAAACTGGCGGCACGCACAAACATACCCTAATACTCAGGAGAAGGGGGCGTGTCGCGGGGGACGGAGCAGGATGTGACAGGTAGCAAGGTGTTAAGGTATTAACGGAATTACACATGCATTTAATTTAGCAAAAGCAATTAGTGCTGCAGACACATGGGTACAATTAACCTCACAATAAAACTGACACACAGCACCAGTCTGACAGGTTGATGGGAACCGTGACTTATCTCTGCAGCATTTACCCTCTAGACCCTGTGGTGCCTGATCAATATGTGAATAGGAACCGTGGACATTATTAGAAACAGAATCTCCTCCACCCTATTAAGGTCTGAACTCTTGAATATGTCAAATATCTCAGGTCTGGGAATTGAACAGGTGGTATGTCTACCTACACTAAAGCACTAGAGCAGTAATACAATGTCTGATTCTAAATTATTACAGGCTGGTATTAGCCTAGTGGGTAACACCCACAGGTTCAAACCTCACTTACAACCATTGTGTCCCTAAGCAAGACTCTTAATCCTGAGTAGCTCGAGGGGGTCCACGTAACTACTGTTTGTATGAGTAAACCTAAACTTCTGTTATGAAGTAAATTCTCTTTGCATGGTGACATGGCTGAGTTAACTGTGAGTTCCAATCTCGGTTGTATGTGCAGAGTCTGCATGAACCCCCCCTTGCGGTCTCTGGTTTTCTTGTCACCATCCAAAGGCCTGTACACTAGGTGAATTTGCAACACAAAATTGACTGTAGGTGAGTGAGTGGTGTGTGTGTGTGTGTGTCTGCACCCTGTGGTGGGCTGGTCCCCAGCCCTTGGTCAGTCCCCATGCAGCGTCCAGTTTCCTGGGATGGCATCCGCAAACGAGAATAACAGGACTAAGAGGTAAAGGATAGTGAGTGAGAATTATATTGTAGTAAATATTATCAACAATATTACTATTATTATTAACAAAGTTCGAATTCCTACTGTAGTATTCTATTGTACTGATACATGGTGGATCCTAAACGAAGACACTGAATTAGCCTAGTTGCTTCTATGCAACTAGTTGCTGGATATGCACAGGATTTCTCAGTCCACTGAGTTACAATGGATGACCTTGAGGGGTCAACCAATAACTGACCACCAAATTAAGAACTGATTCTGACCTTGAAACAAGCATTTTTGAGTTGTGATGGTGTAACACTCATCAAACAGAGAGACAGTCTTTTTCTGCCATCTAGTAACTAAAAAGGCAAAAAATAGGAACATAGTTCAAATAATCAGTAGACCCAGCGCCCAAATGGGAAAACATTTTCATCCCTTCTGCAAGGAGAAGCCATTACATCTAATTTGAAATCAGCCCTGATCAATACAGCTGCCTCAGTGCACTAAATCATGTCCCCATTATGGGACAAGTCTGTATGTCTGTCCTGACACCCCCCTGAACAGATTAAATCCCACGGCTTGAGACGGACTCCAGATTGTTCTTCCTTAGACCAGAATGGTACACTTGCCTTATCCGCACACTGGCACAAAAGCGGCAGAGAAGTGGAAAGTGGACGGGGCCCACGCCAGAGCGACTACAGCTCTGTCTCCCCGTCTCTGTCTAGTTAATCTATGTCCACATGTCCACACCAGCGCCTCTCAGTTACTTTCCCAGACCTAGATCCGCCCCGCCCTTGTGCTCCACCCACCACAGGGTCTTCAGACTGACAGCCTAATTGACGCTGACTTTGAGGAAAGGTCAAAGACTTCACCGAAGACACGACGCCGCATACCGATCCTACAAAACCGTGTTTTTGGTCACGAATGTGCATTTTTACCTGTTTTGCTGCTTGCTTGTTTGTCAGCAGACTTACTCTTGTGGCTGGAGTATCCCGGGTAGTAGCCGTAAAAGCCGGTGATGCGCAGGATCCTGTCCTCGATGTCGTGCACCCCGTTGGCCGCGGCGACTTTCGGGGCGTCCGCGAACAGGGAGCCGTCGTTCCCCGGCAGCGGCGTGTTTTTCGGCGGCTCGCCGCCTCCGTCCGCCGAACTCATCCCTGCGTCCGAGCCGTCAGCACGCGGGCACCACCGCGCGCGCTCCGCATTCCAGCGCTCCCGAGCGTGCGTGCGTGCGTGCGTGCGTGCGTGCGTGGGCGTGGGGTGGGGGGCGGTGCGACGGGGGCTTGAATATTTAATGTGAGAATGCGGTGGTGCGACATCTACGACGCGGAGAATGGGTCTGGCACACTGTCTCTTTGACATCATTGACATTTGCTTTCAAAAGATTGATAATTATATTTTCTACATTCAATACAGGACAATAATTCTCAATCCACCAAATTATCTGGCCACTGATCTACTTTTTACACATACCACATCACTTCCAATGGCTTCCCTAGCCATTGTCATGCTGGTTTGAGATGGCGAGAAAGGAGATCTGGAATGATGGCTGGACATGACGAAGAAGAAGGACACATACACACAACTTCACGAAACAGGAATTTAATACATGGTGAACAAGACAGGGAAAACATCAAGTAACAATGACCCGATGAAAAACAGACACAAACAGGGCAGCCTTATACAATCATACAGAGGTCAAAACAATCAGGAAACATAATAGCACAGGGTGAACATGAAACTCCGGACTCTGAACTCCGGATCAGGAGTAGCTCCTGCCAGACCAGATCCTGACAGGCACAACTCCCAGTGTGCCACCCAGAACACTCCATGAAGTAGAAGCCCGTACAGACGAGCGCCAGCTGTCCTGTGCTGACGGCTTCAGGCCAGTGGGGGACTGGCATCCTGTAAGCCATCCACAGGTGCCCATCGCTCCGGTCAGTCTCTGGCATGCTCCGCTGAATCGCCACTTCTCACCTTGAACACTACCAGACATGGGACCATGGGGCAGGCATCCTCGACCGTCTGGAAAACCCATCAGGTAACATGAAGCCAACACTGGCCAGGGACAAGGGGCCTGGCAGTGTCCTACCAGTGAGGCACAGCTCCTTGGAAATCAGCGAGGTGGCGTCGGCTACGTCCTAATGTGGTCATCTGGAACAATGGCTGGACATGGCAAGGAAGAAGGACACATACGCACGACATCACAAACCAGGCGTTTAATACATGGTGAACAGGAAAGGAGAGACATCTTTATATAATCAGACAAAGGTGAAAACAATCAGGAAACATAACAACACAGGACGAACATGAAACTCTGAACTACAGAGAACCATTCCCCCTAGGCACAACTCCCAGCGTGCCACCCAGAACAGTCCATGAAGAGGGGTGGGAATTCCATACAGGTGGCTGTCCTGCAATGAGGGTGGTAGTAGCCTAGTGGGTAAGACACTCGCCTATGAACCAGAAGACCCAGGTTCAAATCCCACTTACTACCATTGTGTCCCTGAGCAAGACACTTAACCCGAAGTTGCTCCAGGGAGACTGTCCCCTGAAACTACTCTTTGTAAGTCGCTCTGGATAAGGGCGTCTGATAAATGCCGTAAATGTAAATTACGACTTCCAATGCTCCAGCTGTTGATCCCCTGTGCCCTCTTCCAATCCCTCATCATCCCTGGATCCACCTCGCCTTGGACTTCATCACCGGTCTCCCCGAAGCCAACAGAATGACCACCATCCTGACCACAGTGGATGTGCCACAACTGTTAACCTCTGACCGGGGAACAATTCATCTCAGCTGTCAAATTGGATCCACCTGCAGTCTGTCCTCTGGCTATCACCCTCAGACCAACGGCCATGTGGAGAGAACCCTCCAACTGCTGGGGCGATACCTGCGGTGCTTTGCTTCAGACCACCAGAGAACCTGGCCAGGGTTACCTCCTATGGGCTGAGCTGGTCCATAACCTGCAGGTCTCCTCTGACACCGGACACAGTCCATTCGTGGTCTGCTACGAATTCCAACCGGACATCTTCGCCTACCAGGTGCCTGCAGGTAGGGTCCAACTGCCACCCAATATCCGTGTTTCATGTCAGTTGACTGACTGGCTCCGGATCCCCCGCCACCACGGATCATTGATTAGGAACCTATCCCAAGTCGTTTCATCCTGGATCCCTCCTTGGTGGCTAAGTACTGGCAGCATATTGAATCTGCTCATCGGGCTCCTGATTCCATCCACTTGACCGGGAGCAACACGGAGGTAACGTGACTCCCATAAATTGGCAAGATGGCCACTGGCAGCTGTCATTTATTGCCTGTGTTTGCAACCAACTAGGCAGAATCACCTCTTCCTCAGCTCTCAACTCTTTCCTCTTGCCCTGTCCCTTCCCCAATCATACCTAAAACGCAAGCGTCAACATCCGTGAGGGTGTTCCGGCTTACCTGCCTCCTTGCCTCCATTTGCACCAGGGTTCCTTGTTTCTTCCCACACGCACACTGATGCCATGACACCCATGACCCTTTACTCTTCCTCTTACTGCATGCTGCAATTTTTCTTTATTGTGTAGTAGGTTAACATTGTCCGCATCTGTTGTCTTTCCAGCTTATTGTTTTCTGTAGTGCTACCGATCTCTGTAAGCATTTTTGTCTTTTTTTCACTCTGTAAAGAAGATGTATCATTATCATCATCATCCTTATTGTTATTATGCTCACATAACCAAAAATGTGAAGTCAAATGGCACAAAACTGCACTCTCAGTGACAAGGAAGACATGAATCCGTTTTCTGGTTCAGTGTTTTTGATATTTTACTGGGCATTCAGTTATTGCAGATGTACAAACCAAAATCTTGGATGTTGGATTCATTATAAATGTGACACGGAATGAGCAAAACCAAAAGGAGTACTAGGCGTTGCATCAGTACAAGCCCATCACAATTATATTAAATATTTTATCAGAAATAAATCACATCCACCACCACCACATATGCTGCACTAAGAGACCTCTGGCCATGTCTATATTTATTGTTTTCTTTTAAATATTCATGGTGTTTGCAGGGCTGGCGTGTGAGGGCAAAAAGGAGAGAGAAGGCGAGAGAGGGACAGTGTCTCTGTCCCCGCCTTGGGGTTTTTCTGCCTTGTTAGCTGTCTTGCTAACTACCTCCCAAGATAGATAAACAGACAGACAGATAGATAGATAGATAGATAGATAGATAGATAGCATGAAACAGTTTTGTTATTTTTCATCCCTTAATTTCTCCTGGTTTCAGAGGTTTTTCGTGTGTAAAAGCCCAGAACAATCACTTTTTTCCCTGTCTGGATGTGGGCTGGCTGTGAGGTGCCGCTTTGGCTCGCGGCCTTGGGAGGCCCTCTTTAAACAGATTTTGAACCAAAGTGTGTTGGGCGAAAAGAAAAAGTGCTGACGCCCAGGCCCTAAATCCAATAACCCAAGTCGGTGTCTCTGACATGCCTCAGCTCGAGTCTTTAGTCGTTTGTGTGAAATTGATTTCCAACATGGGGATGATGGAGGATTTTGTTTTCTTTCCTTTTGATGCTCTTCTTGGCTGCTTTCAGAGGAAAAACTCTTTTTTTATGCTGCTTATGCTGTTGGCAATGTTCTCTCTCTCTCTTTTCTCTCTCTCCCTCTCCCACATGCAAAAATACACAAGAACCACCTAATCTTTTCTCTTTTCCTCAACCAGTCTTCAGTCTTTCTTTCTGTCTGTGTCTCAACTCTGCATTTGTCTGTAATGACAGAGCCCACTTTTATGACACCCAGTCTAAAATCAATAAATTTCTGACAATAGCTGTCTGCAAGACAGCGTATTTTAATAATTAATGATATATTTTCAGCACAGTCGTCACTGCTCACACACGAGGACTGCTTTCGCTCTCCGTAATTTCCTCACCTGTATAGGACACGCCCATTCCTACACACCCTTTCTGCGTCTTTACTCCATGCAGTCACAGCGGTAAGTAAAGTAAAGTAAAGTAATCATAGAGGAGCTGTCCACAGTACTGATATTCGTGGAACTTTTCTTAGAAGCACTACAGACCTGATGAGTTCAATGCTCACAATTTTCAGAATATACACGTATAACAAAGCCATTACACAGACAACACAGATCACATTTCTCACTTTAACCACATGGGCTCTCGGGGGAAATCTGTAAATAATACCAGATTTAAATTCATGACTTGCAAAAACCATTCACACTGTTGTGCATAATCCCGGCCAGAATAGCAAAACTTTGTCTTAAAAGCACTCAAGCACCTGAAAGAATTCTTCAACATTTCACTTTCACACACACATACACCACACACACATTTCATGGCAGAGCATTAAATACGTACTACCAGTGAGGAGCAGAGCAGACTGCGTCGAGATGCTTGACTGCATACGCTGCATGGCTGAGGGTTTCGCTTGTTTGTCCATCTCTTTATTCAGCAGTAGAAATCTCTGTAATGAGACATGAGGGTCACGCTGCGGAGACTAGGTCAGCAGACGGAAACTAATTTTGAGCATCTTGCTTTAAAACGAGTCTGTTCAGCAGCTGTTTTGACCTCTTTTGCATTGCCGTGGGTTATTTTTATTCAGACTTTAGCATATTTCTTTTTGCCAGATTCTTCTCACATGATCCGACAGACCTTCTCAAAGAACTTACTGTATTCCATAAAGAGCATTACTCTGAGCACACACTATTCCCTCATGTCTCTGCTCCTGCACTGTTTGGCATCATTTATATATATAAATGGCAGAAATGTGATTCAGTCCATCCAAAAAGTCTCTGTTCTGTGTATTTGCCGCATTAATTAAAAAACATAGTTACAATGTGATAAAGAAGGTCCGTCTGTGGTTCTGGTTCCTGGAGTGCTAACGTACCCATACGCTTAACTGGTTTGTGAAGCAGTGCGCAGAGCCCAGGCTTCAGGATTACACTTCTCTAAAGCACCATGGGATGTCTGTGGACAGAGGTCAAATCAACTCATTACTTTTTTAACATTGATATATTTGTATGCAATTAGACATGATTAATCCTGTTTACTGATTTTTGAGTAACCACGGCCAAGAGGTGCATGGTTTTATCAGCACTTTTTTTTGATGGTGAATATTCTGTGAATTTACAGGTTGACAGAAATTGTTAAAGGTGCCATGGAATGGCCGTTCTAAAAAAGAAGAGCTTGATATATGGAACTTACACATGATACTCAAACCCAGAGGAACCGGTTTTTAAATGAAAATTGCACAGATGTGAAACTAGATATTAGAGAAAAAAGCATGTTGGTCCTTTCCAGTTTTCTTTGACCTCATTCTTCTGTCTTAAAGTTATATCATCTTTGCATGCCTTTCTATTTTCTATTGGTTTTGAACAACCATGACAAAACCAAACCATAAATGTTACCAACATTGTAAGAAAAAACATATACTATAGAGATGCAAATCACACACTACCTATAATTAATTATTGACATACAAATAATACGCCCATAGATTTCTATCCATGATTTTCCCTAGTAGTTACAACCCGTTAAAAATCCTTTGTACTATATGAACTATAGATTTAGTAATAATGCATTATGAAAAGGGTATTCATAGGCATAATTCATATTCAATATGAATGAATAAAATAATATGTCAGATTATGATTTTTCTCAGATTTTTATCTTGTTGCACAAAGGCATTGACACTTGCATTATGAGGATGTTTATAGACCCAATTCTTTTTGTGGAGATGCTCAGGACATTGAGCTGAGTGCCTCCATCACTGAGGCCTAGAGGGTCACCTTAAAGATCATTGTCTGAGCTTTCTGCATCCCGACTGTATAAATATTCGATGCATACTAAAGATAACCTCACTCATGCTGTGGCATTGAAAAAGGCAGGGTTTTAGGTGCACTTAAATTTAGCCTGAGCCAGCCGTGACGCTTGCTTCATTACATGCCTCTTCGAGCAGCAAAGGTCAGCTCTGAAAGGGGCCTGGTGAATGGTTAATGCCTCTGATCACAGGCGCATTGCGGGTTTAGCAATGTATGGCTTTAATTAGCGACCGCGCTGACGAGTGATGAGTGCGCTGCGCAGGAGGTAATGGCCAGACGTGGACCGAAAGACACAGACAGCCGATGTCAGGAGCATGCAGTGGAGTTTCTGTGCTATGACAGGAGTGAAATATTGTAAACTGCAAAGGCTGCACTGTCGGGCAGAGGAAATACTGCAGCATTTTTGTGCTTACTGCTCCTTTCCTATATCCTGTACCTTTTGTTTCTCCCCCCCCCTGCACTCCACAGATAGCAAGACATTTTTGGCTTTTACTTCATTCTCTCTCTATCTTTCACTCTCTCTTCTCTGTAGAACCCCATATGCACTTTGGGGTTGAAATCCAAATTGCTGGCACGATCTACAGATGGCTGTCACGGGAAAAGCTAGTTCTGAATGGACTCGTGATGAATTACGTGATGCTTGCTAATTACAGGCACAGCGAGCAAAGCGCCATCAAAATGAATTACTGGCAGGAGAAATGCCGGTACAGAGTCTGACCTTTTCATGTTGTTTACATCAGCAGACATGCAAAGGGAAATGTTGCTGCTCCTTTTCTTCATTCTGGGTGTTCTTTAATGCAATTCACTGTATATATATTAATATCAATACAAAATAGTTCACAAGAACTTTAAAAATGCAATTTATTAAATTATAATCTGCCATGGCAATTTGGGCTGATATGATGGACTTCCTTTTGACTTAATGCATGTTTGAATATGAATTTAAAGAGGAGAAAGAGACTATTTAAAAATAGATCTGGAGACCAACTCTCAAGGAAATCTCACAAGCAGTGGTCAAACATCACTTTCACATGAGAAATGACCACATTAAACTTCATGAATTATTCGACATTAAGGATCCAACTTTCTCACTGTTAAGGGGGTGTAGTAAGTGGGTTTAGGGTTTTAAATTATTGACATTGGCATAAACTGCTGTAATGGGGTTAATATTCCCTTAAGACATTTTCTGTTCTATCTGCCTCTCCCAATGTTATGGTGATGAATGAGGGTGCGCAAGGGAAGATTTTATTCTTGGAAAATGTCGTCTGAAATAAAACTGATTCTGTATATTGTACCGAGTCTGTTTTAAAAGACACGAGAACAAGAATGCAGTGGGTAGAGTTCATCTCACCAGACCTTTGTAAAACTGGTATTCAGAGACTGGATCAGTCCAGGGGGTTATTTCTAGTATAAAATTTCAATTTCACTGTTCATGGAGAGATGTGACAGATGGGGCTTAACTAGACAATGAAGTTTTTCTTCATTACAACATCTAGAGCAGGGAATGAAAGTTCTGCCTTAGAGCTTGCAACAAATGGTCCTGCCTGAAAACTATGTTTTAGTGCATTATAGGGGATAATTATTTTCAAATTATTGGGTGCAGGAGTCAGTTCATACTGGTATTTATGATGCTTTAGAAAAGTGCTGCTCAGAAAAGGGTCCAAAGACCTTTTTCCCCAACAAGTGAAAATTGCTGCTCAGTCACTTAACAGTGAGCCAACTTCACTCTCTTAGTGCATCTCCAGAATGCCTGCTACAAGGACGCTTTCCAATTGATTCTATTTTAAAATCTTTTAAGTAAATTGAAGTCAAGACCCTATCTTTTAGTGTGACTCATAAAAAGTACAGCCTCATGCATAATGATTTATCAGACCTAGAAAAGGAACACTGAGTGCACAAGACAAAAGTAATGAAAGGACAAGGAGGGCTATATGCTTTTTCCCAGAAATGGCATAAAAAACCGAAGAGAATAAGCACTTATTTTTAGAGAAAAGGATATTTGATCGTTTCTTTACCTGAGCACTTCCAATAACTCTATTTTTATATGCTTATGAAATTTTCTTAAACAAATAGGCTTGGACAGTGACACACACTGTAATGGCATTATGCATACATCTCAACAAGATGCCAACTAGGCTCTGCAGTGTTGGATCATCGAAGATGAGAACAGTAGTCCAGTCGTTACATCCATATCAAAATCTGGATCAGTGCAGCATGTTAACTTTCAATTTCTGGACTGGCCAAATTACGCATACAGCAGTGTGATCTGGGAATGCATTGCTGATCTCAGATGAAATCTGTGCTAATTCTCAGTCCCCTAGCCAGGAGCAGGAGTGTTATGGGAGAAACTTTATGGACTTTGGGGTAAGTGGCAGTAAACAGCAGAGGCAAAATAAGCGAATGCTTTCCAAGCTGTCAGAAAGTCGCTGTGGTCAAAGCTTTGTAGAATTCCCCATTGGGTGCAACTCTGGGAGAAGGTCAACAGCTTTCACCCCTCCTAGCAATGAAACTCACAATCAGCAAGACTGTAACACTATTACCCCAAGGCTAGTCAGAGGTGGGACCACTGGGGACCTGAACTAAACAGGATTTCCAAAATAACCAAAGCGAACATATTTGCAGGTTGGTTGCACATTCACCAGCAGTTAAAGGGCATTAAAGAGTGAAAACTGACCCAAGTTTTAGATGCTTCTAATGACAGAGTTCATTCCTTCTACATGGTAAAACAGGTCACAAAAGATGTTGCTCAGCAACATCAACAGGTTTCCTTTGACCATAAAAGTGCTGAATTTTATCACCAGTAGCCTTGAGGTTTGACTGAGAAGAAGAGCTGTTCACTACGGGTTGTTACCAAAGTGGCCATGACATGTATTACATTTCTCATGTGTTAATGTGTAAATCCACTTAGAGTCTTGTTTGCAGTGATACTTGACAATGATTGCTTGTCCCACAGGTCCAATTTGTCAGATGTTTCTGCAGCTCAACATCTATGATAAACTTTAAGTGGCATCATAGTTCACTTGTCAGATGTCAGCAGAACATCCACTGGACTTTTTTAGTTGCCTCTGCTCTAATACAGAACTCATAGTACCTCACCAGAAGACTTTATTGTTTCCAACATCGCTTTAACACTAGAATATGTAATACAGAGAGATATGTTAGAACAGCTGCATTTAGCAGATTCACAACATCTTACAGCCCCTCTAGGATTTACGATGTCAAGGTGGCATGCATTCATATGTCTTATAATGCAAGTGTTAACAATTATATGCATGCTCTTGCATAGTTTATTGTGTCGGGAACAAGGAGCCTTATGGCCGTATGTATGTTGTCTTTTCACTCTGAAAAAATTTCATTTAACCAAATGCTTCTGCACATTACAGTGCGGATAGTCAATAACCCAAAGCACATTGCAAAAGCAACCAAAGGCTTTTGAAGGCAAAGAAGAGGAATTTTGTACAATGGCCAAGTCAATCAGGTGACCTGAATCCAATTAAACATGCATTTCACATGTTGAAGGGAAAACTGAAGGCTAAATGCCCCAAGAACAAACAGGACCTGAAGACAGTGGCAGTAGACGCCTGACAGAGCATCATCAGGGATGTAACCCAGCGGCTCGTGATGTTTATGCATTCCAGACTTCAGACTATAGTTGACTGCAAAGGATTTGCAACCAAGGATTAAAAAGTAAAGGTTTGACTTATGATTGTTAAATTGTCCCATTACCTTTGGACCCTTAAAAAGTGGGAGGTACAAATGCAAACTGTTGTAAGTCCTACACTGTTCACTTGAGTCGGATGTAAATACCCTTGAATGCATGCTTCATTTAATTTCAAATCCCTAGTGGTGGAGTATAGGGCCAAAAAGATTAGAATTATGTCGATGTCCCAATGTTTATGGACCTGACTTTACATTCATTGATACTTGTGAAGCCTAGGTAGCCCTGTGTTTCTCCCACATCCCTGTGCCCTGTGATGTTCAATGTATGTGATTTTCTGGCCATCATGCCATGTTTTGTTTTCATTCACTAAAAATACTACTTTCATAATGTCACAATGCCTTGTCCCTCCACCTGCTCAGAATGACAGTAATCAGTGATTAATGACCCAATAGAGCAGAATATTACGCTCCATTTCCCCTCAAACACAGGACTTCTCTGCTGCAGTACACAGCTTACTTAACTATATATATATATATATATATATATATATATATATATATATACACACACACACACACACACACACACACACACACACACACACACACACACACACACACACCCAACATGACTGAACTGGCGTATCAATCCAATCTTGTATGTTTATAGCTTGTCAGCTCTTGGGCTATAGAAACTGGAGCCCTAACAGGTCTCCTGCAGCTACCTTTGTGGTATATGCGTGTATGTATATATATACATACACGCATATACCACAAAGGTACCTAACAGGCCTCCTGCAGGTACCTTTGTGCTGACAAGCTATAAAAATATAAGCTTGGATTGATACGCCAATTCAGCAATGTTGGGTCAGCACCAGCTAACTGGGTCTCACGATGTGTGAGACTGTGAAAATTGAACTTGTTTGGAATCTCATTATTCCGTTTATGCAGTGCAAATGCAGTGAATGAATGTGTACACTTTTTTATGTTTGTATTTAGACAGTACCTCACATTAATAACCAAACACTAAAATGCCCAGTCCTTTCGTAACGCCAGAACAACACTGACCTCACTTCACTTATCTCACTTTATGAGGGTCATCATAGCACAACTTTCACTCAGAGGAAGTCATTAGTGAGGAATCTGTGTGTGGCAATATATTCATGTTTTTCCTTGTTACATGTGCAGCACTTATTGTGTAAACCAAGTAATATGGTGCAAATTTGTCTGTATCTAATGATGTTTGGAAAGCATTTAAGGGTTGCTGGTTTAATTTAAGTTTACTGTTAATTAGTTCTTGCAGTGCCGAAGTGTGTGCAGTACTCAAGAAGTGCAAGGAGATATCTCTAACAGCAGAATCCTCTGGTGCTGTTGGTTGAAAAAGTGATGCTTGATCAAGCCCATTACCCTCTGGGTCAGAACCAGTGTCAGTCTGTGTTAGCCCCTCTGAGCTGATAATGACTGGTTTAGCAGAATGCTCATAGGAACTTTGGCACCATCTTATCCTCCATGGGAAGGAGAAAGCGGGAGGGCTTGGGGGAAAGGGGGAGCCATATTAAATGAAGTGTAGTAAAATGCTGTGTAGCAAGAGAGAGAGAGAGAGATGGGAAAGCCAAATGTGTTACAGCATGCGATTGCTGCGAACTGAGTGTACCAGCGAGGGTACGGCTTTATTTAAACTATCCATCATAAAGACAGCCATTCATCTCCTTCCAATTATGGAGGAACAGTATCTATTGTCAAGCATGAGACAAAAAGAAATAATAAAGTAATGGAGCTTCAGCTTCCTGCACTGGACATTGCATTGTGACAGAATTAAAGCAGTTTATTTTTAGGGGCAATGGATGGGGGTTTATGGGGACAATCAAGTGTTTGTTATGATCAAAGATCTCTTTACTTCCCTCCGAGCTGATGTTTTATTATATCTGTCTGTAGTGATTGAGCTGAGGGCATTGCAGCCAATGAACAGTTTATCCCTTTTCTGAGAGCCAGACAGATCCTGTCCAACTGTTGAAATCTTCTGGGACCTGAAGACATCCCTCTGGGTAACAAGAGCCTTTGTAGATGCAGCCTTTTAAGTTAAGATATCTAGGGCATACTAGCATAACTTTTATTTACTCTGGTGTACTACAGTCTTTATACATTTTAGCTGAGGATATTTTAGAGCCATATTTCCCACACAAGGATCACCTGTACACACCAGCCCCCATGGCCCTGAGGTGCTCAGTGGCACCTCAGATGCACCTTGGCAGATCAGACCCTAAACCTGAACCTAAAATCTTTAGGATATTACATTATAGGGGCACATGACAGATTGCCTGAATGATTTAAAACAAGACACTTCTGCCATCTTATGAGAATTCTGTGAACTGCATGTAAAAATAATTTTTTTGAACACCATTATGCAGACTTCAAGGGAGTTGAGGTTAAGTGAGGCCTCAGAGCAACATATCTACATTTTACATTTGAGGCATTTGTCCAAAAGCAACTTAAAATGGGCTTTCATGTTACCATCAATGAAGTTATCAGTTCTGGTCTCTAGGACCCCAACTATGAATACAAATCATTTTATTTGCTCAGTTGTAGTTTTTCTTTACAGCAGTCAGACTATAAGAAAGTCTAAATATTCTCTACAGAGGAAAGTCTCAAGCTCCCATTTGAAAATACTCAGCGACTCTGCTGGAAGTTTGAAGACCAATCGTGTTGCTGCATTCTGTATTAGTTGCAGAAGCCGGAGGGCATTCAGAGGTAGACCTACTAGAAGGGAGTTAGAGTAATCCAGTCCTGAGATTACTAGGGACTGAACGAGTATCTGGGTAACCTGTGTTGATAGATAAGGGCAGATCCATCTGATATTGTAGAGAAGGGATCTACTTGAGCAGGAAAGGTTGGTGATGAGTCGAAAAGAGTTGTCTATAGTTACTCCAAGGTTGTGTGCAGTTGTAGAAGGAGAGATCTGCGAATTGTCCATTTATATACATATATTCCTCCATCTTTCTTCAGTTACTTTAATGGGAATTTTTTTACATCTGTAAACTGACCGGGTTCTGATTCTTATGTTATGTTAACAATAACCAATCCAATAACCAATAACCAATGGGAATATTCTCCATAATTTTATGTTGTCAACAGTGTATGTTTTGCCAGGTGATTTGAAATAATCAGCAAGTCCGCAGGAGCATTCCCAGATTAAAAAATCTCCATAGCCTTGTCAAAAGTAGTTTCTGGCTAGAAGAATACCTAAGAAACATAATATCTAAGAAAAATGGAATATCTAAGAAAAATAATAATTCATTATAATTCATATTCATTCATATTATCTGTTATATAAAGATTGCTAATATTTTATACAATATGTTATCCTTTTGACCTTTCAAGTCTGTGTTCACTAGAGGGCAGTAAAGCAATTTCTGACCCAGGGCTCATAGATTTATTGTCTCCATGTCTGTAGCCCTGCTCTTAAATTGCTCAGATTACACAAAATAAATCATGCATCCAAGGCTTCTGCAATGCTGTTAAACAGTTACAATCCCTTCCAGTCCTGATAATTTAATTCAAACCGAGGATTAGTTCTTGAACCCTTTCATGAGGATCAGCATTTTTTTTCATCACTAGGTATCTGAAGATGTAAATTGATGCGTGCTGCAGTGTGGGATGATACCACACTTAACAGAACTGGCTAAAAGCCTTGAAACACACCCAGGGTAGTCTCAGGAATTTATTGCCATGTAGTTAAACACACAATGAGCAGGGCTAAGCAGAAAAGATGCACTCTACTCAAACCAGGCAGTGTTTATGTCAGTCCCTTCCTTGGGTACCTTGTATTTATGGGATGCAGCTTTACTGTTAAACTGCCTTAATGTATAGTAACGGTGCATGACCCAGTAGTCCTCCCAAAGCACCTCTGCAGGCATCTTCTGAATACATTTTCTGGGAAATGCCTTGCTGCCAAGGAATTATTGTTTTGGGTTTTTTTTGTGTAATTGTTCAACATATTACTCAGATTCTATTCATCCATCGAATGTCTCTTTTTTTACAATGATACTGGATAGAGTCAAGGTTTTCCAAACTTGCTCACAGAATCCAGAACTTTAACTGTGTAATACTCATGCAAAAAAATTAAGAGAACACAATAAAACTAGATTTTCAACTGAGCTGTCAGATAAAATAAGTCTCTGACTCATGTATGTTTTAACCAACAGAAACAAAAGACTAACAAAAGAGTAACAATAACTATCAATAATGATAATAAGGGATGGACTAGGACATTAAACCATAAGACATGAGGACAATAAGTTTGACAACACAGTGGTAAAGTTAGCATGTAAATGCAGAGGCAATAGCGAGAAGAACATTTCTGAAATAATTCCTATAACTATGCAAACTTTCAGTGTTCATTCGGTTTTTCAGCAAAATACCAATTCAATTCTGAAAGCCCTTAAATAGCACATATTTCATTAATATTTTCTTCATAGCTACTATCCACGACACATTTTGCCAAATAAATTATAGTTGCTCAATATTTTGCTTTATAAATGTTTAATACAGTACACATGTACACATATTTTGTGTACAACATCTTTTATTCACAAAATAACATATCAGATGTTGAAAATGAGACAGTTCACTATTTCACGTAAAAAATCATTTTGACAGCCACACATTTATTTTCATTGGAAAGGCTGGAAAGCAAGATTCTAAAAAGAAACAGCTGGAGGAACATTGTGAAACTAAGTAGGCTAATTGACAACAGGTCAGTTAAATGACTGGGCATCTTCGTCTCTCAGAAGTAAAAGCCATGGATGGCCATGGTCTTTGGGCCCCAAGGTGGCACTGTATTAAAAACAGGAGTCACTGCATGGGCTGGGGAACACTTCCAGAAATCATTGTCTGTCATCGTCTTTGCATGTGCATCCTCATGCAAAGATGAAGCCATGGGAACAGGATACACTACCATCCTCCCAGGACCATTTAAAATGGACTGAGCCAAAGTAGAAAACGCAAATTTTCAATTCTTTTTGGCAACCATCTCTGAACTAAAAAGGAGAGGGACGTCCTGGCATGTTATCAGTGCTTACTTCACAAGCCTGTATCTCTGATTGCATAGGGCTGCATTAATGCTGATTGAAGTGGCAGCTTGCACATCAATCAAAGGCATCATCAATGCTGAAATGAACACCTATCTAAAAAGTGTTGGTAAAAAGATTAAATGAAAATAATGAAGCCGTTATTTGGATTATAATAACTAAAATCTGCACCCCCACCAGCATGGAAAAGTCCAGACCTTTAAAAAACATTTGTTGCATCATGAATCAAAAGATTTGGAAAAGAAGACTGCTGACTAGCTTCAATTCAATATCAGAGAGGAATGGGACAAAATGTATATATTTACAATTACATTATTTATCAGATGAACTTATCCCGCAATTTACAATCAGTAGTTACAGGGACAGTCCCCCTGGAGCAACTCAGGGTTAAGTGTTAAGTTTGCTAAGGGAGACAATGGTAGTAAATGGGATTTGAACCTGTGACTTTAGGTGAGTGTGTTACCCACTAGGCTACTACAACCCAAAATTCTCACCTAGTGTCCTCAGTTACTAGACATCCATAAACGAAGAGGGCATTCTACACAGTGGTCAACATTTTTTTTTTTTCAACAAGTTTTTTTTATGAGACGTGTTGCTGCAGTGATATTTTATTTAAAATTAGCCATGTTTTTTTCTGGAAAATCTATGCCTCACCTAAACGTGGAGAATCAGGATGATTATAAGTATTCTTTGGCAACTAAACAATGACCTTATGACATAATTTTCATCTCTGAATGCAAGACTCTAGATACAGCTGATTAAATCATGACCATAAGTCTTAAAAGTGCACTGGTGGACATGGGAAATTACACCATGCTGAACGATAAAGTACAACCATTTATCCTAAAAACTGAAATAGCTGAAGATAAAGAAATAATTTAATGGTAAACAGGTTTCATGGATATTGCTGGCAGTAAAACAAGTGAGGTGAATAGAGGTGCAACACTAACAACAGAGTTAAAAGGCCTTCAGTGTTTCATCCTTTAGTGTTTAGTGTTTAGTCAAACACAAGGTTTAGTGGCTGTTTGCCCCGTGCTAATTTCATGTGGCGAACAGTAAACAGTACCCAGCACTGACCCATGGTGACCATTGTTATTCCACACACCTGGCTTGAATCGAGAGGTTTCAGAATGGCACTTCTCAAGTCCCTTGATGTCGCGAAATCTTTTTTCACATTTTCATTTCCCGGAGCATTCTACACAGTAAACCAATCTTGACACACCAGAAAAATTATATATATATTATATATTTAGAGGGTTAGACACCAAATTGTGTTTAAGAAGGAGTTTTCTTATATTTTTTTACTTTTCAACCATGAAAACTAGAAGAACAGCAAACAAAGCTGCCAGAACATCGGTAGAAAGAGACCTGACCTGCATACAGAAAAAAACAGTTCTTCATCTCTCAACCAATCAAAGTTTTCAGCATTTACTTTTTATCAGTTTACTAAATATGTAAAGCCATATTTAGTAAACGTTTTTGGGGAAAGTTAACTATTCATTAAAATTATATGATTTTATTTAAGATTTAAATACATGAGTGTTTCAAATGACTGTAGGATTATAAATGGAAGTGCTTAAATATCAAAAAGGTTTGTCAATTTTGTCAAGTAAAATGAATCACTGCAAATGATCAAAACCTCATATAATTATGTGTTCAGCGTAATGGGGAAATCAAACTGCAAAATCTGAGCTTCCATAGGTCCATTAAGCAGGGTCAAATCAAGCATCAGCAGATGGCCTGTCACACCTCTCAGCTGAAATGAAAGCAAGAGACAAAAATCTGCTTCCTGTGCATTTTCAAACAAGTGCCATAAACGTATGCTTCTTGTAGATAGGAGAGACACTGCTGTAGCACAGGAGCATGATTCTGACACCTACATAATTATCTGCAAATCAGGAGCTGATTCAGCAGTCTGGGTTTCCCTTGTCTTCAGGTTCCATACAAGACAGGGATCTTGTTCATCCAACTAGAATGCTGTGCCATTTTCAGATTAGTTTATGGCTGGCAAATAGGTGGTTAGACTCAGGTTTTTTTTGTACGATTCTGCATGACTCTAAAATAACAGTCACTGTAACCACTGCAGCTGAAGAATGGTGGATTTGGTGTCAGATGCACATTCAACAACATATGGCAAAAACAGCCCTGATCCATTCAGGCACGGACTCCTCCAGTTCTCTAGAAGGTATGTTAACATGTCAAAAGCAGATCTTTTAAGTCCTGTGAGTTGTGAGATGGCGCCACATGGGATCAGACTTTCAGTACATCCCAGAGATGCTTTTCAACTCCAAAGATGCTCTTCTACTGTGATCACAATGTGCATCAGTGAGCCTTGGCCACCCATGACAATGTCGCGGGATCCCTGGTTTTTCTTCTTTGGACCACTTCTAAGTAGCACCACAGCACATTGGGAATAGCCCACATGATGTTCAAGTTTTGTGGAACCTCTGCAGGGTGCAGTTATTTTCATATCTCCCAATAATATTACATGCGTTAGTGCACGATAACAGCAGCACGACCGTCCCCTTCTGACACCTGTTCCAGATCATCATCACCAGAGTACTGAATCAAGTCACACCCTCTCACCATCTGTTTCATGTGATAAAAGGACTTCCTGTTTCTCACCTCATTGTCTGGTTTTGACCCTGTTCTGTCCCTGCCTCTGGTTTTGCGTCTGAGTGTTTCTCTAGACCTAGTCGTGTTTCTGTAATGTGTTTCTGCTCCCCTTCCATGTGTTTTTTCAGCATTGTTAGATCAGCTGTAGTCCCCTCTCTGTTCAGTGAGTGTGTATTCTGTACTGGTTTGCCTGTTTGTGTTTTCCTCTTACCTTTTCCCCATTTGTGTCTGAGTGATTGCAGTCCATCTTTCCCAGTCCAAGTTCTTCCTCTTGCGCGTTGCAAGTCATTTTGCCCCCTGTCGTGGTTCTCTTGTTTGGTTTTGTATTTGTTTGAATAAATTTGAATTTGGATCCAAGTTTCCAATTTATCCAGAAGAAAGAAATGAAAAGAGCAATTGAAAAATGCCCACTGCATTATTTTCATTAATCCCACCCTTGTTAAAGGAATTAAAGGAATTATGTGTTCTTCACTGAACATCATTAAATAAAACACAAAGTACATGTTACATTGTCGACCCACCATATGCTTTTCTCCCAGGACAGTAGCTGTCCAGGATGTAATCCCCAACAGTAAATGATATGTGTACAGTATTTTACTCCCTCGCCTGTGGTTTGTAATACGTCCCAGCTGTTAGACATCTGCAGATCTGGGCTTCCTGTTCTTAGCAAAAGGCCCGTAGCCAGTCTTTGCAGCACATTTCCCAGGATTGCGTGCGTTTGTGAGAGCCGGTGGCTTCTCCTGGACCCTGAACTACCCATTCACTTGCACTCATCTCCCCTGCTGGCCCTTTGACTGACCTTCCTTCCTGTTGTATGGGGTGTACCCAGAACATCCTGCTGGCAAATGGCATTACTACTGCCGGGCTATGCACAGACCACATCTAACTGTTAGGAGAGTGTAATTACGGAGTCTTATCTCTTCCATTGGCCACAGAGCGGGAACAAGGGGGGAGTGGGGCAGATGTAAAGATGAAAAAGGGCATTGTGTGAGTAAAAAATATGCTCATTTAGTTCTTATAACCAGACTGTGGGTCCAAAGTGTGTCAGATAGGAACTGAGAGAAGCAAGGAGGCACAAACTAAAAGTGAAGTCCTTTTGAGTTAAGGAGGTATTTCCTCTTTATGCCTGATATTCCTTCTTCTCCCCTCTCTCCATCTCTGTTTATCCCACACAGATAAGAGTCATCTAGAGAGGAGGGGACAGAAACTAAACGATGTAGAGAAATACAGCACTTCTGGGCCATGGCTGGTGGGGGAAGAGAGAGACCCAACCCATCTGCACTTCACAGGAGTCAATGCACTCACCACCAGGCCCTGTTTTTGCTGCTAATCTATTAAATTGAGAGGCACAGAAAAGGGGCAGCTGAATCCACCGGGACTATCAGCCACCGACCCCCACAGGGTTATCTTGGTTTGGAGATGGAGGCTGTCACGACAACAGGGGACTGTGGGTACGGTTTCAAGTGTGGGAAGACTAGGGTCATCGCAGATGCACACACAGAGTGAAGTGTGTGATACTCTGCTGATACTTATCTGCGTTTTGCTGTGTTATGTCTGAACTGGCCTGCAAACCCATAAATCATACCTCAAAGCACCCTGTCTAGTGCACTTATACCTTTGTTTTTTATTTTGCACTGAAATTCACCTCCCAAATGTTTATACAAATTCTATTGCTTTTTTTTTTCTGATTAATGGACAAAAATGACTAAATTATAGTAACTGAAATAATGCTTGTTAATATCCGGTCTGTTCTGAAATCTAACATTATCTGATATATACCCAGACCTGACTTTAAAATTCCATTGTTCAACCAATTAATATATTGAATACACTCTGGATGGTTAGCCATGGTTTCTTTATTGGCTGAGATTTTGTATGAGGACCAATAGGCTGTTATACAACAAGGATGTCATCAAAATTTAACAGGGTTTTTAGTCCTGACATAAAAGTGTGACGGGTTAATATTTTAAATTATATTATATAATCTATTATTATATATTATTATGGTAATTAAACACCTTGGGCTCTATTTTGGAACTGACACTAAGGGCAACACAATTCACTATTTGTGGGGCTTGTTTGGTAAAGTAATCCTTTACATAAACCAATAGATAGGACAAGTAAGAAATGGTTACTGGTTTTAATAATCCAGGATGTGGAAGTTGCCTGCGTGAAAGCTGCCAGTCATTGAACTCACACCATTTTAAACTTTGCTTCCCCCCAAAAAATCATTAAAGATTATGTTCGTTGAGGCACAAATAATCTTCAAGAAACAGAAAAGCAGCAAGCGGTTCTTGTTTTATTTTTGTAAATCCTGTAATGCCTGAGCACTAGTGAACAAGCCCCAAGCTTAGCACATATGGCTACAATTAGCATCATTTCCAAAAGTGGTGCCCTACTTGAACATGAAAAAATATATATTTGTAATGCTTCTATTATAAGGGGCGTTTAAGGAAGGCGCTAGTAACAGCACAGGGCAAACAATGGGTTCATTTAGCCCAAGACCTCAGATCAGACATATACATCATAATGATCGCGAGAAAGGGACAACATTATGACGCAAGTGCCACTAATTTTGTGATCAGAAGATATGGCAACCGTGATTGGGCAACAATTTGCACAGCAAGTGGCACAAAGTATCCTTGCCAAATCAACACTGTCCTTATCTTAATGTGACTGCAGATTTATTAAACTAGCATTCGATTGGAATGGGTTGTAATTAGACATTTGTGATTCATAGAGTTTCTTGTTTTGGCCATTAATTTTGTACTTAATTTATGCTTTTTTTATTTTAATGTGATCTGTACCCGATTAGTTTGACACAGGAAGATGATTCTGGCCTGTTGAGACTGCAATCTAAATATCAAATTTTTTTAATACAACTGATACTTACAGATTACAGAGCAGCTGGAGCCCATCCTTGCGCATCAGACAGACAGAGCATTATATCTTTTTGATTACGACCAGCACGCTTTACATCCTTGGGATGAAAGATCCTGAATCCAAACATGTTCTCCATGATTTGTGCATTTAGCAGCAATTATTTCCAAAAACATTGCCTAGTAAAATTTGTAGAGGACAGATCTTTCATAGTCTTCTTTCACAGTGAAAGAACATGTCTGAGAGATACCAATAAAAGTCCAATTCCCATGACTCTGAGACTTGATTTCCCAGGCCAGTTACATAAGATTCAGTGTGTAAGGTGCACCTGTTCTGGGACTGGCTGCCACATGGGAATGTTTCGAACCCTCTAACTCGTTGTGACGCAGATGTTGGCCAGATGTTTTGATAGTTTCTCAATGCATTAAGGAGATTTCAGGACATCCGCTATCCACTGGCTAAGCAAGAGAGACAAGGAGGACTTTTACTGTTGTGTCTGTGAAATGGATAATGCAACATGCTCTCACATCCCCTGTCTGTTGAGGTTGTTAATTATCCGCAGGTTATTACTCTGGTTTATTAATTTTGTTTAAAACCATAACTTTTAAATCCATAGCATTTATGGAATTAACTTGCCTATGATGAACAAGTCACTTATTTTTGGGCTCTGTTTTATTTCTTGATTCTCAAGTTCTGATCTTAACATTTTAGCTAATTTTCCCAATGCTCTGAAAAGTGTGTAAGACCAAGGTCACATATTAAACACTTTCCATTGTATTTCATTTGGGGCATTATTGTCCCAAGCAGAAATTAAAAAACAGAGCGCTAAAGTCCTTTTGAATTGATTGATTGTAATAGAGGACTAATTTTGTGGTTGGTACAGACATTTACATTTACGGCATTTGGCAGACACCCTTATCCAGAGTGACTTACAACGTGCTTTCAAGTTACCATCGATGAAGAGATCAATTCCGGTTCCCTAGGACCCCAACTATGAATACAATCTGTGAGTACAGTGAGTACAATGACATTACATACATTTGCATTTTGTACAGATTCTTGTACAGCAGCTGATAATGTGTAAAAAATATTGATTATATATGATTAACTATATGACTGACCATTTAAAAGTTAAACTTTTGGACAATTAAGCTAAATCTGTCTCCCACCCAGAATGACCAGCAACACAGAAATATCAGAAAATGCGTCCCAGTTGTTTGAGACTGTCACGGTCCATGGAACCAGAACGTGAGCGCGTGTAGGAGGAGAAGAGGAACCCCGTGTGACGTGTAACGCAAGGAGGCAGGGAAGTTCCTTCCTACTTACTATGCAAAACGCGAACCGCCGTGAGCCGCAACACCACACGGATGGTGTCGTTCGAGTTATAGTACAATTGAGGACTGGGCAGGATGAGAGGAAGGAGTTGAGAAGAGAGGATAGGAGAAGATCAGGAACGGTCTAACTTTGGTATGAAGAAGAGGAGCCGAGTCTAGTTGATGGGTGTCAATCAATCTTGCCGATTTATAGATCTCACGTTACCTCTATACTATTATTACCAGTTTATCACTGATTATCACTTATCACTGATAAGTAGAGCAGACTGTCCTACGTCAGTAAGTATAATATAATCAGCAGGGTGCATAGGCTCTCATAGTGACACATACTCCATTAATAATTTTGTGTCCTTATGAGACACTCTTCCACATATCCAGCATTGCAGATCCTGCTGATATTGCTGTAAAAACACACTCAAAACACGACTTTCTCTACATCACTGCGGAGAGACTTCCTGCTCCCTTTCGCCAGCGCCCTGTTTACAGATGGCCCGTCAAGGAGCAGAGAGCAGCTCTGCTGCAAAACAAATCTGCTGTGCTGAGAGCCCGGCCGCTTGACGTCACCAACGAGTCACAGAGGAGCTGGAGCCAAAAGGTGAAAGTGGGGACAGTTCCCTCAACAGCCGCGCTGCTCACGGGGTGGAGGTGGCCAAAGAGATGTGGCACGCGGTGGGCAACGAGGGCACAAAACAGAGATACCCACAGCCGTTCAAGAAAGCCCTGTGTGCATCCTACCCCTCGGACCCCTTGGGGGATTTGAGTTCATCCCAGGGAGTTCAGCAATGGGAACAGAAAAATAAAACCTACCTAGAGGCGGCCAGAGTTTGTGCAGTCTAAGTGGGAATCTGTGAAAACACAGCATTATAATAGAACAGCCATGTTTGCTTAGCCATGAGAAAGTACGGGAGCTGCTGGCTAGCATCCATATCAGCTTCACCTACCAGCAGTGTCCCAGAGAATTCGGGTTCCTGTGTCACGTGACCTGAAAATCTTCCCATGCCATTCTTGTTTGTCCCATGTGCCTCAAAGGCAAAAAAAATGGGCTGGGGCGACAGAGACCAATGTCTGAGATTGACAAACCCCAATTTTTCAATCTATATTTCATACAAAAAATATATATTTAATGTTTTGTGAAAGTCAGTTGCTTTTGAGTACTTGAGGTAAATTTGAGTAATGTCTGTCAATCTTATTATTTCACTGAAATGCTGGTATAGGTTGGCTTTAACTGTAATGCGATGCCATTTTTCACAAAATAACGGGGGAGCAGAACTTGACAAAAATGCCCTTCAGAGACAGACGGCCAGAGGAGGGTGAGATAGAAAGAAAGATAGACGGAGATCTGCTTCTCGTCTGGAGGAAAAAGTCCCCTGTTCCTGCAGATTTCCCCTGGGCCCTCAGATAGAGTGGCCTGGCTCCTGACAGGCTGTGTGACTGGAGCTCCAACGCCATGGTGACCCTCTCTTCAACCAAAGGATGAGGGCCAGTGCTGGTGAGAGGTGGGGTAGGTCAGGTCCCTTCCTCAGTTTGTATAATATCAAGTTTTCATTTCGAGGGAGTCGCTGCCAGGAACGTATGCCGGTCCTGTGATAACTGTTGTGCTTAACCAGCAGTGGAAAAAAACAATGGAGCTCTCTTTAAGCGGGGGATATGGTAGATGCCTTTCAGATGTCTGCTGTGCTGTTTTCTGGGTGGAGGAGACCTTTGCTTTTAGAATATTTGTGAGCACAAATTTAAAATGCAAATGTTTCCCAAATATTTTCCCCAAAATATCAGTATAATTGACTCTCAGTGTCTTTTATTTAGAGTTTTGCAATGTCGCATAATCAATGGACAGTCTGTGTGTAACAGGAGTAAGAATTTGCTTTGGTACTCTATTATCCTCTAAATTATACTCAAAAGTATTGTCACTGTTTGTCAGCTCATTGTTCTGAATGATTTATTGGATTCTTTTTGATAATCCAATGATAGATATAGAGTGAAAAGGGTTGAAAGTGTGTGGTGAAGTGTTGTGTATTGAGAGACATCTTGGTTTGGATTCATTTAAAGCTTCTGTGTTTCAGTTGAGCAGTTTTGTATTGAAACTGACCACGTTGATTACGTAGGTGTGTTCAGTTTGACAGACATTGGAAGAGAGAACATGGAATGAAGTAAAGAGTGAAATGCTAAAAATATTAACGTGCAGTTTCAACCAAGAAGAAACAAAGAACATTTTATTCTAAATTATTGGTCTTAGCGACAACAGAAGAAGAGAAAATGCTCGGATGACAGCCGGTGACAATATTTAGAGTGTGTACTTTCTTTGTTCTTTCCTAGTTTCTGAGTACTGTCTTTCTGCAGAAAACACTGAAGTCACTTGCAGGGTGAAGCTGCTCATCTCAGTTTATAAAAGGCATAAACAGCTCTGATATTGGCAGGGACTTGCAGTGAGATTTGATCAGGGAATCCCTGGACTGCTGCAGACTTTATACATCGTTCCAGAGAACATTACATGTTAAGTGTTGTGCAATTTTCAACATAACATGTGTTGGCTTAGGATGGGATGGCTCCATATTGGATGAGCTATGATTTTAGCATTTAGGCTTGACGTTTTTACTATGAATGGTACACAGCCTAATTTAAAAATTAACATTTTTTGGAAAGGCCCGTTTTTAGTGGTAAAATAAATTTACACTTGTGCCAACAAACAAATGAATGTTGCTTAATGTTGCTGGAGCTCTGGCATATGTTTTATCCCCCTTTTTTTATTTTCCTCCTCATGTTGAATTCTAGGGAGGGGCTGTCAAGAGACATGGTGGTCGATGTAAACCTTGTGAATTAAAGTCTCACCCTGCCACTAGCCTAGTGAGTACCATACCTGTCTATGAACCAGAAGACTGCAGAGTCACAGGTTCAAACTCCACTTATTACTATTACTTGTCTCTCAGCAAGACGCTTAACCCTGAGTTTCTCCAGGGGGACTGTCCCTGCAACTCCTGATTGATTAGGTAAATTTGCAGTTTATCTGAACTTTTGAATGGGAAATGTTTTTTTTGTATTGAGTATTTTTGATTGAAACAAACCAAGATTAACTAAAGACAATTTTTCTATTTTGGAAATTATGTGTGGGGGTTCAAATTGCATAAGAAGATAAGATAAGAAGAAGAAGAAGATTTGATATTTTGCCAATTTGCCAAATTTTTATAGTTCCACTAAAAAAACTATTAATAGAAGATAAAGATTTAGTTTTTTATATTGTTTTCTTATATTGAAATGGCTATACATTTATTATACATATGTTGCATGTTTATGCCCATGGATCCTCACTAAGATATAAAAACAAACTTGGCTGTGTGTTAAAGGAACATATTATGTCCTAGCAGCCAAAGTCACCATCCATTTCAGTCTTTTTCATTCTCCCAAGCTCAGCAGGACCATCCTGGGGCTCCGCTCTTTATTTGTTTATGCATTATTACGGAAAAGTCAGTGGAAATTCATATATCATATCCACTGGGATGTAAACTGAGAGAGTAAGAGTTTGTCTGCCCTGCAGTGTCTGTGTCAGAGTCAACCGGAGCTGCAGACATGGTTAACAGGGTCAAGCGCAGTCACCCTGGTGACATTAGTGCTAATGAGATTACTGAGCCTCATGTGGAACTTCTCATCTCCCCCCAAACCCTGCATCGATCTCCTGTTTCCTCCTCCTTGGCGGTCCATCTTTCCCTTCATCTGCCAAACATTGAGTCATCTGGCATCACTTGTCCCTGCCATGTCCCTTGGTAGCTGCGGTTTCTGGCCCGAAAGAGCCTGTGCTGGACTGAGAGACTAAGTCAAAGCAAATAAACAGACATCAGCGGAGGCTATCAGAGCTCTCAAGCCTGTCAAGTGCATGGAAACCCAGAAGAAACAAGTTGTTTCTTTTTATTTTTATGACAATATAAAGTACATGTTGTGTCTGGGCCAGGTGACCCCAAATTCCCATTATTTGTGCTGGACATGAAGTTAATGGCTTTCCACCACCGCTCTCCTATCTTCAACCTGTTCCTCTTGGCCCTCAGCCCTGGATCTGCAATCACGAGCAGCAGAAGTATTTCTCTGAGTTGACGTTTATTCTCTGCGTGCATAAATAAATCGAGACAAATCCTTTTGCTTGGCTGCCGTTCGTGTACACACAATTAATTTCACCTTACACTTGCCTGGCGCACGTCCAACTTTATTTTCTCACTGGCCTCGGTGAACTGGGCATGGAACCCTTTCATTTAACATAAAAAAACACACACTCACAACAGCAACATGTCAATAGTAGACTTTTTTTGGTCCATTGTGTTCATTAATCAATTGTACTCAAAAAGATTTAGACACAGGATTTTGGTGAAAACGAGGACGGGTTTTGCTAGAATAAAAATTTCTGATATTTATTATTTTGGAATAAACACACAGAGTTTGTGTCTTTAGTGAGCTAATCATTGTACGCCTTGTACTTATTGTACAGTGTATATAACTGTACATCATAAAAAATACAAAAAGACAGGAGACATGTATTTGTCTGTCTAAATCCTAAGTTTCTGGTAACATTTTTCTAAAGTTTAGACCGAGCAAGAAGTTTTTTTAAATACATCACAAACACGGTATGAATTAAATCAAATATTTGTGCCAGCCTGAACACAGAGAGTTAGACTTACACCTTCGTCTACACATATTTAAGGTGACTTTGCACAGGTTTTGTGTCTTTACATTTGCTCTAATTGTGTGCTCTAACATGTGGGAGCTCTTTATGGAGACGCAGAGCATCATCATGACCATTTATCATAAAACAGCCCTCCAGCTGTGGGAACAATTGTATAAACACAGAGCTTCGCCCGCCTCATTTATTCAAGAGTAGGTTTCGGCTTTTCACACACACACATGCGCTGAAATACACACACACTTACGATGAGCCATGTGATACAACAGCTTAACATGCTTAATTCTGTTTTGCCTTGTCAGGGTAATGTGACTTCGCCCCAGGCTTCTGAACCCTTGCAAGTGTGAGTGATGAAACTCGGTCCAACACAAACACTGGGATTCCCTCTGAAAATTTCCCACTTATTCTGGGAGAGCCTGGGCTCACGGAAAGACTTCTTTGAAACACGGTTTCAGAGGGAATTATGGGTGCCGGGGGAGGGGGGCCTCGACACTGTGCAGCCAAGTAATTTTGGTGATTGTTGCCAGCGTTTCGCACCAGTTTGCGTAATTGGGCACAGACATTGTAGTCGCGGCCACTGAAACAACCGACAGAAAAACAACCACAGTGGACAGACAATACATCATATAAAACCAACATACCATGAAATGGGCCTATAAATATCAACACTTTTCAATAAATTCACTCACTTCCTGTGCGGGTTCTAACCCACGACACAGTACAGAAGTCATCCCAGCTGGAGACAATCCGAGAGATAATCCTTCCAGAAAGATGGCGACAGGCAGATGCAGATGATGTCCCTTTAGTGTACACAAACGGAGTATTTTATTTTCAAACGGAGACATACGGCTGCTTTTTGTGAAAGCACAGTACCATGTGACATGTGGATCATCTTAATCTAAATCAGCTTTTAGGTAGAATTTTCATTTTTTAAAATGACCAGATCATCTCCCCATTACTCCTTGTTAAAGCCTCATTTCCACACATGTACCTTTTATTACTTGTAATATAAACTACAGCAAACTGTCAATAAAGTTTTTTATTTTGATTAATTAGTTACATTTTTTAATCGAATGACAACCCTACTTAATACTAAAAAGGGTCTCCTTCAACATAAAAATGACCACCCAAAACGTCTTCAAAATAACACATCTCATGTGCAGGTGCTGTACAGACGTCCTCACAAACAATAGGGAAATGTGTGCAAAGGAAACTAAATAGCACCTGTCGACTTTCACGCCCCGACGGCCACTGTCCATACGGAAAAGCAAATATAGGGCATGACGCCGGCAAAGAAGGAAGCCAAGGCTGCAATATCAGGCCAATCACCCTCGCCGCAAACAATAAGGAGCATGTTACTCATGGCTGGAGCACTTCCCCACTCAGCTGGGCCGCTGCGCCTCGACCTCCGGCGCAGCACGTGGAAGCAGAGGGAAGACGGCGGGCCGATCAATCACAGGAAGCCAGCCGCAGTGCGGCCCAGGTGGGGAGAAGCCATCTAGCCACTGGAAATGTTCGGCTGCGAGAGGAGCAGGGTCGGGGGCGGAAGTCATATGGCTGCCCCTTCCTGCTGTTGTCTTTCGTTGCTGTCGTGACGGTACGGCAGCAAACAGGTGAGCCGCTTCCCTCTATTCTGACGTAATGCCATGTGTCCCACGTCGATATTTTTTCATATCAGTCGTGCTCTCCTGGGTTCAGGTGATGGTGAAGGCCACGGTGGCTCTTCAACAACACACAACACACAACACACAAATCTCAGCTCAAGCTCCCACGTGACGATGGATGGACACTATTCCTTCACCTCTTTTCCGGAGAGGTCAGCTGATAGGGGTGGGTGTGGGGAGGGGATGAATCCAGCCTCTTTACTAGGGCGAGAATTAACCGCATTATTTGACTTTATTTGGAATGATACAGACTCGCAGAACTCAAGGCCCTGAGGGACTCCTTGAGAGAAAAGCTTTCTCCTAAGGTTAAGTCCTAAGTCATGAGGTCAACGGCCCCGGGCAGCAGTATGGTGGTCCTTCTGTTTAATTTCTGTGTAGTCCATTCCTCAACGTCTGACCAGGACGTTTCAGAAGTCCCATCTGAGAAGCGTTCCGCCACTATTTGTTTATATGCATCGAAGTTCAGAAGCTTGAGGGGCGGAGAACCAGACTTCTTCGATGTAGCCGTGAACAGTGTGAGAATCGGAAATGGAAGTAAAATGTCGGTGGATGTTTCAATGACTTCAAAACGAAAATGCACGTTATTTGCCATGAAAAATGGCTCCCCTCCGAGCAGCACCATAACACACATTCTGTGAATAGGAAGGAATCTCCGGCCGTTCTAGTACAAACGAACAGTGCGCGCAGGAATTGGGCCGGTTCCTGTCCAAACACGCCGGGCGGCTTCCGAATGTTTGAGGAGCAGACCCGAGGACTCCAAGCAAAACATTTCAATTGCCGTCAAAGCCCTGCACGTGTATACAAAAGCCAACGGAGGCTGACTTGCGGCCTCAGCACCACGCGGCACCGGGCTCATCCCACGCGTTTGCTTATCTTGTCCGCGCTCGCCGTATTTATGCGGCAAACACGGCGAGCGCTGCGATTAGTCTCTATCGGAGCGCGCACCTTTAAAAACAGGCATATATCACCGGCGCGGCGGCGGGGTCAGAAGGCAGCGAGGCGGCGGTGAGTGTCTGGCACTCTCCCCTGAACAAACAGCGCCGGCAACTGTGTTATTGCTGGGATGGGTTCTGTTGGCTTTAGCTCTTTGTTGTTGTTTTTTTTCGCTCTCTCTCCCTCTCTCTCTCTCTCTCTCTTTCTTCGTGTCCCTTTGCTGCTGTTCACACGGACACCGAGCCTCAGCCCAGGACGGAGATCATGTGGAGATCGCCGCATTCTCCAGCAGCACAAAAGAGACGCCTGTTCCCGGTGCCGGAGAGGTTTCAGAGGCGTGATAATCAAACCTCTTGACCCCTGGCCTGTCCTTCTTCAGAGGGCTTGAATGGGGAGAGGTGGGGTTGGTGGTGGTGGGGGGGTCATGGGTCAGTTTGCAGACCCCCCCTTCCTCCTGGGTGTGCTTTGCACAACGGTGGGCTGCGCCGCTATCACTTAGCGGCGTGCAAAGAACGCGAGGCCCGCCGGCGAGGAATCTCCAGCACGTGCACTCTGGCACCGCGGCAAACTCGACGTCTCTGAAAGACGAACCCTGCGAGAAAGGCTGAGGAATGTCCGAGCGTCTCCAAAAAATGCAGAGCCCTGAACCGCCAGGCTTCTCGCGTCCTGCGGCTTCTCCGCCTCGCTGTTTTTTTTTTTTACATTCGGACGCAGAAAGCGTCCGTTCTGTGCGTAGCAGCTCTTTCCCTACAAAGAGAGGCGAAGGGAGGAAAGCGACGTGCATTATAAACTGCAGCCGTGCCATTTTGGAGTGGAAGCAGCGAGAAAACCTGCTCACTTCACTCGCAGTTCAGCAAACGTACGCGTTTAAGGGTCGGAAGGGTTGCAGCAGAGCGACAGATCGGCGCAGCAGGGGAAATAGAGGAGGACTGGGTTAGAGAGGGGAAGGGAGGGATCTAATGGTCAGCAGCAGCAGATGCAACAGATGCAGCAGATACAGCACCAGCAGCAGGCTGAAAGGTAGTGAGGGCCAATTAGCAGCTTCTCACTTGCTGCCCGGACCTCCAGTGTGGAGCTTCACTTTGCTCCAGAGGAGCTTCCACGCACGAGGCTCCTTCTGATGCCTTCTTAGGACTTTGGGGGGGGGTTAGAAAAACATCAGATTTTGGACTTTTTTTTTTTTTTTTTTTTTAAGACTGTGGAGGGACGATAGATTTCTTGAGGAAAAAAAAAAAAAGTTTTGATGAACTAGTCCGAAGTTCCTGCTGGAGGCTATTCATCGTTTATTTGCCGAGGGGGGCGGATTTGTGGATTCCGTCTCCAGGTGCGACATGAGGACTCTGTCCGTCCTGATCGTCCCGCTGGTCGCGGCTCTGCAGGCGTCTCTCCCGCCGGCGCAGGTAGGGGCTCCCGCGGGTTCCGGTACCGGATCGGCGGCTCCGGGAGGACGTGCGCGGCGACACGTGGGCCGGGTGGGCTGGGGGCGGACTGCGGGAAAGTCCGAATTCGGCCTGGTTCTCTCTTGACTCGGTGCCACGCGGTTACTGTCGAGTCACGGAGGGGGACGTGACGAGCTGCACCTCCGCGCGGAGAATTACCGTCCGTCACATTCGCCCCGTAACCAGAAGGTTGTGGGTTCGAATCCCCGTCCGCACACACTGCTCCATTCATTACATTTACATTTCCAGCATTTACCAGACGCCCTTATCCAGAGCGACTTACGATCAGTAGTTACAGGGACAGGGTCTTGCTCAGGGACACAATGGTAGTAAGTGGGATTTGAACCTGGGTCTTCTGGTTCCCATAAGGCTACTACCACCCATGGCTGCCCACTGCTCACCTAGGGTGATGGGTTAAAAGCACTTTAGCACAGTACAAGTTCCATCAGAGTTCCACTGGGAGTCAAGCAAGAAAAATCCACCAGAAAGTAAGATTATATGCTTTGGCAGCTATGCGGGCTTTTCTTTTTTTGTTGCTTGTATGAAATGGCACCTCTTTCGAGCCACAGACGATGACCCGGCCCATAAATTTTTCTGGCCGGGAAGACGTGCCCTCTGACACACGCCGGACGGGCCACAGCGTGGCTTCCCCGGCCCGTTCGGCGCTGCTGGAACACACCGACACGTCCCTTGTTCCTCCTGAGGTCCTGTGTTGTGATTCTTCTCGCTGTTCCAAGGTTGTTGATCCCGTCAAGTGTCGGAACTGTGTCTGAGCGACGCTAAATTTGGCGGCTCGGCTAATGGCCAGGAGTGAAACGAGCCTCTTTCGTGCAACTGGCCTCAACTCGGCGGAAGACTCCCATCTGCTGCAGCCGGACTGCGGTCACGTGTAATTTCAATCGGAGGTTGCGGTCGCTGATGCTCTCTCCTGTCCCGTTTGCACCTCTTCTCATGGTGCTATTGTGAGCAGACCGTGTCGCACCAGAGACCTGTAGCGCGTCAGATTGTTCCTTTAAACCCGATTAAAGACACCAGAGGAGGGCTTCAGCGCTGAACCAAGACCGAACTCAGACTTTAAGCCCTTCGACAGGTTGGCTTTGCATGTCCAGCTATAAAAAAAAGCATATTTGCATATTTACAGAGAACCTGCAGGTGACCTCTTAACCTCTTAACCCTCCCCAGACACATCAGCAGGACACTTTCTGTGCGTGTGCAATATTTATGAATGTAATAACAGCTTTGTCATGTTTTTTTTATTAAGCAGAATTATGGATCCAGGACACCATCGTTTTGTAATCACGGTGCTTTCCGTCCAAATAATGCTCGCTATGCCTGCAGCGCGACATCAGGAGCGTTCCTCCTCTAACCCATCCCCGCTTAGGCAAGAGTCCATGCGCTCATCTAACCTACCGTAAAATGGTCCGGGGGAAAAGCAAACAGTGAACATGCGGTCGAGAGACCATTTATAAACGTCTTCTCCCGCTGTCGGGCTGAGGGTGGAGCGCTCCGGTCTCCCCCGAAATACCCTCAATAGACAATGGAGATAAATTCTCTTTGGCAACAGTTTCCGGGATGCTGGCGGGCCGTCGGCACAGGAATGTGCTGGTGCCGTTGTGTTGAAAGAGGCGGCTAATAATGGAGTACACCCTACACCCTGTACCCTGATACTCACCTGGGGACACAAACCACAAAGTGCACGGTGGACCAGGACAATTTGGCATATCGTTCCCATTCGTTCTAGATGACAAAGTCTGGCTAGTGTGGTTTGAGTCCTTTTTGGAAGTGTTATTACTGTGTAAGTTCCACGTGTACACAGTCAATCTCTCCCCAAATGGTACGGTGCAGTACTGCCTGCCATGTCGGGTCTACCTGTTCACCCTGTAGCGGCGTTAACCCTGACCCAGTATCTCCAGTACAACGCAGACCTGTACCAAACAGACATGGCATCCCAGGCTGCTCTGCTCAGTTGGCTGTGAAGCCGATATTTAGTATGTTGGTCCTGCTTTTGATTTCAAAATTCAAATGCTTCACGTCAGGTTGTGATCATCAAAAGACATTCTTGAGACCACGGAAATGATGTAAATAAATGGAAATGGCAATAAGGCAATCCGTAAATATATACAGACCCGGAGTTCCCCATGTAATAATACAAACGAGATAAAGAGACATTTAGATATATACGCATTTAAATCAGAAAAAATTGAAAAAGTGGAGCGCTGTTTTAATATTGTGATTTTTTTCCACGCTTATTTATATAGCTGACCTCTAAAACTGTCCTTCAGGCCTGTTTACAAATGATTTGGCAGTGATCCATGTCTACGGTTTATTGTTTATTGGTTTGGTCTTATCTGGCCACTTATCAGACACTGCGTTTTATTCTTAGCTTATGTGCCATTCGGTCTTTCCTGGCGTATTTTCGCTCTCTGGACATTTCCTGCACATCACCTTATTGCCTGTCTGTGTCTGTGTCGCTTCTCTCTTCCTGACTGTAATTGTACTTCACAGGGCGCATGTCATCCTCTCAAAACCTTTGTCTCGTTCTCCGGTGACCGTTTAATGTCTTTCCTCTGTTTCGTGCAGTGTGTTCACCGCGTTGTGCCCTTTCCTTGTCTTTTTTTGTGTCTGCATCCTGTGCTGTTTATTCTTGGCCCTCTTCCTGCGCAGGATGCAGAGGTGGCAGAATGCTGAGGGCCCGATGACAGGCGTGCGTGTGGAATTGGGGTTTTATCAGCTCCGTCTTCCTGGCACTTGCTGCCTAGCACCGTGCCGGTCACCCGCTCCTGCGCTGTGATCTTACAACGCCCGACCTCCAGCAGGACGAGGGCCTGCTGCGGGCGGGGCCTCGCCCTGCTCCAAACTTGAACGAGAGTCAAGCAGAAATTCATGAGTCACTATTTCAAACGCCACCGCAAAATTCCAAGCACGCATCTTTCTATATTTGAGCCTTTAAACGTCTGTCCGCTGTGTTGCTCAGCTGAGCCAAGGATAGGCTATGCAAGTTTGTACTGAGCGCAGCCTTTCCATCTGCCGGTATTTACCTTCTCTGAATCAGCGAGTGCTGTCTTCTGGGCGAAGGGACCTTATCACAACATTTCTGAGGTGATTCATTTGTCTGAGTGCTGCAGAAGTTGGTTGAATGCGACTTTCTTTGTTCAATGGCTTGGCAATAACATACACACACATATATACATATATACATATATATATATATATATATATATATATATATATATATATAGACACACACACTTCATCCGTAGTCAGGAAAGACGAAAATCCTGAGAAGGGGGGAGCGGGAGCAGGACCCCCGCACCTCCTGCATGCGGGACGTGATTAAGTGCAGGTGTTTCCTTTCCATCAACACGTAGGGAAAAATAATACTTGAAGCTGACCATCTGCGCTGCAGTCGGACCTCTTACCCTGCATTGATACGACAGAGGTGGGGTGGAGCTGTTTGCTGAGACGAGCCAAAAAACAAAGGTTTGTTTCTCGGGTATGTACTCCATGATGATCGGTGACGGGGGGGGGGGGGGGGGGGGGGGGTAATTTCCACTATGATGAGTTTGAAAAACAACCCAAAAAAACGGAGGAACAAAAATTTGGGGTCAAAAAATGGATTGGCAGTATACTTCTTCTTCCAACAACAACATTTATTTCTTATTTAGTACAAGATCACAAACAGTATGTCTCAATGGGCTTTGACAGGCCCTACAGTCGACACCCCCCCACACTTTGACCCTGCGCACAAGTTTAGGAAGGAGTGAGCGTCCTGCATTCTTACTGGCTGTTGCTCAATATATGATATCTGGTCATCTGTGTCTGGATGTTTGGCCATAGTTGACCATGGGTCCTCAGCAAATTGGCCACAGCTGACCAGTTTTACGTGTATGAGGGTGCAGGAGGCACAGGCGCACAACCTCGTGAAATAGAAGCAAATGAAACACACAGCATCACACTTTTTCAATAAAAAACTATTTGGGCCGGCAACAATTAATAACTTAATTACTCACCATCATAGCCACCTAATGATTAACCACATAATGAGGGAACGTAAACAATGAGGTGGTGCAACCTGGTGGGCCAGGGCCACTGTGGCCTAACACGTCATGACAGAAAACGCGAGGGACCCGGGCGCAAATCATTTCAACATATATAGTTATTTTTGTCTGTCTGTCTTAATTTTAGTTTGAATCTAGTCTTTGAATCCAGCTGTCATTTTAGTCTTAGTCATGTCCATACTTATTCTAGTCTAGTCATGTTTCAGTCAACTAAATGTTAAGCATTTGACAAAAGTATCCATGAATATTTTAGTCTTGGTTTAGTTAACAAGAACTGATGTCATTGTACTCAAATTTTAGTACAGAACAGACGAAACAACATTTTCTTTTAGTCAAACCCATTTCATAATTAAAACAAGGTTATCGTCATATTTTATTATTTTTACCTTGTCCCATATTCTCCATGTCCCATTTTTTTCCAGGTTTTCCATCTACTAAACCATCACAACTATCCTGAAATCTATTTATTGCTGCAATTGTGTCTTGTGGAAGTGAGGTCATCTGTGCGACTGGATGGGAGGAAACAGAGACCACAATATAATAATGCAATTAAATGAGAGGAAATAACGTCTCATTTTCATCAAAGTAATGGCACTTATATAAAAATGGCTGCGTGCAAACGGCATCTCGCTTGTGTGGTTTGGGGCTCAACACCTGATGCAGGCAATGCTTTATAGTGAGGACTTCAGGTGCGGGGAATCAAGAGGGGCGTGGCTGTAATCAGTGCTCCAGGGACTCTTGTCAAATGCACCCTGATGCATATGAGCTGGAGAATGACCCATCACCCTCTGATTTGGCTCAGATGGTAAGGTCTAACGTTTGTTTATAAGTGAGAGAAAGTGAAGTGATTGTCACATGTGATACACAGAAGCACAGCACATGGTGCACACAGTGAAATTAACCCAACACCCTGAGTGAGCAGTGGGCAGCCATGACAGACGCCCGGGGAGCAGTGTGCGGGGACGGCGCTTTGCTCAGTGGGATTAATTTAACCTCCTCAGACCCAAGCTTTCTTTACAGTGTATTTTTTTATATTTCCTTTATCTGTCTGGGATTAGTTATCTTCTTGTATAAGGACATTGGGGTTTAGTTTGCAATAAAACTCAAAAAAGTTGTGTTACAATATTATTACGAAGATTGGTCGAATTATTCTAACATTTAATACTTCAGACACTTGTAAGTAAAATGTTTCAACCTCAACAGTGGATGAGCATTAGTACCTTGTCCACTTTTGTTTTTCTAACCCCAGAATGCTGTTGATATTGCCGTCATCCTGTTTTCTTTATGGGTTGTGTATAGTGCTTCTCTGACCACTAGAGGGCAAAGCCCAAATGTCCCCATATGAGGACACAGGGTCTCAGATGTTGTTGGACATATGTAATTCATCTGATGCCCTGACCCACATTTCCCACTTACTGAATGTTTATAGATCTTGGCAGCCCATCCCATCTAAATTGTAAAATATCAGGATTAATAGAAAAACAAGCCCTAGACAATCAGCCTGCTTATAGATTTGTGCTTTTCCACTGATTAGCTTTTTAGAACCTATTGGACTTTTGGTTTTTTTTTTTTCTCTCAAGCGTTTGAAAGTTTTATTTGTGCTCACCCATAAATCTTCTCTTCTACATTTTATAAATTTTCCACAGCCCAATGCAGTTCAGCTATTACTCACATGAGAATTTGAGATTTTTGCTGATCAGAGGGAAAAGTTCAAATTGTGGCAGACTGAGATCTGAAGCAAAACGCTAATGGCGTTAGTTTTCAAATGCCTGATTATGGAATAAACAGTTGCTGTGAAAAAGTAACACAGATGCTCCAGAGTATTCGCATATCAAGGCACAGCAGCATTAACTGCCATGATCAGACCTTACTCTTCGTCCCTATAATGTGTTGTCCCAAGGGTCTGTGGAGATGAGAGGAACGGGTGCAATTGCAATCAGGAAATATGAATTTCTCCTTCCTACAGTGGCTCTGCTTGGGACGGGGGGGCACTTGGCCACCCGCCAGACTCACTTTAATCTCTCATCTGGAGGTAATTTCCTGGGGTTTACACAGCAAGAGCAACATTTACTGTAATAGGGTTCACAATTACCCCAGGCTCTTCCATGCCAATGTATGTGTGTGTTTGTGTCTTTTGTGTGTGGGGGGGGGCGGTGTGTTGTTCTCTGTTTGTTTTTCAATTGCATGAATTGAATTGCGAGTTATTTAGCATAAATTAACAGTGAGTTAAAGGACATTACTACCAATGATATTGCAATTTGAAGTAGTGATTCATTGTGTGATTCATTGGTGCAGCTCTGTGAAATGTACTTAAAATGCTTCACACATTGGGCACTATTATCAAACTGGCGATTAAGCAAGTGTGGGACATTAGTACCTCACTAATTTCAGGTAACTTCTGTTAGTGTGTCATTACTTCTGTCATCCACATCACAATGATGTGTTATACAGAGAGTTTAGAACAGGAGGAGCCAGATGATTGTCACATGCAATGCAACATTAAAAACTGTGGCACTGGTTGAAAAATAGTGCACATTGTGTGAAACAATAAAAGGCATCCTAAAGTACAATCTTAAGAGGCCTAAAAGTCTGTCACAATATGTCAAGTTTTATCATTTTTCAAAGCAAGTAAACTGCATTTCAACATTCTCCATTCTTCTAATGAAGCTGCATGTTTGAAGATGAATCTTACAGACGCTGCAGTATACTTGTAATGTCACCTCAGGAGATGTTTCTCTTTCAGTTCCTTCATGTCTGCTTCCAGTTGAAACCGCCCCACTGCTTTTCCCATAGCACTAAGCTCCGTATTCACAGTTCATTTTGATTCGTATTTTGGGCAGTATATTGTATGCGGCAATGCTTCATTTTTCAAAGTAACCATATTTTTGCCCTCAGGTTAAAAACCTATATATTTGTCCATGAACGCAAAAGTATAAATGTTCTTATGATGTCATATGACCGATGTGAATCAAATAATTCGGATTTTATGAAACGCGTATTTGACACCCAAATTAACTGACATAGACCATAAGGACACTGAGGTCTGGAAAAGTTAGGTCTGGGATAAGATGATCTCAGACTGGATGCAAAGAGTAACCTGAGCTTAAATTTCCTTTCCCAAATATCAAACACCAACCTTTTACATTCATGGGAGTCTCCATTTCCATCCCAGTCCACATACTTATGAGGAGCCAGAAGTCTGCAGAAATGTTTGGGCTCCATTTTGTTTGCTTTTCTATTTCTCTCAAAACTTCCTGCCCTACATGAGAAGATATTCGCTGTGTAACTGCTTAGCCAACACTCACTTCACACAAGTAATAACTATGCTGCTGTCTGGTGATGTAAGTTTCTCAACATACAAAAGGTTTGCCTACAGACTTTTGGGCCTATTAATGGTACAGAGTTTTGGTTTAAAGCTAAAAAAAAGTATGTTTCAATAAAACAACGTTCGTTCACATGTGTGAAAGTGTTTTAGTTGTTAATAATTATGAAAGTAGGCAGGAAGACAGGAATGAAATGCATTAATGCTAAATGGCATGGAAAATTGAAAGGGCATGGTCTGTGGCACACTTTTCAGTTAAATAAACAGGAGCATTTGTAAATGTTCTCAATTCAACATTCTGTGAGTGCAATGAAAGAAAATTCAAAGAGCAGTAGACTTCATTACATTGAATGCAAAAAATGGATAAAAGGTTTGAAGCTAACTTCAAATAATAAAACCACGCAGTATGAAGCTTTTCCACCCTGTCATGGCAGTTTGGAATGAGGCTTTGAACCGGCCATTATGGCTGAACTGCTAATTATTGTATTGCGCTTCACCCTCACCGCTCACTGACTCGTAGTTTGCATGTTTTTGTGATCTTGGTAAATTATTATTCAGAGAAGCAGATTCAGTGAAACAGAATTGTGCCACGTTTTCACAGTCCTGGACCTGTGGTCATTTGGCTCGTCCCTATCTAAATCCTTGCGGCGCAACACGTCCCTGGCCTTCTTCAGACAGCTACGCTACACTGTGAGTGGAGTCCAGGTGGCTCTTTGGTAGTCAGAATACCCTTGTAATGTGGCTACCACAGCACATATAATCCACCATATACAACAGCTGGATTACACACTGCTAGGAAGGGCCTCCAAGTGGTAATAATATTAGTTGGTCCACATGGCATCACAACCACAACCATTATTTAACGTGTGCATTTTCCTGTACTTTTTGGAACACCTTCTGCCACCTTTCCATGCTGTCACATAATGCCATCACAGGGTACATGGTACAGGGTACATCTCAACATGGTATATTAGTTTATTGTATTATTAATTCATGATTTATTCTTACTTCTGACTCCATCATTACTGCTCATACTAGACTGAGCTTAGTTCAGAAGTCGGGCTGGTAGTAGCCTAGTGGGTAACACACTCGCCTATGGACCAGGACACTCGCGTATGAACCAGGAGACCCAGGTTCAAGTCCTGCTTACTACCATTGTGTCCCTGAGCAAGACACTAAACCCTAAGGTGCTCCAGGGGGACTGTCCCTGTAAATACTGATTGTAAGTCGCTCTGGATAAGGGCGTCTGATAAATGCTGTAAATGTAAATGTAAATGCACAAATATTCTGCAGTCCCACACGAGTTCAGGGCCACACGAGTTCTCCTTGCCTTCTAGCCCCTCCCAATGTCCATGTCCTTACAAGAAACGATGATTGGCTGATTGTATAGTATAATCAATTCTTCAGCTTCAAAGTAAGGAGTGACTGGAGTGGCGGCCATGAACCAGTCTGAATTATTTGCATGCTAATTAAGTTCATCAGGTCATTCTGAAACACACCTTTATCTCTGGTGGTGAATGGTGAAAGTTATTGTATTAAAATGAAGTGACACAGTGCACACAACGAAATGGGAAAATAAATATCCAAAAGTTACACCACAGGAAAGAACTTTTGAACTTAATCCTCATGATTAGTATGTGTAACTTTCATGGGAACATATGGGAGCATCTCCTGGTCTAGTGTTTTCTGCCCAAAATCTAGAAGATTTTTTAAACAAAACCTAATGATCCTTCATTATGGTGTTTTCCTTGGCTTTCTGGTCAACACATATGTTACAGTTAATTATGTGTCTTGTGATTTTGTTGCAGAATTTTCCATCATCCAGCACTGGCAGCTCTTCAAAAGGTAAGAACTGGTTGTAGCAATACTGCCCCATACAGCACCTTGACCAAACTAGCTGATCAACCTTCTAAAGCTGGTAGCTTCTGGGGAACCAGCAAGCTTCTACTGCTACATACCTTTAGCTTCTCATAGCTGGTATGGTCAGCAAAATCATTCATCACCAATAGATGATCAAACTAGCCGGACTTTTGTACTACACAAGGGACCTCTAGCTTTGGAGTCACCTACCTTAAAGACACCTGTTGGAGACACCAGGACCCATGTTGGAGAGACGTTATATAATAATAATTACCCACTCACTTGTCCAATGTGTAAATGCACCACAGGGCAACAACACAGTGATACTCTTCAGCAGGTTCTTGAGTTCCTTACCTGCCCAAATTACGAGATTTGCTCGCTCTGAAGCGAACTAGGTATCCTCTGCCTAATTAAGTATGATTTAATGAGAGTCACGGATCCTCCTGTTTTAATTGTAGTTTAGAATAAATCTGGGCCGAGTTGACATCTGTCAAGTGATACTGGGAACACCAGTAAAGTGAGGATTTCTTGGTCCATATCCCATCGTTTCCAGCTGTGTGTTTTCATCACCTCCCACGGCCCCAGATCATGTACATAGAGCTGGTAGGTTCCTTCTGATGAACTCATGGGTCAGACTTTACTCAAGGGAGTTGTGGGTACTGCAGTCAAGTACAGCCTCATAACAAATAGGTTATGTATATGGACATTTTCCAGCAGTTGTTCCTCTCCCCCTCCTCCTGTACTGTTTATTTTGACCCTGTTTTTCTTTCCTTTTTTCTGGTTGATACCTCAGGGACTCTTTCACACATAAACTCCCACAGGAAAGGCTGGATTACACAAACAGTAAAGCAAAAAAAGTTGAAATGCTAGATGTGTGTTTCATTGCTACTTCTGCTTTATCCAAGGGAAGGAAGAACACCGAACCAACAAACTTTAAAATACACAAATGTCCATTAAAATAGCTAAAACTATGAAATATTTTGCTAAATCTATTATACAACTGTAAAATTATGCACACAATTCACAAACGGGCCTGTTCTTATTCTCTGTGGCATTCACTTTTTCTAAATTACACAATTACATTGCAATTAATGAATTATGAACCCAAACTGTGCAACACCAACACTGAGTTGAACTAGTAATTTAAACGTGTCTGGTGCAGATTTGAACTAGATTTCTGTGACTTTGTGACAATGTCCTAGCTGGGTTCCGCTTGCCCAAAGTGAAATGTGAGAAGTCACGTGAGGGCACACTGTTAGTGGTGCTCTACTCCCATCAAGTGGTGGTAGACCTGTGTCAAGTACACAACCAGTCAAAGGTTTGGGCACACCTGCTCATTTCTTTTATTGAGTCTTTGGTGTCATTGACGAAACGGATTTCGTCACTGCGGAATGAGGATGTACGCAATACGGGCGAACCCAGGTGCAGGAGAGTGCGAGGGAGTCGTGAGTATTGCTGGTTTACTCTACGTGCGTGAATCAGCTGAACACATCCGGTGGCGTTGGCACTCGAGTCAAAATATAGACAAACAAAAAATGGACAGAACAGGACCGGGCATACGTGGAGAGTGAAGCGTCGAGTTGAAACAAAGGGGTGTTGAACTCAATGACCTCAGGGCAGCTGGGAATCACCTGTCGCCGCTTTTCCGTTCCCATCACGTGCCAGAGGTGTGGAGTGTCACGTGATATTTGGACACTGTACAGCAAAACTATTAAAAAAGTTAATGTAGCAAACAAGGCAAGGTTCTCTGAAGCAGGCAACGTTTGCTGCAAAGGCAGCATTGTACAGTCATTCAGACAATGGGGGAGCAGTTATGGAATTAAAGGGAGGTGACCAAGAGTCCGACCGATAAAACATATTTTATTTTCAAATCTGTGTTTCTTATATTACATTCTTCAAAATGGTCCCCATATTTGCCCAAGAGTTGTTTTACTGTGTGGCTCTTGGGATTTTGGAAATTAAAGAATACTCATTAAGAACTAATTTGCTAGTTTGCTAGTTAGCTGGAGCTAGATGAGAAGGTCTCTTCTTATCATGTTGGCAAGATGAGGATATAATGGGAAAGTTTTTGCACCAGTCTTAGCAGTCCTACAGTCCAAAACATCAGCATTGTGGTGTGTGTACTGTTGTCATTGCTCTCCTGTTTCTACTTCATGACTGGCAACTTTCTGATCTGCTTTTGTTACAGTGATGCTGTTTCAGGAAGTATGGGAGCGAAGCTTCTGCCACACTATAGAGAAACTGGTGGAGGTGGTACAGGAGTACCCAAGTGAGGTGGAGCATATCTACAGCCCTGCCTGTGTGCCAGTGGTACGCTGTGCTGGTTGCTGTGGTGATGAGAACCTTGAGTGCCACCCTACTCTCACGTCAAATGTCACCATGCAAGTAAGTGACAGGGACACAGGAATTGCTTGGGATGTGCTTTGGTATTCATCCATCCAAAGAAGGAGAACATATTTTATTGTCTTAACATAAACCATGATTGGTTTTACGATACTGAGCACTGTAGTTAGGGGTGTAGCCAGCCATCATGAAATAAATCTGCAAACAGTATGCCCAACAAGATTTGGTTTGCTCTTGTCAAACACTTTAAAGGTTGTAATGGTGAAATTAAAGTTAATGTTCTTGTTTTTCTCAGCTGTTAAAAATCAAGCCAACAGAAAAGGGCCGGGAGTATGTTGAGATGACCTTTGTTGAGCACCGCACGTGTGAGTGTAGGTAAGATGTGAAGCAACAAAACTAGTCGCATTGTTTTTGTATTAAGAATTTCAAAGTCAATGTATATTATCACATACTTTTTGGTCTTTTTCAGACTTTTAATGCTCTTTATTCTCTTTTGACTTCAATGTATTTTTGTATTTCAGATTGAAAAAACCTTTGCATAAACCTGAAAGGTATGCCCCAGTAGTTATATTGATGAATGTACCTTAACATTACAGTAATTAAATCCAAAAAACATCCAATTTATTCATATTTCAATGACTGATATATTCATATGACTGATATTTTTACATTTGGAATTTAATTCATCTTTACAGACGGAGACAAAAAGGAAGAGGAAGAAAAAGAAAGGAGAAACAAAAATCAAAAAACTGTGAGAAGTAAGTGATGGCATAAATATTCCGTTGGGATTTAAGGAGTTTAAAATGTTCATGCTTGCCCGTTGATGACAGCAGTTTATCAAATGCAATCCAACCAATGTATTTAAACCTATGTTTTTTGTTGGGCTGTCAATCAACTTAAAATTTGTAAGCAATTAAATGAACATTCATTTTTAAAACTAAAACTTGCTAAATGCATATTTGAAATGATGAAATTGTGTGGGATAAAGAATCAGACAAGGAGTGGCGACAGGGAGATGATCCGGTCAGTTTTTTTGTTTTTAAATAAAGTGCCCTACAGACTGACAGTAAACAAACTGAGTATAAAGTTCCATGAAAATTGATCTAATTCTCCCTTATTTTTTTCCTCTGCTCCACAAAACAGGTGTCTTCCCCCTCGGAGGTAACTGCAGTGCTTCTGTAAACTGCTCCTGCTCCTCACGCAGTAATGACTCCACTGCCCATCTTCTAAGCACTTTCCAGCGCAGTTTGCGTTTTCTTTAATGCATGACCTGAACAAACAAGGTTGTGGGGATGAGGCAATCCTGTAACTCGGGAACATTTCCCTGACTCCATAGGAAGTAGATGTTTGGTGAAGTTTACCCAAAGAGTGTATATTATTATAATTATTATTCATATTATAACAAAGCCTTTATTCGTATTAATACATCTAAAATCGTGCAAAAAGCAGTTTCACTGGTTTTCTTCGTTACTGTCCCTCTGTGTCCCTCTGGTGGTATTATGTCAAACTGCTAACATTTTTTCTCATGAATCTTTAATTTCTGATTATATTCATATTGCATCAGACAGTATGAATAACATGAGATGATAATAATAGTATGTATTATACATTAATTATGATTGTTATAAGTATAGGAGCAGATATGTAAGGTTTTGTTAATCGGGATATGTGTCGACAAAAATGGTTGGTTTTATTTCAGACATCTTTTAACAGGTGAAAATGTGGTAAGGGAGCATTATTTGACTGACACAGAATTTTTAACATTGGGAATAATTCCACAAAGCAAACATTCTTTTGGGAGTGTTGAACACATTTACCACTGATGTTTAAATATGCTATTGTATTAATAAGAAACACACTTTTCAAATTGCTGTCTCCCCCAGTACATTTATTACATATACATGAAGTATGTCACTGTTAATTCCTTAAAATCCAACCTAGAAAGAAAAGGTCCTTGTTTTTGCTGAGACAGGAATCATTTTACAATGGGATACTTTGATGGTTGATCTGATGGACTCTCTGTTGTTGGTGGATCCTGATGTCCTCGTGACAGCAATTAAGGAAAGAAAAGAAATAACGACACTATATGCAAACCAGCTGCTATTTCCAAATGTAAATTCCCTTTAACTGTTATTCATCATATTAACTTATTTAGTAGAGATAAATATATTTTTTATCATTAACAGAATGACAGTCAGACCATTTTTATTCTGTTCCACAAAATGTTACTTTACAGACAGAAGTATTGTTAAAGCAATTCAACTTTCACTATTAGCATTATGTCACACTGTTTGCACTGGGCCAAAATACAGATGTTTACTGTACATTTTAAAACATGAAGATTGCAGGAGGACACAAAGGGGACATTTGTACAGGGGGACATCAGTATACATTATGATGGGTGTTTTAATGTACTTAATGTATTTATTGCTCTGTTCAATTCTAAGAGCATTTCATTTGACAAAGAACAATTGTGTTCAGAATGGGATCATTAGAAAGGTGAGCAATTAATTAATAAAAAAAATGCAGAAAATGTCTGGAGATGTATGACAGTCGTGTATATTGTACATTCAGCAGAAATATTGTAATTAAGAATGAATACATTCATGCCAATAAAAAGATTTATTAAAAAAGCTACATATCCCTCATTTGATTGGTGGGTAGAAGTCCATTGGTGGGTAGAAGTCCATTTTTTCCCACATTTAGCTTGAGATATTTCGTAATTTTACGTGTGTAATGTGACATTTCATTTGCCATGACCCGATAAATGTATGTGTTTTCTGAAATCTGATACAGTCCAGCGTTGCATAATGTAATATTATACTACACAAGCGTAGACAGGCTGCACTTACTGCGCGTCCCTCCCGGCAAGTGATGAGACGTTTTTGCAAGTAGGTCACGTTTTCAGACGTAATGCCAGTTTTTTTAACCAATCAAATCGCATTTTGGTCCAGAGGGGGCGGGCCTTACAGCCCTAGAAAGCTGACGTTCGAGCCGTTCCCTCAGCAACGGCTCCACTCAACGTGTACGTAAAGCGGAAGCGATCGTCGCAAATCCAGGACATCAGAGAAATAAAAGCCACAGATGTTTTGACGGTGAAGGGACCCACCGCCTCAAACCCGCCCAGACCGGGCGCGGACCTTTCGGAGAACGAACTCTACGCATGGCGCGGGCAATGTAAGTCACCTGCTGGAGCGGCGCCGTAATTACGCGTAATTGCTGTGCTCTCCTGTGACCAGTCCCGTGTTCAGCATCGTGCGTCACTGCGACGGCGTCTGGCAGTCTGTACGAGTTCAGGATGGAACGCTAACGAGCAACATTAGGCCGTTCTCGTATATCCGCGTGTGGCATCTTTCGCGCTGGGCCGAATAGAAATGGGACCTTGATCGTGGAACGCTGCATATTTTACAGCAGTGGTGCAGTAGACGTGTTCGTGTCTTCTTTACGTCGGACGTTGTCCTTCTAACGCGCAGCTGTGTGCGATGCAGGTGGGGACAGTTGTGAAGTGAGGTCCTGACCAGCGCCATCAAGATGGATGGGCAGAGAAGAACAACACCCCTGCTGGCCAAAACCGTCTCCATGCTGGACTCTGAAGGTTTTTCAGGTCAGAAATGAACAGCAATAAAAAAAGTAGCACATGTATTATAAATGTGTAACTATTTTAGTGTAACAAGGCTTCTCTCTCTTTTTGCTTATAAGCATTAAGCAAATGTCGGTACCAGTAAATATTCTCACTTTGTCTTTGTTAGAGCATTTGGTCCTCACCCAAGATATCAACACCGTACTGTACATTGTCACACAATCACCGACAGACTAGTTTTAACATCACTCCATTTTCTTTTTCCTGGTGAAATGAAATCTAGATGCAAGCTCTGGCTATGTCAGCGCCTTTGACCACGCAGATTCTGATGATGGAAGGAGACCCCTCAAAGCACCCCAAGATCCACAAATTGCTCCACACATGGCCCTGATGCAAGGGTCCTACCCAGGACTGTCCCCCATGATCATAATGAACAACTTTGTCCTGAAACAGGTATGCTTATTGAACATATACATCCAATGAAATATCTTGAAATTGATGTATATTTTTGTTGTTACAGAATACTTGGTTTTCAAATGTGATCCCTAGGCCTGACCTTCCTCAGTTTTCTATAAATTATCTGCAATATGATTTGATAAGTGTGTTTAGGTACTGCATGATTTCTTTTTTTATATCCTGGTACTATAAAAACACAGAGAATCCCAGATTCTCCCAATTTGCCCGATTATGACAATATTGAGCTTGTATGTCAGTGTAAGATAGCATCATTGGCAGTAGAGGCAGGCATGTGTTGGCAGGGGAGGTTATTGTTGTACAAGCTGTTTATCCAGTTGGAATTTGATTTGGTTTCATAGCTGTTAGACAGTAATGAATTGAATGTGCTATCAATTGGAATCAGACAGCATGAATCAGCAATGTTAGCTGATCCTATCTTATTTTTTCCCCCGCAAGCCAAATAGCATGGCTCCAACATTACAACCCTGGAGTTTCCCATCTAGCCTCGAAACGGTTAATCAGTCCCCAGTGGTTCTTCTCCAGCCAGTGGGCACCGGCAGCAGTGGGGTTTCCCAGAACAGACCTATCGTCAAGCACCGGCGGTCCAAGAAGTTTCTGCCGATTCTTAAATCGTTTCCCAGAATCGCTCCCCATCCAAGCAGCAACAGTTCCAGCTCTACCGAGTTGCGCAACACCGGATCACCTCATGGAGATCGCCGTCGGCGTAGTCATCGTTCTGACAGACTGCCTAACAGTCCTGTCTCCACCAATCACCTCCCACAGCTTGACCTGGAAGCTGAGACTGAAAACTCACAGAACGGATCTCAATATGACTTTCAGATGGTGAAGACTATCGATTGTCAGAATTCTCTGTCAAGGCCCACAAGCCCCCCAAAGCGCTCTCAGCCTCACCCCGCCACCGTGATGTTCTCCATGAATTCTGATTGCAGCCCTGGTCTCTCCGCTCCTGGGATCTTGGCTTCTTCATCGTCCCAAGCGGAATGCATGGAGAATGTTCCAGAGTCGCTCTCACCTTGCCAGAGCAAACGCAAGCGCTTCTCCAACACCTACAATATCCTCAACAGGTCTGGCTTGTTGGGCATCACTCTTCGCACCAAGGAGCTCATCCGTCAGAATCAGCGCTCCCAGGCACAGCTTCTACAGCTGCAGGCCCAAACAGACTTATTTGCTGAGGCGGTGAGTAGTGGTGACCCCCTGATCTGGTCAAAACTCCAGGTTATGCTTCAGGAGGCCAAAGAGGTAGAGGAGGACTGTCTGGGCCAGGAAAACTGGTTCCAAAGCACAGATGTAGCTGGTCTTGCTCAAAACGATGCTGGGAGACTTGCATCCCACTAAACTTAAACTGGCTACTCACATCTTTGATTTGGATGGGCTGAGTTGCACTGCTTCCAGGAATGGGAACCCAATGGACTGCGTAAAACGATGAGGACTTTCTTTCACTTGTTTCATCAGTAACCAGGAGGATGTTGAGGTCATCCACATAACTAATAAGTAATTATGATTACCTACCCAACTGAATTTAAATAAAAGATTGTTTTAACCATTTGAGTTATTACACAGGTGATGAAAGTAACTTGTCCTGAGTATTTCCTAAAAGCAGTGCAGAATAGGCTAAATTCGATGTTTTTATTACAGTGGAGCTGGTCCCATTGAAATTTAGTAAATATGACATTTAACTGAGCCTTATACAAAACACATTGCATTCAATGATATATGTGAAAGTGAAGTGATTGAAACACTTCAGCACAGTACACGGTTACACAACAAAATGTGTCCTCTGCAATTAACCATCACCCTTGGTGAGCAGTGGGCAGCCATGACAGGCGTTGGGGAGCAGTGTGTGGGGACGGTGCTTTGCTCAGTGGCACTTTGGCCGATTGGGATTCGAACCGGCAACATTCTGATTACGGGGCCGCTTCCTTAACCACTTGGCCACCACTGCCTGTGATTATGTGTTAGAAATCTATGCTATGTGTGAGTCCAACTATACTTTTCTGACATATATTAGCATGTAAAATATTTATTGCATATTTACAGAAATGGCTTATGTAAGAATGCTAATTAATGAGGTTATCAAGATCTTTACTTTTTTTTACTTTTGCACTCTGACCTGTGAAACACTAATCTGATACTTACCTCATGTGGGTTGCAGTTGTCTTTTCATTTTACTTCTATTACAAGGCCTTGCTTGCATTCTTATTTGTCTTAGTCTTCACCATCCTATGATATTTTTAATATCATGTAGTCAGAGAACGCTATGATGTTTCACTGTAGCCAGTATTTATTATTTTATTTATCTATTTATTTTGTATTCTTTTGAAATCACTCAGTTACTGGGCCTTTAATCACTGCATTTATGTTCAGGCCTACACTTGCTAATATCACATGTGCCTTGGGTTCCTGCCACTGTCACATAATCAAAGCCTTGTTGCACAAGAAGACGTGCAGTTCTGAGTGATTTATCAAAAAGCTTCACTTTATTTTCAGGTGTCTTTCAGCCTTCTTTGTTATTTAGTTCATGCTTTTGAAGAATTCATGAAGGTCAGTGTTTTATATAAGGCTTTTTCTGTTTTAATCAAAAATGTCTACAGAAATGCTAATTTGTTTAATGGTTTGACTTGCGAACGTTGTCATTGTTCATTCAACTCAACCCCATAAAATAGCTCAAGAACAGAGCCCAGTTATATTAACCTCAACTGTTGGTCCTGTTAATTCTATAACATGCTTTAGATGCATTCAGTGTAATAATCATTAGGTGGGTTGCACTTTTCATTCTGTGATGACATGCAAGATAAATGCCTTTATTGTCACTATACAAATACAGCAGATTGGTCTGTTGGTGGTGCTTTGTGCTTTTTCTTTTCATTCTTTTATAAATACATAAATAGCAGTCAACCATGTTATGACTGAGCAGATTTTTCAGATCTTTCCTGCTTTTAAATGGACTGTAGATAGCTATGCAACATTTGGAGAGTGCACAACCTTTTTAAAAGTGCTGGACTGAGTGACTTTTGTACTTTTTTTTAAATGACAGGTTTCATGGACATGAATGCTTAATAAAGTTTTTTCTTGAGCATTTTCTCTTTCGTTCTTGAATAATGGAAGAAAGAAAATCTTGAATATATGCCACTTTTCACACACAGTGCATCCGGAAAGTATTCACATATGTATTTTTTACATTATTGTTTCTTCAAAATTCTACACACAACACCCCATAATGACACTTTACTCAAGGTTTTGGCAAATTTATAATAAAAGAGAAAGCACATGCACTGTTTGCCTTGATCATCCTTGAGATGTTTCTGCAGCTTAATTGGAGTCCACCTGTAGAAAAAGCAGTTGCCTGGACATGATTCGGAAAGGCTCACACCATCTATATAAGGTCCAACAGTTGACAGTTCATGTCAGAGCACAAACCAAGCATGAAGTCAAAGGGATTGTCTTGAGGCACAAATCTGAGGAAGGCTGCAGAAAAATGTCTGCTGCTTTGAAGGTCCTAATGAGCACAGTGGCCTCCATCATCCATAGGTGGAAGATGTTCAAAACCACCAGGAATGTTCCTAGAGATGGCCAGCCACCTAAACTGAGCAAAAGAGGGGAAAGGGCCTTAGTCAGGGAGGTGACCAAGAACCCAATGGTCACTCTGTTAGAGCTCCAGAGGTTCTCTGTGGACAGAAGAGAACCTTCTAGAAGGTAAACCATATCAGCAGCTACTTCTTAAACAGAAGGCACATGGGTCTGGAGGGAACCAGGCACCGCCTATCACCAGGCCAATACCATCTCTAGAGTGAAGCATGGTGGTGGCAGCATCATGCTTTGGGGATGTTTTTCAGCTGCAGGAGCTGGAAGACTAGTCAGGATAGAGTATATTTTTGTGTATATTTTATTTTTAATACATTTGCTAAAACCTCATGTACACCTTTTTCAAGTTGTCATTATTAGGTGTTGTCTGCATTTGATCTATTTTTGAATAAAGCTGTAAAATAACAAAATGTGGAAAAAGTGATGTGCTGTTAATACTTTCCGGATGCACTGTATTTATCACATTTAACACACATTAAAATAATATATTTGAGGCAATTCAGTAGGACATGATGAACGTATCAGTACATTGCAAAACAGCAAAAATAAAAGTACTGTTTATCTAAGCTGCAAGCCACTTTGTTAATGTAACAAAAACCATATGCCAAACATTCATCAAATAGATTTACATAAACCTTTTATTGACAAATTTCCCTAATTTCCAATAAACAATTACGTTACATCTAAATTATTGTGTATAGAGGAAAAAGACAAAAAGTCCACAGCTCTGTTATACAGATTTTCTTTTTCAAATCAAATGAAATTATTGCCACTTTCACTGTTTAATAATACTTTTGTGTAATTTTTTAGAAGTAACTGTTGGGGGGGTGAACTTTAGTTTCACAACTGCCTTTGCACAGTACTGTAAGTGGAAACTTAAGATTAAAGAAGAAATTAATTTCAGTTCATTAATTTTTATGTAATGTAAGTAATGGATTTTGGCACATTGCTTTGGAATACAGCCCTGTCTTTTTTGGCATCATAGGAAAAAGACTGAGAAGAACCGAGCAAGTAAGAAAATGTCTCTTGATGAGGAAATGAAACATAATGCAACAAATTTTAACAAATTCAAGCTGACTTAAAATATTCACATTTCCAATGGTAGCAGTAATGGTGACATATCAGAAATTAATTCTGTTTTGGCCATAACTATTTGCTCTTTAGAAAAAGAATGATTTATACTGCCTTCATTGTGTAGTTCCATAGTTTGAAGAAATGTATGCTTCTCTAACTCTGTCAATGCTGAATGTTGACTTTGGAATGCTGTAAAAACCTTGCTGAAAATAGCTCTTTTTCTCTCATGAACAAAATCACAAATAAAAGAGAAAGCTGAAATAATGTGTAGTTCACAAGTTGTCATAGCTGTCATCTAAACACAAACTATTGAAAATGGCTGTTAATGCAGTGGCTATATGTTAAATAAGACTTGTTTAAATATAACTGAAATTAATTTCTGCCTCTGCATAATTGTATAGAGGGAAGATGCTGTTCTGGGAATGTGAACGAGCTGCTTTAATTACCAACTGAGCTGTCTAGAGAGACAAGCTTGCCAGAAAGAAAGGAGAAAAGAACAATACTCTAGAGAAAGCGGTGAGCAACTGAGCAGTAAGAGCTGAGGCGCAGAAGATAAGCCTGCACTTTCGATAATTGAAACCGAATCCTATCTTGATTTGTCTTCATTATACAACAGTGACACACATGCATGCAGAAAGTCCCCAAAATTGGTTTTCTGGTGACCTTTTACATAAAGCTATTACTCATTGATGTAACATGTTGTGCCAGTTTAATTTATCCACTGACTCCTACATTAAATATGTTTATAACAAGTACTTGATGATCATAGACATACTGGGTGACGTACCTAAACACCTGTATTTACTTCTATTTTCACACACACACACACACACACACACACACATTCTCAAAATCCTAAATTGAGTGAATAAACTGTATGCAGAAGCCAAATTATGAATAACAGGAAGGCAGCCACCCATATGAACCTTTATGTCTAAACCTAATACAACACTCCCGCTTGTCGCTCCCTGTTTCTATAGCAACCACTTTGAAATTACAGTAGAGTGTGTGCTCAGACATGGCAGTGCAGCAGTTGGGCTCTTCTACAGCAGTGTAAGCAGACGTGGCCATAAAAAAATGGCACCAGGTACCAAAGCAAAGACTCTAGATGCCCAACAAAACCTCTTGGAGACCATAACATGGTGTGGATCAGCGCAGATGATGAGTGTGAGTTATGGATGCCACTTGTTCTCCTGGTTGCTGGCACAAGAAAGTAGTCCAAAGTCAGAAGCAGTCATCTCAGCATCATCTCAGTCATGTTTGTGCTCATGTTCACTGTGGTCATTGTCTGCTGTGGCCCTAACTGTTTGCACGGGCAGGAAGAACCCCAGTGCCCACCGGGATCCAAAGACGTCGCTCAGGTTGGCATTCCATGTGCCACGGGTCTCCACCAGCTGTCCCTTCTGCAGCTGGCACCAGGTTTGCCCACGGGCCACCAACAGAATCTGCTGGCAGCAGAAGCCGGCGCTCACCAGCCCGATGCCCAGCCACACGTACAGCATAAGGACCAGGAAGAACTGGAGGCCTGAGATGACACCTGAAAAAGACCGGTAGAGAGGAACACAGTTACCAAGAAGACTGGCGGGGGTGAGATGGAGGCACTCATGTTGCCTTTAACTCACCAAGGAAGAAGTATCCGGTTGAGAGGGGAAGCAAGGTCAGAAAGGTCAAGGGGTTCTCGAACGAGATGGAGTACTCAACTGTGAGGTAGGCCACTCCTAAGACCAGCGAGTACAGGCAAATGCAGGACGTGTATATGCAGAACACGATGAAGTAGCGCATGTTCCTGTTCCCAATGCAGTTCCCGGTGAAGAAGCAGTGGTGGTCTCTCTTCAGAATCACTTTCTTACACAGTTTGCAGAAGTGGCGGCCATTGAGGAGGTAGTGTGCGTCCACTCTGTCTGGACAGTCTGGCGAACAAACTGGGACAACGTTCTCGTTGGCGCTTTCAGACGGGTACTTTATGGTCATGGCGTAGTTGCCCAGCGCGTTAAACATCATGTAAAGAAAAATGGCCGCGTGGACCAGTTCAGCGTTGTCCAGCGTGACACCGGGCACGTGAAAAAGGGTTGGCGTAAAAAGGAGAAAGTGCAAGGCGAAGGTGACCACCGTCGCAGTGATAAAGTAGGCTGGGGCAACAGCGTTGAGCAACCTTAGTTTCAACATCCTTTTCAACAGACCTGTGTCATTAAGCAACAAACAAGGGTTAGGAGGTCAGACGCAAGCCAACGTTGTGTAAACGTTACACATGGAACCTGTCCTGCAGTCGGAATAGCTTTACTTTTATTAATAATAATCACCCACAGTAAAATAATGAAGAGTGACTACAACACATTTACTGCTGTTTCATTTAAGAAAACAAAATTATTTCTGTGAATACTATTTGTCTGTAACAACTGGACCCAAAGAAGAAACGCTGGTGTGTCTGTATTCTGCTGTGACACACACTCGCCTATGAACCAGAAGACCCAGGTTCAAATCCCACTTACTACCATTGTGTCCCTGACCAAGACACTTAACCCTAAGTTGCTCCAGGGAGACTGTCCCTGTAACTACTGATTGTAAGTCGCTCTGGATAAGGGTGACTGATAAAAGCTGTAAATGTAAATGTATTCTGAGCATCCTGTGACAAACATAGACCTGCATTCGTCCAATCACTCTCAAATATTGAAAATGCACCCAGTATGCATGACTTGATGCATGATGTTCCGTGTATAATATAAAATATGAGTTTCATTGTTTTATACAGTACTGTATTGCGTACCGTATTAATACACATGTTTCTAGGTTGGATGCGCCAACAGACACGACAGAACACGACAGGCTGCGAGCTTTAATGTTTAATGCCAATGATCCCGCTACGCAGGACAATTGGCTGGACGGATTTGTAACGCGATGTAGGCGAATGCGACAAGGCGGCGACACCCTGGATGACATTTAACGCCGGGCCTGTACCTGCCGAAATGACCACAAATTGAACCTCGAACTTCCCGTTCATTTCATTTCATTGGCTGAGCGGATCTGAGACACACGAACACTTCCTACCTGTCGCCACTTTTCTGTCGCCGCGTAGCCGCTCTCTCAGCACCCGAACGCGCTCGGCATCCTTTACATTCATTCATTCATTCGGGATAAAAGGAGCGAGCAGGCACGGCGCGTCTCTCTCTCTCCAGATGTGGCACCGCCCGATGGCGGGGATACAGCTGTGCGGTCCGCGCCCACGACGCGGGGACCGGGGTGGAAATGTCAGGCCAGAGATGAGCTACTGGGGAGGATGCAGGCTGCGGTCGTCACAGTTCGCACAGAATGCCAATTTCGGCGCGCACGACGAAGCCCTTTTGTCTGAACTCGAGCAGCGCAATGCGCAGACGTGGCCAGTAGGTGGCGGCGTCCTTCCGCGGATTCGTGGGATCCGCGTGGACGGTGGCGTGGACAGCCAAATACGCAGCGACTGTTCAACTGTCCACGCCAATAATTTACAGGCGAGACGGCAGCAACTGGCTCTAGCGCAGGTGCGAGGACGTCCGGGCTGGACTTGTCCACACAAATGTCCAAACGGAAAACCGGAGAAAAATCCTTATTTGCCAGCTAAATAACATGCATTCCGTTTGCAGAAACAATTAACCACATTAATCAAGTCGTTTGCAGTGCAGTAGTCTAGCGTTATTTTCACGTCTATTCAGCCTATCTGAATAATCAAGCATCTGCGAGCCACGAAGGCGCCATTAACGTGTTCGTTCTATCAGTGTGGATCGTTTCGCCTCCTGTCACGTCGTTGTAGATCCACAGAAAGTCACCTTTCGTCGCGAGAGACTGTGGCGCACCTGTGGTGGGGAGGTTAGCGACGGTCCCTTACTTCTCGGGTTGGTAACTTGTCCGACGCTCCCTGAGCAGGTGGGCGCTCCTCTTGTTTCTTGGTGCTGATGCAGGCGGCCAGAAGCATCTCGATCCGAGACGAGCGACCGGGGGCCTTTGTGGAGGTAAGCGGCCGCGATAACTTAAGTTCGGCGAGCGTTGAAGCGTCAAGCCTCCGAGGAGGGAAGCTCGTAATTCCCCGCGAACGCGGCCAACTTTATTCGCCCATTTATTTCGGTATTTTCACTTCTATCTGTTGAGGTGGGCGTATGTCGGCGCTGCCGTCGTGCTAGGACGGGCTATTAGCCGCGCCGCAGCGGCCGACGCCGGGGGGAAATGCAGCAGGGCGCCCGCGTCGCTTCGCGGGTTGTGAGGGGAAAAAGACTCCCGGTTCGTACGACGTGCAACTTCTGCTGCTGTTTGACTTTTCTCGACAGCAGCACCGGCGGAATATCGCGCACGGCAGGCTGCGTAGCATTTACATTACATTCACAGCAATTCTTACAATCAGTAGTTACAGGGACAGCCCCCCCCCCTGAAGCAACTTAGGGTTAAGTGTCTTGCTCGGGGACACAATGGTAGTAAGTGGGGTTTGAACCTGGGTCTTCTGGTTCACAGGCGAGTGTGTTACCCACTAGGCTCCCTGAGCAGATGGGCGCTGCTCTTGTTTCTTGGTGCTGATGCAGGAAGCATCTCGATCCGACACGAGCGACCGGGGGCCTTTGTGGAGGTAAGCGGCGGTGGAGCAGTGGAAATGAGGACATTTAAGTGCGGTTTGAATGTGATTATGTGTTAATATGTCCCAGCATGTTTATTTGGCACGCCAAAAGCGCATTGGTCACTGTATAGATCACGGATGCATAGCAGCAGATGGTTTTCATTTTTTCTTAGATGTCAAGTGTTCAGCATCAAACTGCCATTATCAGGAGATTGTGATCAATCACAGACTGTGCTTGATCAACACTTTCACATCACCTTAAAAGCTGTAGTTTGCATACTGGGCCGTAAAAAAAATTGAAATGTGTCTAGTTGGCATTTGTCCTCTCGTTGCTCTTAATGAAATTACCTTGTGAAATGCCAACGTAGTAATTATTGGAAAAAGTAATCAGCCAGACGAGCTGGAATTTGTCTCGTGCAGATTTTGCATTCATTATTGTCTTTAAGGCACACATAACGTGCAGTATGTGAAGTAAATTCCCCCTGAATATGTGAGAGATAAATCCAGGTATTGGCCATTGGGATATTTATGATCTACCCATAATGCATTATAACTTGGCTCTGTCATTTTTTTTTTGTCTGAAAGCTGGATTTCCATGTCTCCTGTGGGTGGAAACTGCACGTTTGGATTCAGTCGTTTAGGACACAAATACAGTTCATGCAAGAGGCTGGAGTTATCAGCAGCATCAAGTGTAGATCTTTCAGAAGCGCATGCTAATTTGATCCCGTTACAGGATGAGCTCAAGACAAGTGGAAAAGAAACTTTAATTTAGCCTGGCCACAGCAATGGCGCATATAAGCTTTCATGATACATTATGACTCCGCTGAAATATTCATTATGTAAGGGGGAGAGAGGGAAGGTAGATGGATTTTACTGCATCTGCTTATTAGGGGCAGTGGTGGCCTAGCGGTTTAAGGAAGCGGCCCTGTAATCAGAAGGTTGCCGGTTCGAAACCCCCCGATCCACTGAAGTGCCACTGAGCAAAGCACTGTTAAAAGCAGCGGACACATTTCATTGTGTCACCATGTGCTGAGTGTATCACAACGATTTGATCACTTTCACTTTTAAATAATTGTTTTTTTACATGGATTGTGTGAACTGGTATAAACTTATAAACTAAATCAAAATGATTTGATTGCGTTTCTACTCAAAACAGCACGTTTTAGCACTGATGTATGCAGATAATCATTTACATTTACAGACGCCCTTATCCAGAGCGACTTACAATCAGTAGTTACAGGGACAGTCCCCCCCTGGAGCAATTTAGGGTTAAGTGTCTTTCTCAGGGACACAATGGTAGTAAGTGGGATTTGAACCTGGGTCTTATGGTTCATAGGCGAGTGTGTTACCCACTAGGCTAATAATCACTACTCATCAATACACTTCATGTGGGGTTTATGAGTGTGTCCTTTCTGCAGACACTTTATTTTTGGTTTTGGCCAACGTGGCTTTTAGAATATTTTGATAATGCCATCGATGCTTCTGCCTCTTTACCTCTTACAAATATGAGACTTGTAGATTTGTGTGAAAGCTACTTGTCATTGCATGATAATTCTTTTGTTTTTGCCCGATTATTCCTTTTGGAGCATGAATAATGGGTCCAGTGTTAGGGTTAATATTGTTGAACATAGTTAAAACAACATTATTCAAGATGGAGTCAGCTCCTGGTATGAAATAATAGAGATGAGATCTATAGTTGTTTTTGGCACCCTGATTTTTTTATTTTATTATTGTCACTCAAGAATACACTACATGCTTTCCAGACACAAAAGACGCTCTGATTTGTTCTATGTTCTTCGACCACACATTCGGTTTTCTTTTCCACTTTATTGTAAGGAAAGTGTGTGCAAAACTTGCCTCATCATTTTCTCCCAATCATCTGCTAAACCACCGCAAGTATCCTGAAATCTAATTAATGTGTGAATGGGAATTCAGGAAGTGACATCATCTGTGCGACCGAATGGAAGACATGGGAAGCATAAATACTGCATAATAATAACACGATTAAACGAGAGGAAATCATTTGAAGAGACATTTCGGTTTACTTTTAATTTAGTCTCATTTTTATTCATTACATGATATATTTCATTATAGTTCATCACATGACCATGTATTGACAATACATTTAATTGATGGAAACAACAGAAGATATCAAATCAGTTGTATCCAGTGAACTAAAAGGAACATTGGGGCATTTACCAAATATTGTAAAGCTGCTGTTGTAAATATTTTAAAGCTGCTTTTTCACTGTAAAGTATTATAAAAACACCTCATGGTTGCACAGATGTCAAAAGTATCAGGATCCGGTCTGGCAGGGGATACCCCAGGTCCGTGGTTGGGATCGGAGTTTCATGTTTGTCCCAGTGTTGCCAGACGTATCCCATTTGAATGTTTATTTTACCCTCTGTATGATGTACGATCAATAATTAGAAAAATCCCGTAATGTAAGATAAATTTTCCCCTTCATTTTATTAATTGGAACGACAAGATACAGATCATTTACGGTAGTATACGCAACATCGCCATCAGAAGAGAAAGACCCCAGTTTTACTGGGTGGTTAAAGCCCATAACTAGCACTAACAGTAATGCTATCTGACACTGTTGCAATGTGCAAATGAAATTCTGAGCTGTTCAGTGTACGGACTTCATACAGGTAGAGATGCTGTTCTGCCCCGAGGTGGGTACGGTAAAAGTTGCATTATACACTATAATATACACACTTTATGATGGTATGTTTTATTGAAGCAAATTTTCAGACTGGAAATTGCATGCGTACGATATTTTTAAGATAACATTTAGGATCTGGCAACACTGGTTCATTGCCTCCCCCGTGTATGTATCTTTAAAGCTGCCCTGTTTGTGTCTGTTCTCTGATGGGTCATTGTTGGTGATGTTTACCCTGTCCTGTGCTTCATGGAGTAAAACCCCTGTCCTGTGCTTGTTCAGATGTGTCCTACTTCCTCAACATGTCTGGCCGCCATGATGTGGTGAGGAAGATATGTGTGCAGTCACAGGTTTGTATAAAGAATATTCCATGAGTTCATGACTTAATGTAGAAACATAATTTTTGCCAGTATTGGTAAATATACGTTCTGTTTTTTATGAATTTATAACAGGCTTTTTTAATAAGACTTAGCTTCTAAAACTGAATTCACCAATTAAAGACATACATGAAATACACAGCAAACACTAACAGCCAGTTTTATATCTGCTCCATTTACCCTCACCTCCTTATCCACAGAAATGCACTACTAACAGCTGCATAGAGCATGCAGGAGGAGCGTGGCCGCTTGCTTGTTATTTGTCATTCCGGTGGAATAAAGCCTTTAATATTTGATGGCGCTCCTGGCTGAGATTGAAAATTGATACGGTTCACCACAGCAAGCTTAAGGCTTTTGTTTTTTACTCCTCAGCAGTGAAGTGTGGTTGTGTGATGTCTGAGACACTGCTGAGGGCTGCACGCATGTCTAATTCCTGCAAAATTTGCACAGGTTTTCAGCAGTTATACAGAGCAACGTACTCTCAGTAGGAACAAGGAGACTCGGGGTTCAGTGTTCTGATTCTTCTGATTCACAAGCAAGTCTGTTGCCTTCTAGGCTACTTCCCCTCAACTCTAATGAATGGAGACAGTTGTATAGACAGAAATGTACATTGTGCAGCACAGCACACGGTGACACAACGAAATGTGTCCTCTGTTTTTAACCCATCACCCTTGGTGAGCAGTGGGCAGCCCGGGGAGCAGAGTGTGCGGACGGTACCTTGCTTGGTGGCACATAAATGGCTCCTTGGCAGCTCGGGATTCAAACCGGCAACTTTCCAAGTGGGCCCGTTTCCTTACCCCCTAGGTCCCGATGGTATTATGGAATATTTTGGATTCACAGTTTAAGGGCTAAATGGTAGCATTCAATAGCATTCAAATGTCATGCAGGGAATGACATTTGTAATAAGGGAGTGTTATAGCAACATTCCAGGAATATTTTTTCCAAAAAGGCACTGGGATGCGGTTGACCAAGGACTCTGGGACAATTGAGCATCCAGAGATTAAGTTCCCTTGAGAAATCAAATTCTTGAGTACAGTTATCAAACAATGTAAGTCATATAGCTGTCTTATTTAACGATTCATGCTCATACTATGACTACTGGAAATTGTGGGGAAAAAAAACGAATAGAATTGTTAAATATTGTGAAAAGCGTAATTAGTTTTTAGTAATTAAATTCTAAAGGGCAGCACCGACTAACCTTGTCTATTGTGTTGACACAAAGTTTTTTGCGTTTCCATGGGTTTCTCCTTGTTTCCTCCAATGATGAGCTGTTTCCCTGCCACCTTGACCAGGATAAGATGGTTCAGAAAATGCAAGATGGGTGGAATCCAATTGTTAATGTTGTGTTTCATGTAGAGGTAACAAATGTTTGTCTGAGTCTAACTTGATTCTGCTGATAAATGTCTTCAAAAAGAGACACCTGCCTTGCAGTGGAGTGCTAAAGTGCAGACTTGAGCGTCACTCCAACTGCTCATTTAAAGCGAAAGTATTTACACAGCACAGGGCATGGTGACACAATGAAATGTTTCCTCTGCATTTAACCCATGATTAGTGAGTGAGCAGTGGGCAGTCATGGAAGTTGACTGGGAAGTTGGTGCCCTGCTCAGTGTGACCTCTGTGACACCTTGGCTTTCCGGAATATTTGAAACCGCAACCCTTTGTTTTACGAGCCAGAATCGCCAGAAGCTAGCGTCCGTTTCACCAGCTCATTTTAGCAACAGGCGGCAGCAAACAGATCATCAGGCCGAAATGATAATCAGGTTCAAGCCCTTAAAACACTTGCACTTTTAGATTTTTATTTAATGTATCTTGTTGTAACTCCAGCTCAGTGAAGCATTTTAAGCACCGGCATGTTTTCCGTAAGTTACCTTTCGTGTTGAATTGTGCTTCAGCTAAGGAACTTTATGTTAACCAGATAGTTAGTTAATCGTTTACAAGTCAGCATTGCCAGCTTCCTTACCTGCTAGGCCATCACAGCATAGATTATAGGGTGGTAGTGGCCTAGTGGGTTAGACACTCGCCTATGAACCAGAAGACCCAGGTTCAAATCCCACTTACTACCATTGTGTCCCTGAGCAAGACACTTAACCCTAAATTGCTCCATAAATGATGTCTGATAAATGATGTAAATGTAAATGATTGCAAAAATCTTGTATTTTTTGCAATATTATTAACATTTAGTTAATAATATCTATGGACCTAAATAAGATCCTGCTTTCTGACAGGAATAGCTTGAAATCCACTGCTCATGTAAACATCTGTGTAAGCCTGGGTAATTATGTGATTATGACTGAGAGCAAGTCATTATGAATCTTAATGAAGGGTCCAGACAAGCACAGCAAATATGACTCAGCCAGAGACCCCTTTTGGTGTGATAGGGGTAATATATGTTCCACCTGAGAGACTTTATTGGACTTCTTTGGCATTGTTTATTGTACTTTTTTAAGTTCTCTGTCATTGATCTGCATTTTGCTCATGATTAAGTGGGGAATAAAAATCAGGGAGATGTTGCTGACATTCTCTCTGTCCCGTTCTTCCAAACTCAGAGAGGCAGCAGTAATGAAAATGAAAAGCAAGACTAATGAACAGATGAGTCTGGTTTAGAGAAAGACGAGTGGATGGAGGGTGGCGTGGAAGTGAAGTGAAAGTGATTGAAAGTGAAAGAGAAAGAAAGTTGGAGGATGGTCTCACAGGGGGGTGGGGTGAGTGTAAAATGAGAGGATGGAGGGAGGTATGGCAGTCTGGGGGTGTTCTCATTTTATGTGCATGTGTGAGTGGTGCCCCGTGGCTCGCATTACTGTCAGTTGTGACATTTTCTGTGGTTGTGACGCATTCCCTCAATGCCAGGCTCGGAATGAGGGGATTCTGTCTAAATGTTTGGGTAATCCGCAGTCAGCACCACTGTACAGTAGGGGTGCAACAATTCATTGACATTGTAGACAAATAAATTAGCCTGAGAAGAATTTGATTTGTCGCCAGACGTATGACTACATTTTCATGAATATATGCGCAGCAAGTGGGGAGAGACTCGCAAGAACAGATTTTCTTTGCGGTCACTAAGTGCACATTACGATGTTTGTGCAGCATGTCTAACACCCTGCTGACGACGGCTGTCTTTTCCGGAAGCAGTCGTGCATGCGGTGAGTCCTAAGTCTTAAGGCTCATAAGTAAAAACTAAAAAAATTTTTTCACCGTGAAAAGGGCCTTATGTTGTAACTTGTTACTAAATATTTTGCACAATTTTACGGCTGTTATTGTGCCGTTCCTTGGCCTACAGAAAAAAAAATCCTATTCTATTTTTTTACATGTTTGGAAAATGGACACTGTTTCATTTATATTATCAGCAGATAAGTTTATTGATGTATCTTTCTTATCTTTATTATTTGTGACATAATTTAAATAAATTCATGCTAAATGCACAATCTAACTAGTTGACTAAACGTTTTAAGTGTTGATGATTAGTTGACTATCCAAATATTTGTTGGTTGCAGCCCTACTGGACAGTAATGGGAATCGTCATGTGCATTTACTATTTAATTCGTTGTTGTTGCGTCATTTTTGGATCCTGTACTTGCATTAGTGGAGCTTTTTCCAAACTTGTGTTTCCAATCATTGCTGGGGGGTCTTTCTCACCCTGGAGAGGATTTATTTTGATGGAGACTCACTTTGAATCTGTGGCTTCTTGTAAAGTTAGGATTATTCTCATTAAAATGATTTCTAAGCCATGCGTATTTGTGTCATGCCATTCATTGTTTCTCCACATCCTGGAATCAGGCTGGCAAACTAAATAAACTTGCCATGTTCCTGTCTAGTGGGAACGAATGTGGTCAATTTGTTCAAGGTGGAAAGTGCACTATTTATGTAGTGCAATAAATGTGCAGTGGTGGCCTAGCGGTTAAGGAAGCGGCCCTGTAATCAGAAAGTTGCCGGTTCGAATCCAGATCCGCCAAGGTGCCACTGAGGTGCCACTGAGCAAAGCACCGTCCCCACACACTGCTCCCCGGGCGCCTGCCATGGCTGCCCACTGCTCACTAAGGTTCATGGTTAAAAGCAGGGGACACATTTTCCTGTGCTGTGCTGCAGTGTTTCACAATGACAATCACTTCACTTTCACTTCAATGATTCAAAAACTTAAGGAACTTAAACAACATAATGTAACTCCAAGTCAATCACACTTCTGTGAAATAAAACTGTCCACTTGATGGTCAATTTCACATGCTGTTGTGCAAATGGATTAGACAAGAGGTAAACATTATTATCTGCAGTTAGCAAGACATCCCCAATAAAGGCGCGGTTCTGCAGGTGGTGACCACAGACCGGATGGCACATCAATGCGAGCTGTGGCATCAGGAGACAAGGAGGAGGCCGTAAGAGGGCAACAACCCTGCAGCAGGACCACTAACTCCGCCTTTGTGCCAGGAGGAACAGGAGGAGAACTGCCAGAACCCTGCAAAATGTGCATGTGTCTGCTCAAACGGTCAGAAACAGACTCCATGTGGGTGATATAAAGGCCTGATGTCCACAGGTGGGGGTTATGCTTACAGCCTAACACCATTCAAGTTTGGCAAATCCACAGGAATACTATGTGGTTATGTGCAATTTTGGGTTAGGCTGCATTGTAGGTGGCACAAACACATGAAATGTTGATACAGCGATTATGATCCAAAGTATCAGCGCAATTAAAAATGAGTGTGTGTTTACTGCTTTACATAACGAGGACATTATATTGCCCATGTTTGGGTGGTCACCATACCAACAGCTACTGTCATGGTCCGGACATTTCCTGCCTTGTCTTGTGTTTCCTTATTGCCCATATCTTTTATGATTAGTATAAATTTTACCTTGCCATGTCACGTCCTCATTCAATTACTTGTCTTTTAGTCTTTTGTCACGTCTCGTCAATGTAACCCCCCCCTACCATATTTATAATTTATTATTAAATCCCTGTGTTCGTGAGTCATGCATTTGCGCCCTTTTCATTTCTTGCGTTCCTGCAAGCTACCTATATGCCATTCCAAGCAAATTTTTTTTTATATATTTTATTTAAAAGCTACAGTTAGTACGGAAAGTATTCAGACCTCCTGAAATATCACATTTTCACATGGTGCAGGGCCAAATGCAATATACTCTGTAACGTTTAAATGTGTGACTGGGCCGTGCTCGTTCCAGTGGGTGACTATTGCACAAAAGCCTAATGCTCTGGCAGATCACATGGTAATCAATAGTGTAACATGTCAGCCAATAATCATTTCATGTTCACCTAGAATTCTGTGAGGAAAATACTGAGATAAAATTGGGGAGACTGCTCTAAGCCGCAGTCTCACCAAGATTTGCCCCAGGAGCGGAGGAGTTACACCACCAGGCTGTTTATTCTGCTTGCCTCATCCATTCTCCTCTAATTGGCCTCATCTCGGTCTGACTCCCGTCATGTGTCAGCACAGGTGGAGGAACATCTACTCGCATTGCGTGAAATGTCTCAGAGGAGTGAGGTCACAGCTGAGCAAGGTTAATCATTTATAGTATTTGTAGTCCTGGGTTGATGTTGTTATCATTGTAAGTAAGAATTCATGGGGTTGTGTGGACTGTGGATTTTTAAAGCCTAAAACCCTTTTTTTTAGAATAGTTTTTTTACTGTCATTAATAACATCTGTCTCTTTCGATTTGATTTTGTCTGTCAGATGGACAGATGGAGTAATGCATGTTTTACTTTATTTTGTTGTTGTGTTGAAATTAATCATTTAATTAATGCATCACGATGCAGACATGGACAGTTTGATTTGACCCCTGCACACCGTGACGTATTAGAATCAATGCAGGCTACTGTTTTTCCCCACTTCAAAACACACACACGAAGTGCGAATGGAGAAAAAGTGGATCTTAACAATCTCTGAGTGTACAGGGATCTACAGAAAACCATGCATATTATTCTGCACTGAGCCCCGGTCAGAAAGCAGCTTTAGATTTTCCCCAATGAGCAGAAGAAGTGTTCAGTCCGCGCTCACCTGATGCCACGGACATCTGAATCAGGCATTTTACTGGTGTTTGTGGCTTCAGGTTGTAACATGTTTGGGTCGGTGTGTAGTGGAGGAAACTTTGGTGAAGTATGCAGAGAAAGGAGGCCCACCGGGAAGAAAGAGAATCTAAAGTGGGTTTCCATCATGCTCTCTATTTAGTATTCTCACAGCACGCCTGAGTAAATGTCAGTACATCATGTGATAATGTAAAATATTTATGGGATACAATGCGATGCATCGATATTGAGGCATTGATAATCGCAATCGAATAGTGAGACCAGGGAAGGTTCGCTTGTCTACTGTGTTTTTGTCACGACTCTGGTCGCATGCCAGCTGAGAACGTGGAACTGGGTGATTCTCTCAGTTGTATGGTGCTCAGTCATTGCAAATGACGCGCAGCTCAGTCCAACTCAAAGTAAGATTTATCCTTCTTCTCTCCGAATCCTCTCGCGTGATCTGACCCTGCCTTCCTCCCCTCCTCACCTTCTTAAACAAGCGCCAACGCCGGGGGTGTTGCTGCGTCACCTGTCAGACACTCGTATAGTAAAATGCGAAAACTCACCCGCCTCTTTGTGCCAATCCGCGTTTGGGTTTATGTTTTTCTGCCACATTCACTCTCAATGTGCTCTGCTCCCCTTTTATTATATGAAAAATGGCAGTGGTGGCCTAGCGTTTAAGGAAGCTCCCCCCTAATCTGAAGGTTGCCGGTTCGAATCCCGAGCCGCCAAGGTGCCACTGAGCAAAGTACCATCCCCACACACTGCCCCTTTGGGACGCCTGTCATGGCCGCCCACAGCTCGCCAAGGGTGTTTGGTTAGAAGCAGAGGACACATTTCGTTGTGTCACCATGTGCTGTGCTGCAGTGTATCACAATCACTTCACATTCACTTTCATTATGACATTCCAAATGTTAGCTAGATATGCTCCTCGCTTTCATTTTCTGGTTATTTACACCCACGTCTGTGTCATACATCATCCAATAGCCAACCTCCTCTGGTTTTTCCCTAGATCTCTGCAAACTGATATTTGGATCTCAGGGCACATTTGATCAAAATTAAGGTTCTGTACCTTCCAGGTTCTGAGTAATAAAAAAACAGGCAAAGTAAAAATAACATTTGAAACTTGTCACACCGTGTTAGACCAGAGCTGATGCCTAATCTAGCACACTGTTAACTCGTGCAGACACCCATGTGGATCAAATCAAGGGGAACCGAATTTCCAAGTACTAACGTCTGCTTGTTTTTGCCGCTTTAATGGCACATTAATGGTTCTAAAGCCTAGCATGACCTAAAATCAAATGCAGGGCTGCATATGTTGTTGAAAGAGAAACAACACCCAGAAGCAGGTGTGGGAACAGATTGTACCTTAGCCCTTTTCCTCCTGGGACAGCCTCCTGATGTCCACTTATCAATGTGGGCAGATGGAGAAGCCTCATCCAGCATCCACCAGGCTTATTATAGCTTGGGCAGTTGATATTGTCTGAGTAAGGGTTGGGGGTTAAGTGTTGTTCAGGGTCACAATGGTAGTATGTGGGATTTGACAGAACACAGAACAACCCCATAATGACAACATAAGCTTACTTGAGTTTTGGCAAACTAATAAAAAAACTGAGAAATCACTTTACGGATGCACTGTATCTGCTTGGTCAGGCACATGATGTGTAAGGTGCCACAAATATCTTCAGCTCAGAGACACACATTGTCAAACTGAAACATTAAAGACCACTGTCATGTCCCAGCAAATAAACCCCTGTCCTGTTCTGCTTTTGTGTTTATGTATCATGTTTTTTTCATCATATCTTGCATTGCTCCCTCTTATGGCTTCATTGCTAGCTTTGCTTGTAAAATGCATCCCAAAAGTGGGCTACATTCTTGCTTTTTGGCTGACGATGTCCCAGAGACAAGAAGCTAATGAATATGCATAATCTCAAACACACTCTTCCCAGCAGAGAATGCAGTCTCGAAGACAAAGGCAGTCACCTAGGGACACTAAGCCTTGTGGTTTCAGTATGCAGCAAAAGTAAAAAATATGTTAGGAGCATGGGTGCATTGGTCTTCTGGTTGCAAACTAATAGATACAAATAAAAAGAAGACAGTAATACAGTAAATAACAGGTTGACCCACTTCCGTTTTCAGTGAAATTAAATTCCTATTTGTCAAGATTAAGCCAAGCACTGTATTTCACGTTGATATGGTTCACCTTCAGAAATGACTGCATGAGGGAAGATCCCTAAATCTTGTTAAAATCAAGCAGTAAGACAAAAACCGTCATCATAGACATTTCTCAAGGCATCCCTTACACTCCTGTCTGGACTTGGGCTGGTTCCCTAAAAAAGAGAATTAGTTAGTTAATAACACGCCACCAACATGAAAGCTTAGCTCAAGCTGTGACCTCATATCCTGAAGTGACATTCACACCCCTCAGTGTCTGATGCTGGACGCCAGGAGAGTACACACTGACTGAAATGAAAGAGCACTCTGTGGGCACATCACTGCATCCTGGGGTGAGTTTGATGACAGTGTGCTCTTTAGTAAAATGGCACAAGAACGTTGTGGAGATTCCAGACGTGAGGTGATGAGAATGAATAGGGGGGCCAATTATGTGACAGATACTATTAATATTACTAACACATTAAAATAAAAGTATATGCATGATAATGTTTGTATGTTTTGCACAGGTCAATCCATAGTCAGCACGTAAACAATTAATTTGTGCTTAACAGGTCATAAAGAGCTTACATGATTCCAAAGGTAAAAATATGAAACCTTCACATACAAAGAGACAGTGGTATGTACAGTACAACACTGTAGAATAAAATCAATATTCACTTAGCTATGAACCTGTCATCACATAGTGAATAACACTGGATCATGTTGTGTGTGGGCTGAAGAGGTCCAGTCCACCTCCTCAAATCAGCCATAACAGCAGCTTCACATTATATTATAAGCTGTTTTATTCGTGAAACCACAGCAACAAGAAGACTGATATAGTGAATGTGAGCAATTAGTTTGTTGATGTATACTGCACACAACAGCAGGAAATGTCTGTTTTAGAATATGGTTTTAAAATGTATTTTTTAAATGGGGAGTTAAACCTTCTCAGTTCTTTGTTGTGTGAAAGGTATGATAAAAATGTAATTCCGGCTTAAGGTGCTTAATTGAAATCACTTGCAATTCTGTATATAGTGCGAAGTGCAACAATTTCACCAGTCAGTGTTAATAAGCTCGGACTTGAATTAGACACACTGCCAGTGTTTGAGTGTAGCTGGATATTCACTAGGAGGCAGAGCTGAATCAAACTGAATAGAAAAAAAGATAGAATTCAGGTCAACATGTGGCCTGACACCTCCGAGGTGATTTCAAATCCTACCTTGGACCATGTGTGTGGAGTTTGCATGCTCTCCTGGGTCTCCACTGAGGGGTGTGTGTGGTGGGTTGATGCCCCGCCCTGGGTGAGTCCCTGCCCGGTGTCTGGAGTTTGACTAAGTGAGTTATTGAAAGTGACTAAGTGCCAAACCTGTCAACAGCAGTATAAAAAAAAAAATTACAAAAAAAGAATTACAATTGTGGTAATAAATGTTCGAGAAAAAAAAAAGATCAAACAGTCGATGAACATTAATGCAACAAAGTCTCTGCCTTGCTCCTCTTCCTTGTCCACTATGTCTTCCAGCAATTTAACATAAACCAAAAAAATATTCCCGGCAACTTAATCAACTTGCAAGGGCAACTTGTCTCGATCTTAAAATACACCAGGATTTGCAATTATATAAAAATGAAGGTAGTACATGAATTACTTTGCTGTACAGCGCTGTACATCATTTACGGTGCATCATTTTGTCCAAAATTCTACACACAAAACCCCATAATGACAGTGTGAAAAAAGTTTACTTGATGTAATGGCAAATTTATTAAAAATGAAAAAAGAGAATCACATGTACATCCACCATGGTGTCTCAGTGGCTTTACTCTTACTTTAGAGAACATTCCATTACTCGGTTTTGAGCACAGAATTGGTCAGAACCAAGAGTTCTGAGAAATAAGAGGTGAAAAGACATGGTGGAGATATGCGCTGCTGCTTCACCTGCAGAAACATACAGGTTAGGTGAACTGAAGTATAGGTGAGGCTGTCATCTTATCCCAGTATTGCTTCTCCCTTGCATCACATATCTATAAATATATGTGTGTGTGTGTGTGTGTGTGTGTGTGTGTGTGTGTGTGTGTGTGTGTGCGCGTGCACATATGTTCATAAAATAAAGGGGTGGTGATAAAGGGTGGTAGCCTAGTTGGTAACACACTCTCCTATGAACCAGAAGACCCAAATTATTCCTCCACTTACTTCCATTGTGTCCCTGAGCAAGACACTGGACCCTGAGTATCTCCAGGGTGATTGTCCTTGTAACTACTGATTGTAATTCGCTCTGGATAAGGGCGCCTGTAAATGCCGTAATGCAGTAATGCAATATATTCATAATATAGATAAAAAAAATTTTTTTAATCATTTGCTAATCTGAGCTTTTTCATGCTTGCATGTGTTCCTGCTTCTGGCTCTGCAGCAGGATCCCAGATGCCGTTCCCCTGCTGATCGCTCAGCTTGGTTTTTAGCTTTTATCTGTCGTCACTGAGCGAGAACAGGCAGAATGGGCATCTTAGCCCAGTGTGTGCATTTAGCGCTGAGAAATCACTTGCAGATTTGCAGCGTTGTCCCATAGAACTTGTGTGACTTCAGAAGCTTATCAAAAGCATCATTAACGACTGTGAGTTCATCTCCCGAGAGGGTTGCATTTGTTGTGCATTTAAATGCAAACTTCAGATCTTCTCACATCTGAAGTCTTTCCCTCAGGGAAGTAAACGGCCTGAAGCTGAAAACAGTCTGAACGCAGTCAGGCGTGGGTGGTGTAAACGAATACTGAACCCGTGCCAAAGTACAGTGGGGATCTCTTGGGGTTGTGTTTGGCCTGAGTTCCTGAATTTAGGAAAATAAATTGTGATGAAGCCTATAGCCTCTGCTGCAAATCCCAGCACAACACTCTGCAGATATGAGCGGGGCAGTGGTGGCCTAGCGGGTAATGAAGGGGACCCGTAATCGCTGGTTCGAATCCCAAACTGCCAAGGTGCCACTAAGCAAACTACCGTCCCGCCCACTGCTCAACAATTGTGATGGGTTAAATGCAGTGGACACATTTGTGCTGTGCTGTGTTTAACGATGACATTCACTTCACTTTCAGAAGAATTCCTGCAAGGTGTGGGATCTGAGATGGGTTTTGTAAGATCTCCTGGAATGTTAATGGATAAGTGTATGTCCAGCTTTAATATTTGCAATATTAAATTGTGTCCTCGATACGTTGACTCTGTAGCTTTCTCCCTCACCGTTTCTCAGATGGATGTGAGAATACAAATTTACCTTTGGCTTTTGTCTGGTTTGACACCTCATTCACTTCTGTGAGAGTGAGAATCATAACCTAAGAGGTTCCTATCTTAATCACTGGTCAACTTAAAGGAGGTGACAGTTCGACTCTTTGATGTTGAGGGGGCAGTGGCCTTCTGGGCCTCTTTTTTCATGAGAGCTGGGGTAGGAAGTTGAGGAAGTGAAGTAGTCTACCCGTTGTTATTATTGCACTTTATAGACAAAGTAAGCATGCAACAAAGAGTTGGACTCAAACAGCTGAGTCATTGCTGTGGCTTTGGGAAGCCATACTTTGCAGTTGTACCATATGTCACACTGAGGTCCAGGAAGCCAGCTGTGCAGACCATTAATCCCATCTGTTTGACTGACCACTTCATTTGGGCCGGGGAAAGCACTGCTTTAGCGCTGGGATCCTGTCATGGTTACCAAGGCATATGTTATCCAAAAGTAATTACTGTCTTTTATCATATGAAATGTCAGGTTTTATCTGCATTGCACTTTTGTTGATGTTTTCCTCCTATTTTGTCTGCTATGAGCCCACTAATTGAGCCCTTGAAGGGGCTTTTCTGATGTCAACAGTGAGCAGTGTGTGTCTGTTGAATGAGTCACTTGCGCCATTTCATCCATCGCTCCAGCTCTAGTGTGAGCCCCATCTGTAGTGTGAGGGCTCTGCTCAATGACATCACTTCCTGCTGGTGTCAAATGCAGTCCTTTGTAGCATACCCATCTAGGATTTGACACATTTGGTGCTAAGTGAAACTGGCAGCAAACTCACCGCCAGCAAACAAGGAGTAAGACAAAAAAAAAACCTCTCATGTTCATGCATCAATTTACTGGCCCAGAGCAACCTACGAACAGCTTAACTTCAAAGACAAGTTTTAAATAGCAGTAGCAGCTTGCTGTTTCAACCCTCTGGTCTCATAACCAACCAATCTCAAATGATGCAAAGATGAGGCTTCCGAAATGCTCTAAATCGTGCAGGTAGAAATCCAGGTAGAGTCTCTGTGTATTTTTTTTCACACATTGTCTCTTAACTGAGTTAATAGATGCAATTACTTTTTTGTTGTATGGCCAATTTTGGTGCCATTAGCCATAATTAGCACTTTATTATGTTTCAATCAACAGGGTACTTGAGGCTGATGGGGGCTTTGGTTGTTGCATGCCAGGTGTCAAATAATTCCAATATAACACCACCACAATGATCAATATTAAATGTGTCAGTTGGCTCCGTTTTCCCCCAGGCAAGGGTGTTCAGGTACCTGTATGAGCTCATTGATTGGCTGATTCTGACTTTTTTCAATAAAGTCCTTTGGACGCCTCTGCTGGACGAAAGAGGTTCATCTCCAGGTTCAGAATGGATGTGAAGTGATTATCATTGTGAAACACAGCAGCACAGCACACTGTGACACGACAAATATGTGTCCTCTGCTTTTAACCATCACCCTTGGTGAGCAGTGGGTAGCCATGAAAGGTGCTCGGGGAGCAGTGTGTGGGGCCGGTTCTTTGCTCAGTGGCACCTCAGTGGCACCTTGGTGGATCGGGATTCGAACCGACTATCATGTCATGGTGGATCTCACAACATGGAGACCTGGCCTAGGGGTCTGTATAATTATAAAATGGATGGAAGGCATTTTAGTTATGAGTCTTGGCATATCTCCCTAATTCTTCATAATCTTTTGGAAATGACATCACCGTGGTGATTAATGGCACATTTTGTTCATCCATTTGCATTTCCTCAGCATCTGTCCCTTGAGTGCTGCTGATGGAAGGAGGGAGAGGTCTGGCTCATCATCAAGAGGCTTTTTGAGCATTGAGACTCCATTACTCCAACCAGTTCCTGTAGATCCATGGCACTGCAGGATATTAAAATGAGATATAGTTAGATTCACAGGAAACCTTGGTTTGCGTGTCTGGTTCTTTTTAGCAGCATAAGATGTGCTTGATGTATTTAATTTCTGTATCCAGCTTCAATCTATCATGTGTTTTTTTGCTGCACTGAGTGTGTGTGTGTGTTGGTTTCACCACAGTAAAATCTGTGATTTTACAATCCATTGAACCCATATGCCCTTCTACCACTGGCCAAGGGTCATAATTTTTCTCTTCATTAAAGTCTGTATGACAGCGCCGCAAATATAGTCCCCCAAAAGCCATGAAAAGCAGCAGAGGAGGTTATTAATCACACGTTAGAAGGCACAAACAAATTATCGCCTGCAGAAATTCCCATTGATATGCGGCCTCTGAACCTTTGCCGGTGAGCTGGAAATAGGCAAAAAGGCTCAGCCATGTTTACTTTAAAGACAGAGTTATAGATCCTCTTATTTCGTTGCATAAATCAACTAAATAAACATAATTTAATGCACTTCCACCATCCACAGATGCATCCAATAGTCATGTGTAGGCTGTTTATTCAGAACAAATATTTACATTTATCGTCAGATACCCTTGTCCAAAACGACTTACAATCAGTAGTTACAGGGACAGCCCCCCTGGAGACACTCAGGGTTAACACATTGTCTCAGGGAAGACATTGTGGTCTTCTGGTTCAGGCTGCTAAGGACCCAAGTTAGTAGGACCCTGGAGTTCATGTGTACTCTTCATGGGCAAAATGAACTGGCGCAGGTGACTCAATTGAAAAGAGCTGTCTTTATGACTTCAACTCTGACGTTGCCTCTCCATGATGTTGCACCAGTTTGCTAGAGTACACACAGGATCAGAGAATTCAAAATGCTTACACTGCAGTACCAGGCTGTAAAATGAAGTTATTGTCATAAAGGTCATAAAGTTCATTGCTGTTTGTTAGCAACTGTTTGTTTCAGTGATTTTTAGTGACTGAAAGGTCTGACAACAGTCAGACATAATGGAAATATAAACAGCAGCCTGGGCAACTGAATCAGTGCCTGTTGACAGAGAAGGACCATCTGGAAGAAAGAGCCGGAGCCATCCGTAGGCCTGGTCTGTTGTAGAGAAACGGTCTTTGGTAATAGTCGATCTGAATAGACTGCACACAGGATAGCATTTCTCAATGTGACATGAGAGAATAAGAAAACAATGGGATGACTGTGGTTGGGTATTGCCAGTTCTTTTGCAGCTGACAATGAGGGCCGGCCGTGGTGCACTGAGTTAACTCTAAAGACAAAGGGTGCAGTGGTGCACTGGGTGCACGCCATGGCTTTTCACCGTGCACTGTGTGTCCCTGCTGTTTGCACTTCTTTTTTTCTGACTCCCAAGGCCATTAAGTGTCTGTGTGTTTTGTATCTCATATCTGTAAAAGAACCATATGTCCTCACAAAGACATTTCAGTGGGGACATTTTTCTGGGCCTCACTAGTATAAGCTATAAACCTAAAAGTTGGTTTGTGGTATTAGGTGTTTATATAGAATTTACATTTAGTTAGGTTACATATTTATTATCCATCTCCTGATAACGCATATAACTCCATCCACTATTTTGGATTTGGCACTATAGGTGGTATAAGGGCCAGAATATATGATAATATTTAGCACTGCTGTATAATTTCTTCTAATTTTGATTTGATTATTTGGTCTTGTTCATTGATTATCTGCCTAACCCTGAATGGTTATGACAATGTGTATTCTCCTCCACAGTGATGGTCTGAAGGACTGAAGGTTGCTGACATCTCAGCTGTTGCAATGGCGCTCTCTGACCTGTTGGGGACAGGGGTGCCGGCATATGAAACGGAGCCTCCTGGTGGTGGAGGAGGTCTTGGCACAAAGCTGGACATCCTGGACTTTCTGACCACCGTGACAGAGAACAGCACAGCTGATCAGTGCTACCGGGCGCATTCACACAGCAGTGTACTGCAGGGCCTGCCGTTTGGAGGGATTCCCACTGTGCTGGCCATCAACGTGGTCCTGTGGCTGGTACTGCACTCTTCATAATCTTACAACTCACATTCAAAATAAAACAATATTATATTCTGGCCTATGCAGTTCAAGCTTCATTGTTGAATACGGTATTTTAAGAAGCCTTGAAGTCCCTGGGCACAATTTTCATTCACAGTTCTTCTCTACTCTCTACACTAGGGTGTGGTCAACAGTGGCCTCAGGACTACAGTAAATAGATAGATAGAACAAGAAAGAAACACAATCTTTAATGTTGGTTTAAGTCATCCTGTTATGGCTGCAGCAGGTACGAAACATACAAACACTCCTCGACCCCACAGTAGCCTTCGTGGACCATCAAGGTCCTGGCATGCAAAGGAAAAGACCGGGAGCAGGGAGGGCCCAGGGCAGAGAGCTGCCGTTCACCTGAGGTGAGTCATTGTTGTCCACGTAAGAAGGTGGCGTTGGGAGAAGTCTTCATGAAACGGGATTTAAGAATAACAAAAGCTCATCACACAGGACAGGGTGCAAAACATACAAACATTAAATGGCCCGACTAGACAACATGAGTCTATATTTGTACACGGAACATTAGATGCAGACAATCAGGATATTGTCGATGCCTTCAGACGGAACATGGAGCCGGAGTATCCCACCAGTGTCATGACCAGTGTCACATCCAGAATGAGGAAGTAGTGTGCATTTTAAACTCAAACATCATTAAAGAATGTGCTTTCTATGACTGAAATAATTACACAAAAAGATAAAATCACCATCAAGGTTACAAATCCATCTGTTTCTGTCAGTCCTGAGGACGCCATTGACCTTACATTAGTGAGGGCATCACATAGATTTAGACTATTCAGGGGAAATAGTTATGCATAATAGTGAACTTCAGAATAACATTACATTGATATTCACTGCAGAGCTAATCATCAGTCAGGTAGCAATGACCCTCGTCTTGAAATGATTGGATAATAATTTGAGATCCTTTGAAAATCTTGAACGATTTAAAGGCAATAAATAGTTAATGGAGCCATAGACTTCACTTCTTGAGTGAATATGAAAATTATATGCTGCTATCTGTCAGACAGTGAAAAGGAAGGTTGTAACTGTGTGTTAGTAGAGTGTTAGGAGCCTTCAATGTGTGTGTATACGTGTGCATGCATGCATGCTGACCTCTCTCCTTTTCAGTTTCCAAGACAACCACTCACCTCTCCTCTTGCTGCCAAAGAAATGGCTAATCATTGCTCTGCTGCCCAGAATACCAGAGTTTATTCCCTTTGAGACATATTTTTAATTCTGTTTGAGGGGGAGTGGAGCTGTGTGTACATGTGTGCAAGTTTAGTATGTTTTTTGTGTAATGTAATACGCATAGGTGTTCGTTATCATCCTGGGTTGTATGTGGAAAATGCTCTGATATAGAGAAAAAGAAAGGAAGGATTGGTTTATGTCTTGCAGTTCCTTCTTTTGGTGTTTTCCTGTTTGCGGAAAGCTGCATGGGACTATGGTCGTCTGGCCCTACTGATGGAAAATGACAGGCAAGTGCAACTCAGTCAGTCTTCTGATATCTACATCTAGATATCAACATCACTAGCAAAGCCAGATCCAACCTGCACATTGTGCTATAGGGCTGTCCCTCTGGAAAAACTCTGTGCTCATTGAGGACAGTCAGTTTTAACCTGTGACTCTTACTTCATCTGTTTCATCTGTAGTAGGCCTTAAGTATATTGAAATGTTTTATCATAATTCAATGGCGCCTCATGGCAACATTACAAATACCATTGCTGCCCCCTGGTGGACCCAAGTGGTACATCTGGAAAAATCAACACTTGCCCAAAATTTAACGTTGGTTAAAATGCCATTGAGTTTTGTTCTTCTGACATGAGACATAATATCTACAAATATATAATTTACTTTATTATTAACAAACATTGAATAATTGCTGCGATTCCCGTGGCAGGGCTGTGGTGGCAAGGATAGTGTAAGGAAGCAGACCCATAATCTGAAGGAATCCCGAACCACCAAGGTGCCACCAAGGTGCCACTGAACAAAGCACCATCCCCACACACTGCTCCCCGGGCGCCTGTAATGGCTGCCACTGCTCACCAAGGGTGATGGGTTAAATACAGAGGACATTTTGTTGTGTTGCTGTGTATCACAATGACCTTAACCGCTAGGCCACCACTGCCCCATGTTTCCTGTACAGTGCATGTATTCCTGTCTTCTCTCCCTCTTGGGACAGCAGCATCTGTAAGTGTGTCACTGAGCAGTAACAAATTATTTGATTCAGTTATGCTGCTCAAATTACCACACACAATACGCTCTGTTGACCTCATCACAGAGGGAAGTATTGGATAACACCATCACACTAGGAGAGTATAGCTAGCAGGAGATGAGATGTTTCATTTCAGTCCTGATGGGAAATTCAGACTCTTTTTTTTAACCTGTTCTCGTAATACAGAAGGAATTTTAAAAATTTGTTTTTGAGCATCAGATATATATTATATATTACGGTATTCATACTATAAGATTAAACAGTTCTGTCCATAATTTTTACATAAAGAATGTGAAATGTTTGGTCTCCAAAAACAACAGGTCTTCACCCGTATTCAGTGGTTAGTACCTATTATGAGGTTATCCCTGTGATAATGTTAAAGATGAATATGAATGGAAATTGGTATTCATTTTCATACCACTGGATGCATGTTTATATAGTGAGGTTGGTCCAGTGAGGTTAGTCATAACAGTTTTAGGAGTACAGAAAGGAGTACAGCTCCCAGGGCAATTAATTCAGTGAACATTAAACGGAAGGCCTACAGTTTGAACTAAGCAATGCAAAATGTTGGTCCCACAATTCAGTTGACATAACCCCATTTGATTGACAGCCCTAATTCAAAGTTGTAGCAAGTTGAGGTACAATGTTTTCACATTAAAAAAAAACTAAAGATTGTTGCTGAGCAATGTCATCCCCTATTGAGAGGATTTTTCCATAAACCATTGTATTAACAAATTGCTCTTTTTCCTCAGTCTAACATCTCTGTTCTATGGGGAACAAAGTGAAAAGGAGAAGTCGCCATCAGAATCCAGCCCATCTGATTCAGAAAGCAAAGACATGGTGAATATGACCTCAAGCGAACACACTCGCAAGTGTAAGGGATCTGTAGGGGTTCATCTGACACAATGTGTCAAAAGTGTCAATGGTTTTTTGTTTTGAAAGTCATTACTCAGTAGATATATTTTCTCATATTTTTCATAAAGAAGTCAGATGAAACTGTCACTGAAAGTAATTAAATGATGGGAGTGCCCGTCCTTTCTCTCTTTTTCTCCTTTTACAGGGCTTCTGCTCATGGTTGGCATCACTTTACCATATGAAGTAAGTGTGATGATGTCATCAACGTCAGCTGTACCTTCTTGTGTACCTCATTAAGTTGCAAAAAGACTTGTGGACAGTTGTTGCTTGGATCATGTCTGGTTTCCAGTGTTTAGATGTTTGGGTTGGGTTAGCTCCACTAAGCCTTTTTTAGACCATACCCTCTGAGGCCCTGAAGGTCCATTTACCCACATGTGTAAAGCCCACCCGCAGTGTGCTGTGTGTGTGTGTGTTTTTTTGCATTTTGTATTCTTTTTTAAGACGAATTTACCAGACAACATAACTTTTTCTCTATCCCACTATTTGTGCAGAAACGACGAGATCCGTAGCAAATGTGGCATGGACGCAATCATCTACCTGTCCTTCCAGCGTCACATTATCCTGCTAATGACAGTGGTGTGCTTGCTGTCGCTCGCCATCATTCTGCCCATCAATGTGTCCGGCAACCTCCTGGGTAAAGCAGACCACCCGGGAATGAATGGGAAGTAATGAAGCAGGAGGACGAGGAGGAGGCCAGGGATGAGCTGGATAGGCTAACCAGACAATTAGCTCTGAGAAAAGGAGTAATTAGGACCACCCCAGCTTGTTTACAGTATAAGTGGCTTTGCAAGGACAGATGTAGGGCTGCAGGTGCCAGTAAAAACCTAGACTATCATGGGAAAGCAAGCTGCAATGCTGCACTGTGGGTGGATTGATTAAAATGTGAGGATGAATTTATGAGCAGCTGAGGTGCATTGGCCTCAGATGTCACTTGTGTGTAAAGATATATATTCATAATCAAAATATATATAATCATAATTATAATAAAAATGTTGGATTCTTAAACATTCACAAGCTTTGTCCATGCATAAGTCACTGTATAATGCCACTTGGATAAGAAAACATTTTTACTGTTTCAGTTTTCACCTCTCACCACTAGTATGATATGAACACAGGCTGCTGAATCTAAATGTGAAATTTGGTAGAATTAATGAATTATTTCTTTAAAAGGAAATGCATCTTCACCATACATGCGTCTGACAGATGCTGAAAGTGGTGACTCTGAGTAAGCCTCAAGTAGTAAAGTAATCCAGGCACTGGCCGCAGCTGGTTTATTGCCATTGGCTGTCATCTTTAAGGACCAGGGTGTCGTTAAACAAACCAGCCTGAAAGTATGGGGGTTGTCATGGCAACAGTCAACCCAAGACAAAAATGGCACGAGTAAAGATTTTAACAGAGACTGGGAGAGGAACATTTTCAGGAAAGCCTAACATCCTGTATATATTTTGCCATTTTGGGAGAGCTGAATCAGATTTTTTGGATTGTTTTTTTATTGCATTTGTGCCATTCATATTGCTATAAGTAGACTGATGACTATAGCAGGGTTTGTAAGAGTGGGATTCAAGACAATAACCAGTAGGGTTTTCTTAAACTGGTATTTGCTGTGAGCCTCTAAGTCTCTATTCTTGTAAATATTCACACCAGCTTTGTGTTTAAATGCAGTATATTCTCAGCTGCACTACGTCCTCAGTATAGTTTTTGCTGTGTGTTTGACCTCAGTGTTATTTGTGGATGACAAGCAATAATTCATCATTTTCATATTAGGAATAAAATGGCCTCAGGTGCAAAGTAGTTAGACGTTCCTGGGCTACTGCTCAATTTGAAATGTGTCAGGACCACTGCGCTAGGCTACCACAACTAATTTTGTGTGCAGATAGTAATAATGGCTAATAATTGGTTTCTTATTTCTGCGATTGACCAGGTGATAACCCTCAGAACTTTGGACGCACAACAGTGGCCAATGTCCCAGCACGGTAGGTCAAATGCTTTTTTATTCTGATCTGGACAGACTGATACCCCAGATAATGTGAACCCTTGTCACCCATATACCCTAAAGGCTTTAGAGCAAGAGAGCAAGAAACCAAACTGTCAGATAATGAAATATCATGTGCCATGGATCTGCCACCTCACATTTTCAAGGTCGTTCTTCTGTGTTCCTGTTCTCCGGTCTGACCTTATCCCCATGTCTACTCTTATCTGTCCTGACCAATGTTATCTGCTTGCCCTGAATGCAACGCATATGTGGAAAAGTCTGTAAATTGTTTCAGCTCTGAAGCTTGGAAATAAGTTAATCTTTAACAAAAACATGTCCTGTAAGGTCTGATGCGACCCTGATCTCAGTGACATTAAATCCTGGCCACAAGTTTCTTTAAACGTACACCAGCTGAATGTCTGCGAAACCGCAGTGTGAAAGCTTGTACTGATCCAGAATTTAATTTAAAACATCAGCAAAAGCTGATACAAGTGATTCATGTCCTGATCATTCTGGCTTTTTATTTCCTTCTGTGTGTGTCTAGAAACAGCTTCCTCTGGCTGCACAGCATCTTTACCTTGCTGTACTTTGTGATCACAGTGCTGTGTATGGCCCATCACTCCTCACAGCTCGAGTACAGAGAAGATGAGAAGGTTTGTTACTCGCATGCATTCTTTTTATGTGATGTTGCACTGTGGCCACTGCTTTTTCTGCATAACCACGCTTTTGGCTGTTTGTGTGAGGCAGGTTGCCCGGACTTTAATGATCACCTCCATTCCCAGAGAGCTCTCAGACCCAGGCCTGGTCACCAAACACCTCCAGTGAGTGACAGTACCAGGAGTTCAGTTGATTTCAGTTCAAAAGCACTCTCCATAACATGTCTTCTCTGTTTTGCCTGCAGTGAGGCCTATCCTAGCTGCACCGTCACAGATATCCGGTTTTGCTTTGACGTGCACAAACTAATGAAACTGGACTCAGACAGGTACTGCACATCCTTTATACAGTACACACCACTATAGTAGAAGAATCAAGCAAAACCAATAGCATATCATGTGTTTTTGAAAGAATATATTGCGTTTGTTAGAATGTTAGAACCTTACAGAGGCAGTTTCCAGTATCTAACCCTTCATGGATCACTATGATGTTACAGTGTAGCTGTTTGACATCAGTATGATGTCAGAACATGATCTTGAAATACAATACCTATGTATGGTGTTCCTTTTATATGAAACCCTTTTTAACATTATATTTTCTATACACATTGTACGTACAACAAATTTTTCTGTTTGACTTTTGTGGTTTTCCTTTACAGGCGAAAAGCAATGAAAGGACGGCTGTATTTCACTACAAAAGCACAGAAAGAAGGCAGAATAATGATAAAGACTCATCCTTGCGCTCAGTTCTTCTGCTGTGACTTTTGCGGCTTTGAGCAGGTGTCTTTTTTTTGTTGAAGCTGCAGTAATTCAGTTAGTCCACTGGAGAGTGCTGTAAACCTAAATTTACCTCTAACTGCTCCCATGCTGATTTCCCATGTGTCTATGAACAACTGACATGCATTAGACTAGTAGATATTAGCTATAATTTTTACACCCGAAAAATGAATGGGTTTGCACTTCCTTCCTCCCAGGTTGATGCTGAGCAGCATTATAGTGAACTGGAGGAGAAACTGACAGACGAGTTTAATGCAGAAAAGAACCGCATCTCCATGAAGAGGCTGGGCACCGCCTTCGTCACCTTCAGAGATGACCGGATGACAGCCGTGTGAGTATGCTGCATTCAGCAGAACTGAGTCAAACACCCTTAAAAACTCATTTAGATTTCAGCATCAAGGAAAGGTCCTCACAAAAAAAAGTGTCATTATGGCCCTTCTCCATTTAAAAGCATATATTACAAACTCAGTACTTCAGCATTATCAGACTAAATCCTGTCTGTTATGTTAGGAATAAAATACCCAGTCTGGGTTGCAACCTCCAAATAGCACCTAGATATCAAAGATTTAAAACAACATTAACAATAAAACTGCCCCCTCTTTTCTTGTTAAAGATGATTTATTTTGTTTTTTATGAATTTAGAATTGTGAAGGACTACCGCAGAGCCCACTGTAACCGCCGACCTCAGCAGTCCAGCATTACCACCGTTGTGCAGTCTCACAGGTGGGGGGTTTCCTATGCCCCTGCCCCCTCGGACATCATCTGGTGAGTGTCAGAAACCAGGCCTTTTCATGTTCCATTCCATTTCCATTGTGTTGAACCAGTCTTTGATTACTGGAATTTGTGGGACCAATCAGATTTTCAGTAGAGCGATTAATAGTTGCTCTCACTGCACATGCCTCAATCTGCCTAGACAACCTCTGTGGCGGAGAGGTTATGCAATATGTGTGTGAACACCGAGAGTGTAAAGCATGGCGGAGGCATGTTGGAGGGGAGGGGAGGTGCAAGCGGTTGCCGCCGCTCAGTGTTTGTGCTTCACACCTCATTAGTCCCCTTTATCATACTGTATGCTTGGCTGCAGCTTTTGTTTCTTGCTGCCTTAAGAGCTGGGCTCTTAACAGGAAACTGGCTTTGCTCTTCGGTTCAGGTTTAAACAGCCATGCGGTGGTTCAGCCACTCTGCTTGTTTTACTGTCCAGTGTGGTCCTCTCTCAGTAACATGGTGCGGTTCCGCCGGCCCAGGAGAAGGCCACACATGGAGGCTTTATTTTAGAAGTGAAAGGTTTTTGTGACTTTGAAAAGATTACTGAAAATAACCCGGTTCTCCAATATGCCATATTATTATCAACTGTATATTATTATGCCTCTTTTATGAGGATTATATACTCTGGTATATATGTTAAAGTATACAGTTTTTTTTATTGTTTTTGGAGCTCTTGTAATGCAATTCCATTACACATTTTGGATGGAGGGTGTATAACAAAAATGTTTTAGAAATGTGCTGAAGATTCTTAGCATTGTAAATTACGTTAGGTGCTGAAAACTACATTGCCTAAAGAACCTTAATGTAAAGTTCTGCCTTGCAGCATGGTTTTTAATTAGTTTGCGTCTGACCTGTGCATGACCAGGGAGAACCTGTCGGTATGTGGATCCCGCTGGTGGCTGCGTTGCGTGCTCCTCAACATTCTGCTCTTCCTCCTGCTGTTCTTCCTCACCACGCCTGCCATCATAGTCAACACCATGGACAAGTTCAATGTGACACGGCCAGTGGAGAGCCTTCAGGTCAGAGCCTACTGGAACTCCCACTACTGTTTTAGTGGGCAGATGTTTGTGTCCAAGATCATGCTTGTCTTTTTGGCTGTCAGGCTTCACAGTTTAGGGTTCTTTTGGTTGATAGTTTTGACCCATTCTTGAGAACAAGAAAAAAAATATTTAAAACTAGTGATTGGCCTTTGTCTCTCGTCACTTGGCTTTGCATGTCCAACTGTTCACTTGTTTGTCTAAACAAGCTTCTGCTTAGCTATATTTCTCTAGTATTTGTCCATCTACATTGTTTGTCTTGAGTGCTTGGGCCATTTAACTATCAATAGGCCTTTGCGATATTGTGCTAAATTTGAGTACATTAGAGACATTTAAGAACAGGTAATATAAGAATGTCTGTCTAAAAAACTTTCTCCTCTCTCACCAGAACCCAGTGGTCACTCAATTTTTCCCCACTCTCCTTCTATGGGCCTTCTCTGTTCTTCTGCCCTTCGTTGTGTACTACTCTGCATTCTTTGAGTGCCACTGGACCAGGTACTGCCACATGCCACAGAAGCCTTTGTTAGGGCACCCATCCATTTTTTGTCAGTTATTGGTTCTTAAGATGGATTTTAGTCTTCAGTGTTCACTTATTGACTTGCCACTTGTAACCGGCACATTGGGAGAGTTCTAGAAGCACTTCATTAAATCCTGATGGCAAACGTGATTTTCCTCATGTGTGATGTCAGCTATAGTGGTATGAAAATAAAACCCACATTCTGAAACTGTAGATTAACACACATTTTTATTTATCAATGTTTTATTCATAATAAAGCCTTTTAGTTGTAGATCCTTTATGTGTGTGTTTCTCCTCTAGATCCAGTGAGAATCAGACAATTATGCATAAATGCTTCCTTCTCCTTGTCTTCATGGTGATAATCTTACCTTCACTGGGTCTGTCCAGGTAAATATTTACTCTGTTTACATCGACTGTAATCATTTTCAATTAAATGCAGCTTAGCTTATAGGAATCTAATTCAACCATATTTGCCAGGAAAAACTACATTCTTAGTAATTTCTGCAAATGAAGTTGCATAATTTTGCATCATACTAAATACATGCCCACCGTAACCTGAAATTGCTCTTTTGCATTTTAAATGGGATCTTTTTTAGTAAAAAAGTATTGAATTTCACCAACATTTGTAAGAAACTTTAACTTCTAACACCAAAGTTAAGTGGGTGGAGATGTACTATAACTGTATGGAACGTGTGGCTGGGTGAAGAAAGGAATGCATGCCCACAACTAGTATCACAGTTTTATAAAAAAAATAAGCATGGCACAAAGGCAATTACAAAGAATGTGACATTAACTGTACAAAACTATTCTATTATGTTTATGTTGGTCACTTTTAATTCAGATTTTCTGTTTTAGTTTGGATGTGTTCTTCAGGTGGCTGTTTGATGTTAACTTTCTGGATGAGAGGGGTGTCAAGTTTCAGTAAGTCATAGGATTTTTTTTGTACTCATTTATTTCACTGTAGTCTGTTTGTTGTAATACGACATTTATTTTGAACTTGTGTTCCTGGTCCAGGTGTGTGTTTCTGCCTGACAATGGGGCATTTTTTGTAAACTACGTGATCACATCCAGCTTGATGGGCACAGCGATGGAGCTGCTGAGAATCCCAGCTCTTTTTGTCTACACAATGCGACTCTGCTTTGCCAAATCTAAAGCTGAGCAAATTCATGTCAAGAGGGTACGTCGAGTTAGTTTCACACATGGTACTATAAATCTGAAAAAAAATCTCAGATGTGTAACTACTAAAAATCTTAATCAAGTGTTAACAACATGATTTATCAATACCATGAGATAAGATGGTATTAATAGGTGACAGGAGAGCATAACCAATTAGAATAGAATGATGTAATGAAATATTTGAGTCTTTGAAAACTGCACATGATTGTGATTGATCATTGCTGAATGGTAATTAGTGTGAATTGCTCATTGGTCTATAATTCAGTTTTATCACACTAATTATTCTGAAATAACTACACTTCATTAGTATTAGTTATCTGTTGTCATATCTGACCCTATAATTAAATATTAGTTGGTATACCAGATGAAGGTGTCTTGTCTCCCAGAGCCAGGCTTATGAGTTCCAGTTTGGGCTGGAGTATGCTTGGACCATGTGCATCTTCTCTGTCACAATGACTTACAGCATCACTTGTCCCTTAATTGTCCCCTTTGGTGAGTCTCACTTGTTAATTATGGTATCATGTGTGTTTCTCAAACATGTCTGTCACATGAAGAAGCATTCTCTCGTGCTGTTATTCCTGCATTTATTACTCTTTTTACAACGTTTATACCGTTCTCCTCGCTCGGCCACAAGCTTGCTCTCTCTCCTCCTGCTGATGTGTGTAGGAGTGGGATCTGTGCACCCGATTGCCCTCCGCTCTCCTCATTTCCCTGACAGCCTTTCAGTAACAGCCAACTGATAGGTGTGAAGCCGGTCTGGTCCCCCAGACACCCGCACACGGCCGGCCGAGAGCCGCCCGCCCACACCACTCCTGTCAGCAGCCACCAGCATTTATTTACTACTGTAGTGCTAATCACACACACAAATGCTCAAACAGCTCAGTTTATTTGCCTCTATTAGTTGCTTTATCATATTATCTTTTATTTTGTACAGTAAATGTTTTTTGTTGCTGTTGCATTATTACTATCTCATAAAACTGCTGGGGTGCTCAAGGGTGGTCTAGATTTTCAAATAAGGGCCAATTACAATGAGGCCACAATCCAAAGAAACTGAGGAAAGGTGCTTCTAACAGTAACATGGTAATGAAGAACAATGACACACGCAACCATACTCAGACCAGCAGAATTAATCACTGAGGTGCAAATGTGCAGACCTGATTATGATGATGATGCAGGTGATGTTCAAATAACAGTGGACTCATGTAGAAAATGCTTAAGAGCAGTTCAAGAGCAGTTTCAATAAATAAAATGTTTCAGTAACATGCTGTATTTAGACCAGAGTTCCATTTGCCATTTACTTTTAACACCCTGGGGCTATTATTGTGCCAGGAGTGTTGAGCATGTCTTTAAAATACTGCCACTGGTTTTTTAATCCCAAAGTGAAATTGTACAGTCTGAGTATATTTCAGTTATGCAGTCAGTATGTCGTTGTTTGTGCTCTCGGTCCCAGGGCTGCTGTATCTGGTTCTGAAGCACATGGTTGATCGCTACAATATCTACTATGCCTACCTTCCAACCAAGCTCAACCAGCGTATCCACTCGGCAGCCGTCAGCCAGGTGGTGGTGGCGCCAATACTCTGCATGTTCTGGCTGCTCTTCTTCTCTATACTGAGACTCGGTACGTCCAGCTTCCTGCTTCACTCACCATGGACTATTGCTAAAGAATGCTAAGCAATATGAAGTAATAAGAAACTGTTACCAATTCCTCAGAGTGGGGAAATTCACACTTTCTAATACTCATTATAAATAATATCCATGCACCTTAGCCAATCCACTGGTTTACATGTCTTTGAAACACAATGCAAACTTGGATACATTCTAGACTATATCCTGTGGCATGGGGTATACACTTACAAAAACGTAGCATATCAGTTATAGCTGTGGCACGGTAATGAATGGATTTTATGGAGTGAAATGAATATCTGCATAGCCAATAATCATGTTTAGCAGAAGATTCTGAAACTAATGTTGGTGTCAAATATGCTAATAGCAAATCTTGTATACATGGCTAGTATACATGCACAAACGCTTATATTATATTGCAAATGGGAATTATTATAATTTTTGCATTCCCTGTTGCATACACCCCGTGCTTGAGTAGCACTGTGCAATATACCTTTTGCCCTTTTATTTATGCCATGTTTTTACACTGCCATCACAAGTTCTCTTTCTGTGATCTACTCCATCTAACCAGGTCCAGTTCATTCAATCACTCTGTTCACCTTCGTGTCTCTGCTGTTATGCATCGTCTTCACTTGTTTCCGTTTGTGCCTGAAGAAATTGCAGCCTGATAGACTGACCAGCTACCAGGTCAGTCTCTGAATTATAAAAGATGTATTGCCTCTCTCAACAGTCAGATTTGTGTCATTTTTGTCCACTTGCATGTTCAAGCAGGTATCCCATACGTGGATGTCACTTATGGGATGCGGATGAACATTTCCTAACACAATTTTTGTATATTTCTAGTATTAGTACTTAATTAGTGTCAGGATTGGCTCCAGGTGATGTTGCCAGCTGTAGCCAATCCGGACAGCTGTTAAAAACCTGTGACTCTGCCCCTCTGCAGCGATGGCATTTTTGTTCTCCCCATTATTCCCCCTGTTTTTGGCCATCGTGCCATGTTTCTTTATGTTTTCATAATAAATCCTTGGTTATATTATGTCCCGTCGCTGAGCTTACTTCCCCCGTCAGCTCGCTAACTTGACAATTCGTTTGCATAATTTTTATGCATTGGGTGTAAACTTTTTTTTTTTTTACAGATGTCAGACCAGCCAGCAGAAGGAGTTTTTAGTGAGAATGAAAGGAGCACAACATCTTCCACAGCCGCTGCTAATGTAAATATGCTGAAAAGTTGTTGTATATAGTGGCTAAACAAATATAGAAATGTATAAAATTTGAATTGATATGCCCTAAAATGCTCTGACTAGCATTTCACTGTATGCATTTAAATATTCTCAACTTGCCTGGTTCCCATATTTGTGCACCGTCAAGTATTTAAAATGAATCACATTTGATGAATTTTTGATTGAAAGCTCTAATAATAACAATAATAAAATCTTTTTCTCTGTTTCTACATTACAGCTCTTTATTGCATCTGTATTAATTGAGCCAGAGTTAGGACTGACTCCTATGCCTTCTCCTGCCCACCAAAGCTATGGTGCCATGGGAAACTGCCAGAGTTCTGCCGCTGAGGACGAAGATGATGATGAAGACGAAGACCATCATTCCAAAACCCATGAAACTGAGCTCCAGGACCTCCCAGAGAGCCAGGACCCCTACAGTTCAAGCCCACTCATGGACAGCCCAGTGGGCTACCAGTAACCTTATCACTCTGCTAAGTCAGTTCTTTCCAACAGCTGATCAACCCTGCAAGACTCACATCACTGCTCAGGAAGATGGCCAAGAAAAGACAAAAATGCTGCAGCTTCACCACAGAAACCTCCCAAAAATGTTTTGAAATCAAACCAAACTGCCTCAGAAAGTTCAAACAGGCTTAATGTGTATATGGATTGTCCCACTAAAGGCAGTCTTAGTGATTATTTTAGAGCCGGATACCTATAGTTATGTTTGTATTGAATTTTATTTTGTATTTCAGGTTTGGTCCTGGGTAAAATGAGGTGAATGACAGTGGAGATTATAAAAGAGAGAGAGATTTGATTCATTTTAAGGCTATGGAAATTTCCAGCACAATGATTTATATTTTAAGAAACCCTGTTTTGCAGAGGTAAAACCAAAGTAATGCAAAACATGGAGATTATCCTGCTGCCCCTGCTTGCAAATATTCACAATTACCCAAGGCCCAATTGTCTACTTCAAGGTACAATTTACATAAACATAATGCCTATTATAGCACATAAAATCATTTCCATGGAAAGTTCGTGGAAATTCGTTTTTCGCTGGCCATCTGCACAGAGAGAACAGGACATATGGAGAGCTCTGTCCAACTCTAGACTTCTGACTCAGTCAATATGCCCACCATACAGAAGACGTGGAAGGCTTATTACTAAATCTATAATTATTGATGGACTGTCAATACAATTTCTGTAGTTGTCAGATATGTTTGCTATCATCTCTGTTGATTTCTTTTAAACCAAAAAATTAGACACATTATAATATTATTATTATTATTATTGCTGGTGTAAATGTCGTTAGGTCAGTGAAATCTTGCATTTGCATAAAGTATTACATTAGAAAGTGTCATACTGTTCATACAGTTGTAGCATAGCAAAATATTTTTTTGTGTGAGCATAACCAAGCAGCAGACGTTTAATTCATAACTGTATGACGTTACATGGTACATACCAATATTCCCAGACTTTCATTCTGTTCTGCATGTTATCTGATAGCTTCAGCCCCCACTTTTTTCTTGGTCCATGGCAGTTCAAAGAGCTTCTACACTTGTGAAAATATTGGATGTATTGGAAATGTTTTTATTTTCTCTGTGCTGGTTCTCTACTGTGGTGGGTTGTCTTTGCTGCCTGCAAATTAGGTTTAAAGGAGGGATTAATTTAGGCAAAACTGAATGTAAGCTGAAATATGATTTGAGTTGTGCTCTTCAGCCGTGCCTTGAAGAAAACTTTTTTTTTTCTCTCTCTCTCTCTCTCTCTATCGACAATCCAGCATGGCCTAACATATGCTCCTTTGACTAAGTGCTAAAGGACGGGGAACACTGAGTGACTCTAAAATGTCTCACACAACACCACAGTTTCTATACAGATGCTGAACTGTTCACACACATGCCGACATAATCAAATCTCTCTTGCACCCACGTTCCACATACCTCAACACTTTTGCTAACAGACATTGCCACAGCAACATTGGCATTGCTGCATTAAACTGGGTGATGATACTGAGTCATTGTGGCGTCATACTGACTGTATTTAAAGTTTTCCTTGTGGCTCAAGGTGCCTTGTCATCAGTGTCACTGAGTCAACTACTGTACAGATCTGTCCCCGATGCAACAGTAGCCAAGTTCATTGTACATAGGATAAAATTACTTTCCAAAAATGTCTCTGTGCATTTGTATTTCTCTCTGAAATTGTGAAATCGGTATTTGAAGCAAAGATTTCAAAATCATCATCTATAGGGGTTCTAGGGCGCTGCCCCACCAGTCTCACACGAAGAAGATCACTCCTCAATGCGGGGGATTGGGTTTACGTAGTCCACGTTGAACAGCCAAGTGCCATCTTTCTTCCACACCAAGACCATTGGTATTCAAATGTAGTTTAAAAATGTTCTCTTTCTCATTTAACGCGACCGAAAGGTCATGTGACATATTTCCTGTTCCTTTGGGGTGCAGAAATCTTTACCATAGACTATATAGCTATAACTGGTGCATGTGCACTAGAATCAACTCCAATACAAAGAAAAAAAAAACCTCCAAGGTTACAGCTCGGCTCATGAACCCTGCAGTTCACTGTTGTACTTTGTTTGCAGTTAGTTGTGGAGTTTTTAGCATGGAGAAAACGAATTCTTATTTCATCCGTAAAAAAAGTTCCACTTCACAGAAGAACACCACAAGAAACCAGCAGCAGACCAAGAAACTTCAGAGATTAGCTACACAGGTGAAACAGAAGGTCTTCAAGGCATACATACTGTATTTATAGAATAACATTTTGTTAGGGACTTGTTAAAACATGTTTCAAAATGTGCATGTTTGAAGGAGAGGTGGGCAAAATTTACTAATAAATAATACATTTTTATTTAGTTCAAAGTACTGTGATGTTTAAGAATTGGGCTTTGGCGTACCATATGATGTGTGGTGACGTGGTTAGAGCGCATCTGAAAACTGACTTGCAAAAGTTTGCCCCACCAAAAAAAAATGTTTTTCCAGCCAACACTACTAATCATATGTATATTTAATAGAGATATACTGCACACAGTAAATGTCAGGTCACATGGTATCTGATCTGATTTACACTACATAAAATATCATCTTTGAAATTGGTAATATGTCACAGAAACCAAAACCCTTGAATTAAATGTCATTATTTAACCACATTGCTAGTTGTTAACACAATGGGTGGCCAATACCCTGTTTGCCCATTAACTGATCTGCAACTGGGCCACTGGTACAGTGCAGGCCTGGGTTCCCTTCTGAACCCCAGCTGTCTGAACCTGCTTCCAATGTAATCGCCATGGCCAATCCATGACACGGAGGGATCCATCCAAACAGCCCTGCCATCACCAGCAGCAGCAGGATTCTTATTTGTAGCCAAGCAGAATGGAAGACAGAGACCTTGCATTGATTACCATGGTCAATCCATTCATAGGGATTGGGAAAGAAATACCCCCACCTGCTTTCAGGCCGGGACCTCATCCACAGCCAGGAGGGAGATGAAAGGAAGATGCCAAGCTGTTCCAAGCTTTCATCAACAATTTTCTGGAACAATTTGTCTTTGTCTACCAGGAAAATATCTTCATTGGCTGGACAGCCACATCCAGCATGTCCAAAATCATCTACTATGCCAACACTTCCTTCCTCACGTTCATCATAACTGCCACCAACATCATTATGGACACCCGGCACTGTGAAGCAAATGCACTTTTAGCCATAGCTGACTCCATAACCACACCAATACTGGCTGACATCCAGTCAACAGCAGTCCGTTTTTGAGTGTTTGAGGAGGATGCCTATGAGATGGGATTAGACAGAAAACATCTGTGTAACACCAATATTAGCCCAGCAAGACTTAATCCACCCATTCCTCGTGTTTGGTGGGCATGCTGCCTATCTTCAAACACTGGGACTCCTGCACAAGTGGTGGCTACAACCAGCAACCTTTGTGGCCTTCTGTCCTATCTGTGACTGGGCTGTGACTTCTTCTCCCTCCACAAAAGCCCTGCAGTAGAGTATGTCCAGCTCAGCTCTGTGCATGCACCAAAAAAAATTTCCCCTTCAAGCACATGCACATGCACTAACTACTCCTCACCCTCATATTACCACAGAACCTCAACGTTTCTAAGTAAAACTGAGCAGATTATACTCGACTTGCAGTACAGTCCTCAGCTCTGTGTGTTTGTTTTTCACATATTTTTTGTTGGTCTTGTTACTGGTGTTGTTGATGACAGTAATCCCATCACCAGCCTTTATACGTTTACCATTATTGTGTGGAATATTGCCGGACCATTACACAAATCTTTACTGTGGCGAATGTTCAACAGGGCTGTTTCTGAGAAACGCTTTGAACTGAACATCACAGAAGCCCCCCACACTTACCATTAAGGCTAAGAACCAAGTATACGTTGAATTTACTGTGCTTGAAGTTCAGCATGGAGAGAGCTCTTTCGTTCCCTTTTGAAATTCATGATTCCCTTCCTCCATAAATGTGTGTTACTTCACTTTTTACAACTCTTTGGTTACAAACACCAAAAAGATCTGAACTATACAGCAGAGAACCGTATGGAAATTTCCAAACATTGGAGAATATGTGTTCCCCACAATACAAAAAAGGAGAATACCCATAAAAAACTAATTTGATATACACTTTGATCTTCACAAATATATTAATTTGGATCATAAGACAACCATGTTTTTATTACTGTGGATTTATAACAAGGATTTAGAAGTAGTTTTGGTCTAGTGCTATTAATGAATTTTCTTTGTTTGCAGGAAATTAGTATTGACCTTAAGCTGAAATGTATTTAACAGTAGAGTAAATGTATTCTTTGTATTAATATTAAAGAAAGAGCAGTCCGTTTTAGGGGGATATTGTGTGTGAGGAAGAAACATTTGTGGTGGGTGGTGCTGATGGATGAAGACACAAACAAGTTTGTGTGTGCACGTGTGTACAATTATATATGCATGCTTGCCCCATCCACTTTTGAGTCTTTCAAATCTTTGTCTCCCCCTTTGCGCTCTTTCCAATGCAGACTGATGTTGCCTCTTGCCTCCGTTTTCCTTCTGTGTTCGTACTGTAAGCGAGAGAGAGATGCAGGGATAGAGCGAGACAGTTTAAAAGAATGTCATTTAGACTCAAGCTCTCCACTTCTAGTAATAGAAGGGAGGTATGTGTACTGAAAGTCCTTCAGACCTTTACAGAGGCAAATTTATGTGGCTCCTACCAGCGGAGCTGCTCTAATTTGTCAAACTGCACTAGTAAAAGCAGTATGTCCAATGGATGTGTCAATAACATGGAAACGTAGGTCTCTATTGCCATGGCTCCTAGGCTTGCCTTTGAGAATTCTCTATCCATCTCAGCTTCAACTTCAAGTTGAGCTTTTTTGTAATTTCAGCTACATACATGAAACAAAGTTTCTTCGAAACCTGGTGCTACATGTAACATTTAAAAAAAGTTGTATACTGACATAAATTGCATGTGTGCAACATCGATGACCCAATATCTACATTTTAGGCCAATAATTGGCCAAATAATCAAAGACAGCCTCTGGAAATTTGTTGCTACATATATATTTGGGGCCTTTCACCTTTGACCTGCATCTTTAATGAAGTACGACATGTCTTAATGATGCTTTCTTTGTTAATATATTCATCGTGTTGTAGTCCAGAATACAACATGCAGACTTGTTTTGCTGGAGATTACGGAGCATCAAGTTAGTCTAAGACCACCTATTTGTGTGAGTTCTCATTTAGGAACATCTGCCACATTTTATACCTTCAAATTATTTATTAAGACATAGGAAATTTCGTACACTCTCTAAACAGAAACCTTATTTTTTAATTGCAATATTTGCTGTTATTTCCCCTGCACAGAAAACATTAAAGACACAAACATGTGATAAATCACTTTTCTGCTCTGCAAGAAAAATGGGAATAGTGTGGTAACTATGGATTAGTCAGATCTCGGTACAACAGCACTGAGTGCCAGACAAAACACGCAGCAGAGGCACTTAATGTATGCTGGTGCTCACCTTTCATGCGTCCTCCTGCTGGGAGCAGTGTGTCTGCATACCAAACAGCCTACATGAATCTGCCTCTGCATACAATAAGCCTTGTTGAGTCCACTTTCTGCTTGTGCACAAGCGCAAGCGTGTTTGTGAGGCAATCCTAATTAAAACAAATTTCATTTATCCCTCACATCACACAAACAGCTCCCTAAATCCCTAATAGGGGGATACGGCACCATTTGAGCAATTTGAGCTACATGAATTCCATGTTTGAACAGCATTAAACAAGGGCTTTGAAGCTATCATTGTGATTAAACTGCTCCAATGGAAAAAAATAGTAATGCTGTCTCTAATTTACTCCATTAAATCAGGCTTTCCCACTGCTTTGCACTGTCTCGTGTTGTTACAGAACATGTCAGAAGGGCATTTGTTCTGTTAATATTTCAGACTAATCGGGGGAAATTGAACCGGATCTGCACAGCATTTAACTCCCCCCTATTTACCTCTGTATATTTTGTGACATTTTCCCTCGGTCGCCTCAGCAACCTCTCGATGCGGGTAAGGTGTGCTGCCTATCCTCCGCACCACCATATGCTCAGAGCAGGAGACATGTACCGTGCCAGCAAACATATTTGCTGCCAACTTGGGTTTCCTTTTTCAATCTGGTGTTTTCATTTTGAATTTCAGTTCAGGTGATTTTGTGCAGGAACACTCATCACCCCACACCCCTTCATTTAAACATACAGTGATTAATCCATTAAACCATTACAATGGTTTTACTATGTAAGAACCTTTTGGAGAAACATGAGACACTATATATGTAGTGAAATAACAATTGCAGCATAGAATTTTGAGGTTCTTGACAGTGAAATATGGAAGATATTTTACCTCTATGGATTATAATGTCATTAAATCATTAAATGTAATTAAAAAATCATATTTAGTCAAATTAGGTATAAATTATTGCAATCTCTGTTAGCCTGTACTTAGTCTTCTACTAAGCCTGTACTCTGCATGCTATGGCTGAAAGGGAGTCTGCAGATGTGGTTTGGGACTCAGAGGAAAGGTGATGGTGTGAAGAAATGAAGATTAAGAATGAATTTCTGATATAAAATGCAACCTTTGCTGATTCCAGAAAGCTTCACCAGAACCACTTACAGCTTTGAATATTTTGTAACTTGTGTTGTCATTTGCTACATGTAAATGTTCATATTTACAGAGTACATGGTGTAAATGCAGTTTACAATAGCATATTAAGCTTTCTTATAAATATCACATCTAGAAACAGCTCCTGTAGAGTGACAGTGTTAATATTAATGTGCTGATATTCTGTTTATCACTTTCAGAAGGTAGATGTGAAAGTTGGCCGTATTTAAAATAATTCAGTGACATTTACTAACATTTGCATATGACATTGCATTAAATACACGTGCATGGACCCCCACTGTTGCTATGGGAGGAGGACAGATGGAGATCTCCAAGACAAGCGCAGCTTCATGGCCCATAGTTACCACCACCACCCCCACTGCTTCCCCCAAAGAATAATGCAGCCCACTCTACCTAGACAGCCCTTCACCGCCTTCGAAACAACACTTTTGGTTTCTCGCGTTGCTGAAGAGCTTGACTCCAAAGCGTGCACACACACACAAACACACAAACACACGCACACACACACACCTCTAGAGACACTCTCAGCGTGGATATGAGTGGTTACCATGGTAATGTCTGATTCTCGTTGTTCCAAAACATTGCAGACTTTCTAAAAATAATGTTCTTCTGTTATGGTCCGTTAGCTGTCTGTGTGTTGTCACCATCCTTGCCCTTTTTCTCACTCTACACCTCATATTAAAAATGGATGTTAACAGCAAACATGCAGATGTATTTGAACCCAGAAAAAAGTGACGTCAAGCTCTATCCTTCGGTAATGGTCATGGTCATATTGCATCAAGCATGATGCAAAAGGGGTGGTAATAACTTGGGAGAGTTAATTTTACATCTGTAAAGGGCTGCATTAATCTACATCTGCAAAACACACATACACACACTTGCCAAAATGCTTTCGCTGTCACTGCTGTGACCTCCTTGAAAGCCATCTAGATTATTAAAGTGACTGCAAAAGCAATATTCATGTAATTAAATGGAAAACTATCTCCTCACTTACCAACACTCCAGTTCACTTGAAACATGTGTCTACCCAGCATGCAGAGTGTTGTTTGTTTCCAGGAAAGAGAATTATGCTTGCACAGTCAAGAACCATGGATTCCTAGAAATGCAATGTGACAGTCATATCGTCACAGATGACTTCAAGAACGATCTCCAATCTTTCCGATGAGGACAGTCACATCCCTGCTGCCGCAGGCAGGAAGCAACATTGAACCGAAGTTGCACAATTGTTGTGAAGACAAATGGAGTGTGTTCTAAGTACAATGCTCAGCAAATACAAAGGGAGACAAGACACAGTGACAAATGTACCCTCATTTCTCCAAAAGCAGTGACACGAAATAACCTTTATTTATGTAACGCTAACGAATAGCCTCACAAAACATAGAATATGTGAGAGAATGGTCATCTCTTCTGAAACGTTTAGGTCACAAGCATCACATACTTGCATCCAGTATGACATTTTTTTATTCCTTTTTTGGTTACCCAGGAGCTGGATGAAATCATCGCTGTATCGCTGTAGCAGCTGCACTCATGAGGTAGACATTATAATCACTCTATACTAATTATTCATAATGAACTGCACTAAATGCACAAATACAGTATAGACATGACAGCTGTATAGACTTAATTATGCTACAGTTTGAGCAACATAATCATGAAATAAAGTTTTTTTAAACAATTAAACAGAAAACAGTTAAATATTAAAACATTATTATTATGCGGCCAGCAACCTTTGTTGTGAAACATAATGGACATAATTATTACTTTTCAAGTGACCTTGAGTTACTGTTAGATTTTGTATATTAGTATAATTTATTACCTTGATGTTTACCAATGCCATATGGCTTATTAACTCATTATTTACTATGAATTCACTTTTAATAAGGAGCTTATTAGATATAACAAAAATACTTAGAAATTTGCCAAATGTAATACATTTTTGTTCCAAACAGAACATGTAATGTATACTGAAATAAAAAATGTATACTGAAATAAAAAGGTCAATTATTACCTTGTACCCAAGCGATGATTCTTCACCACATAGCAGCAAATGCGTTCAGAGTTAACTTCAGAGTTCATGTATATAATAAATCTAAATTTCACCTGCCATATTTCAAGTTATGTGGCATTATGAATAATTAACAGGCATGTACTACACAGAAATACAGAATGTTTCCATAAATACTGTAAAGAGATACATAGTCATAGCAGCAAAAAAAGGGTTCATTCGCTTATGTTGTTTTGTCCAGTGGACTACATAAAGAGTATTTACACAAATATATTCATCTATTTTGACTCACAAATAAATTTCCTTAATTAATAAAAATATACCAGGCTGCACGAAAACTCAAAATATAAGAAACATCTTATGCTTTTTGTGTTATGAAATACATACTTCATTGTGGTATATTTACATAATACACACTTCTTATTTGTAAGCCATTTAACAATCTGCAGTATATCTGGGTTTTTTTTGGAGAATAGAGCAAAATTGCTGGATGGCTACGTTATTTGCTTCATTACACGTTGGTAATGAGCAACTCTTGATCTACTCAATACGTTACACCCAAAAGCAATTGACCCTCTATGGAGGTCTCACAGTTGTCACTGCATGGACCAAAATAACAGTCTGTTTTTTAAGTAACAGTCAGTGTAGTCTACTATGGCAAGGAGTGCATGAATTAATTATATTCACTAAAGGTCAAAAATGCACCCAACCACAAGGTGCACAATGATTTCTAACAGTCAGAGAGAGGAGATTAAAAACATTTTTGTGTAACAGTTCTTGTCAATGGCAACGTACAACCCTTTCATTTAAACGTTTTTGAAAAGAAAAAACTGAAAATGTCTCAGGTATCATTATATTATTATATCCCTTATGTATCTACTCATATATGACTAGTGGTTGGAGTTTTGAAATCAATTCAATCCCGTTAGGTAAGAATGCAGGGATCATATTGATCTGTCAAGTCTGCTATTCAGTGTAACCACCCAACCTATCACCGTAATGTCACAAATTTGACCCTCCTCCCTAATCAGCAGTATCTGAAATTTGACTCACAGCAAACAACATCGAAAACATCAGCACAATAATGTCACTGAGGAGGGTACGAGAAGCTTTTATGTACAAAAGGAACTTCTGTCGTCACCATACAACCTGGCATCTTTCTAGGACTGAAAATGTCCAAACCTGAACCTTAAAATATTATTATATGTTCAGTATCCTGCACACTGCAGGACAACTTCATATAATTCCTTATATTATAGATAACATCTTCTCTGCTGACCACTGTGTAATTATTCTTGGTTTCCATTACCAAGCTTGATCAAAATGTTGCAGAGTGGAAAAAAAAACACTTATTCCATTCATGCACAAGCAGCATGTAAGTTGGTCACCCAGAGGCTAGTTGTCCCGCTGTCAGTGAAAGCATCCAAGTGTGAAGGGCCAGCCCACTCAGTCAGCCTTATGCTCTCCGTTCTTGGTCCATCCCCGGCTCATGGCGGCCACAACAATGCTGTACATGTTGAGCCAGGCTTGGTGCAGGGGCGCTGTGTACGCTGAGCCAAGACCACGCTGTAGCATGTAGAGAAGAGACTCCCCAACCAGCTGGAAGAAGTGATTGAACTGCTTATCCAGAGCATCTATTACAAAACTTCTCACTGTAATATTCTGCCTATAGTGAGCTTACGGGCTCATTGATTTTTTTTTTTTTTCGTGTTAATTGAAATGCCTCATTGACACAAAATAACATTAAACATATAACTAAGAATCATAATTACAACTAAGGGGTTGTGATATACTGTTTATTATCCATTACTAAATATGCTTATTCGGTTCTTCAAATAATGACGTTTTTTATGACGACATATCCAGCTGCTTTATGTAAATTGTGCATGATAACTTACAGCAAATGACTGGGTGTTGACCCCAACTGCTTGATGCTTCCTGCCCAGGTTCAAAAGAAAGTCCTCCAAAGTGTGCAGGTCATCAAGGTGACTCACGGCAGCATCAACTACCAACATCACCTGAGGACAAACACTCCCTGTTACTAAGAGAATTTGACTGACATCTGACAGACGGAAGTGAGCAATAGTACATATATTTCTGTTTTATGAGGGGTAATGGCTCCATGTTGAATATACCTTGCTGACGTGCTCCAGGAACTCAGGGCTGGACAGACACTCATTGGTACTCCCACAGTTGGTGCTGTAGTGGAAGAGGCTCAGCAGGGCCGGATCAAGCTCAAACAGTCTAGCACCACACACGCATCGAAACCACACAAGAATTCAGTACATGGCTTCCTGGATATATTTTCACACACCCCCCCCTCCCCCCTCCACTTTGTGGAGCAGACGCTTTGCTTCAAAATAAAGGTTTCCCTGCCTGTCGCCAAGCAACAAGTCAAGCCTCTGGTCTCAGCATTAATGCAACGGATGTGGCAAGAGCGGCAAGAGTTTGTTTTGCCTCAGTTTACCATTAACCACCTAATATCCTACAAATAATGAACGGAAAGTATAAAAATTCTATTCATTCTGCCATTCTTACACAGTAGCATTTAAATGTCTGTACCTCTTTACTCTGATCAACATTTTTTATATGACTGCAAAAAATACAGGTTTTAAAAATAAAAACTATGTAACATATTTGACTTTTTACACCTTCAGGAAGACATAATTGGTGTGATATTCTACTCGTCTGCAAATTAACCTCAAATCAATTGTCCACACGCTGCTCATACAAACCCAAGCAATGTAGGCACACAGGTTCTCTTGTACCCTACCTGGTGAACATGATGATTCCGTGTGGGACTTTGTTCCTCCCAAGGCTCTCCCAGCTTCCTCGGATCAGCTCCTTGTCTTTCAGTGTCAGTTTCTCCATTCTCTCTTGCAGCGTTGTCGTGAAGCCCACTTATGAGATTGCATTAACCTCCCCGCACACAGTCAGATCAAAGTCCTTGATCCCAGCACCCCTAACACTTTTACAGACTCCACCTTGGGGGAAGTCCTCACTTCGGATGCTTCCTGCAAATAAAGTGGAAAGAAATGAGAAGGATGGGTATATGAAAAGTCTACGACTGGTATCAGGTGAAGAATGTGCCCTCTGTCTGTTGTGAGGTGGGTTTTTCCGGATCTAGAGCCACGGTGTGATGTTGTAGGTAGACAGACATACCTTTGCCTTGATGCCTGAGAAATGAGCCCACTCACTGGCTTCCTGCGTGATCTATGTGTGTGTGTGTGTGTGTGTGTGTGTGTGTGTGTGTGTGTGTGTGTGTGTGTGTGTATGTGTTTGTGCATGAGAGAGGGAGCAACGAGTAGCAGCCGTGTTGTTGCGTTCGCTTTCGAACACACACCACTTGCTGTGCATCAGCATGAGAGGCTGCAGTTGTCACTCTGAATACTATCACACGCTATCAGGCATCCTTTTCTCCCTCTCTCTCCCTCTCTCTCTCTATCCCTCTCTCTCCAGGGCACTTCGATCACTGACGAAGGGAGGACAAGGGAGAAGTGGGACCTCTGAAATGTCCCTCAGACCCCGTCAGAGTGCGAATTGCGACGAACCACAGCTCCTCCTGCAGGTGAATTCTGCAAAAACACAGACAGACATACCAAATGAAATCTCAAATGTGGTTGAACTGCAATATGTAAATCAAATATCAACACATACTCACGCATCACCACTAAGCCTGGCTTCCTGAAGGTATCAACAGTGCTGTCCCCTCGAGCCACCCACACAACAGCATTTAAGAGGTGTTACATAATCTTTCTCATGGTAAATTCCCCCTCTGTAGCTGGCTGTAAGATGCTGCAGAATTGTGAGAACACCAATGGATTTCCTAGCAACATACAACAAAGGCATGACCTTCTGCCATTAGCTTTTTTTTTTCCTTGAAAAAAGTAGTTTCAGCCCATATAACCAAAAATTGTGCCTTTTTTTTAACTACTCCATTTTAAGTTAGAATATGTCCATATTTGAACCTTTCACAATAATCATGGTTCAAATACTACATTACTCAAATGCAATTTAGATTACATTTCAGTGATGGAAATAGGGGTTTCAAATCTGTGCTCAGCAGTCCACTCTACAGTCGCAGTGTAATTCACTTTTACAACACTGCACAATCATTGAATCAGGGATGGGGTGGCCACTAGAAGCAAAAACAAGCTAGATAGTTCCTGTGTGGCAAAGAACCTGTCAACACATTCAGTAGCTAAGTCACAAGTAGACCAATTCAACATGTCAATTTGTGGGCTACTGCCATCTTAAACTGATTAAGTTAGTGGACAAAGCCAGTTAATTACACAACCAGTCAAATGTTGCAGACACAGGACTATGAAATAACAGATGGAAGGTTATGTATTGAACAAAAAGGGCAAAAGAGGGCAAAAGCTCTCCAATGTAGGGAGCTTTTGTTGTGATGGCAGCATTTCACACTCTTGGCTTCTCTTGACCCCCTTGATTTTGACAACAGGGATGCCCTGAAGGTTTATTCTGAACACGTATCATTCACTCATGTTAATGAGCATCTCATGAAGTGGCTTTTGATGATGACAATAGTAAACAAAGCAGACATGAAGGTTAAAAGAGGTAAAACAGATTCATCAAACACACATCCATCCTCTTGCATTGGATTATTGTAAATGGCCTCCATTGTAGTGTCCATAATTACCACAGAGTAGGTGCGTACAAATTTTTGACTGGAAAGGGAAATTGACTGGAAACTTCACGCTCCTTGAGTTCCAGTTAAGACCATCACTGACTAGTATAGCTCTGTAGAAGGGTCTCTGTATCTCAGTGTAAGCTCTGTTTTTGTGCCAGTCATTCTTGTCATGATGATGTTACCCTTCTGCTGAGAACTCCACGAGCTTCATTGTATAGTACATAGAAGAAAACAGCTGGTGCACAAAGCACCATTAACATCAAATTACATCAACTGAATATTCAGTTATTAGAAATATTTGATGGTGTAGTATTGTTTTCGCATATCTTTTCTGTAAACTGTTATTCTTAATTTACGGTTTTCAGAGGTTCCCTTATGATGCAGCTGTTATTCAGACTCATGATTGTCACAACATGGGGTCTGTCCTGATCTTCAAAGCAGCACAGCATGTTTCCTTGGTAATTTCAGCCTAGACCACACTGAACACTAAAACAATTTTTGTTGTTTCCATATTATAGATCAGAATATTCTGGAAAATTCATTGTGTCATAATGCATACAATTAATGCCAAGCCCTAAGTGTTCTGTGCCTTGAATGTGACTTACAACTGAAGCACAGCTTGCTGGGTGGTAGAGAAAGGCTCAGTTGCTATGACGACCTCTTTGGAGCCCTTGAACCTCTGTTAGTCAGAGTCGAGGTGAGATCATAGAGGTGTCTGTCACTCAAACTCTATTATCATATGAGAGCGAAGACAGGGTGACACACAAATACACATTTGTGTGTGTCTTCTGTCTCCCAAATGTATAATGGGTAATAAAATGGCCGGAAAAAAGCCAGGGTCATGAATCATCATCATGTAAAGCACTTTTTATTTTAAACTTGATTGCATTTCTCATGTTTGCTGTGGCGACTCATGCACACATGGTGCCACACGACCTTGAATCCAAGACAACCTGCAGTTACAGTAAAACCATGGCAAACAACACTGGAGAAAAAAAAAAAAAAAACAGCAATTCAAAATATTTGCCATGACAGGTTTGGATGACACATCAGCAGCACTACACAAAGAGGCTGTACACATTTACTAAAAGCGTCCAAAATACCACTCGAGCGCATATTCAGAGCGAAGCCTGGCCAGACAGAAAGTCATTTGATGTGGCGCAGGGTTGGGGACACGAGGCTCCCGCTGGTGACAGATAAACACCCAGAACTGTTTACGTTCGCCATCCGTGAGGCTCAGCAAACAGGCGGACCCCAACCGGCGGATCAGAGACATGTAAATTGCAGCTGGCCTCTGTCCCCCCGCCCAGAGGAACCTGCCTTTTTTTCCTCACTGCGGTGTTTGTTTGGCGGACGAAGGCCTTCCTGTGTTGTTCGCTTCTGCGGTAATAATTTGCACCTTGTGTAGCCATGTCCATCATCACCTAGACTTTGTAGTCCCAAAGTTGACAAACGTTGTGTGCCAGTGCAGTTATTTGTGTGCCCTTTCATACTTTATTTAGAAATGTCTGTGGTCAAAAGAGACAAATTCCACAGTCAGCAAAAAAAAAAAAAAAAAAACGGTGTCCTTTATGCCGAATTTAAAAAAGCAAATGGCATTATGTACTGCTTACACAGAACAAATTTCTACAATACAAACAAAAGAGAATTTTCCAATATGTAGTGGAAAATTTGAATTTCATATATTTCCTAAACCTTATTTAGTATGTGTTTTTAAAAGAAATCATACATAAAGTACACCTGGCAAACACCAACACCATAGACCCTTCAACATATCCATTATAGTTATAATTTTATATTTACATTTACATTTACAGCATTTATCAGACGCCCTTATCCAGAGCGACTTACAATCAGTATTACAGGGACAGTCTCCCTGGAGCAATTTAGGGTTAAGTGTCTTGCTCAGGGACACAATGGTAGTAAGTGGGATTCGAACCCGGGTCTTCTGGTTCATAGGCGAGTGTGTTACCCACTAGGCTACTACCACCCGAGATTTAAAACCCTTCCATTGTGCTTTTAACATTTTGCTGAGTCTGTATTTTTGGCAGACCCCACACAGTGCCCCTCATCGGTCACAAAATCTCTCCGCCTTGTTCGGTTTTCACACTTTCTTCGCTTTCCTCTTCGCTGTTCTCTCCACTCTCACCACATCCTCCACTAAATCAGACAGACGGGGTCAGTATACATCCATGTGGTCATTACATCACAGTGCAGCTTGGTTATATATCTGCCAATGAAAGCACTTCTGTCCCTCCAAACATTATATAATAAATATATATCCCTATACCGCCCAGTTTCCTGCTCCCTGTCAGGCAGGGGTATTTTTAACTTAAACTGCGACTTAAAGAGCAGAACTACACTCAAACATGCATGAACAAAAGGCTTAACTAAAAAAGCTAATCTTTATGTAATACATGCACAATGCATAAAGCATAACAACAAATTGTCTGTTTTTTTTCTAGTATAGCTGATTACCTGAGTTCACTGTCACTCCCCATGCTTTGGCTGTGCACCTCCTGGTTGTAGGTGACTGATTTTGGGAGGTCGACTCCCTCTCCTTTGGCCTTCACGAACTCTTCATCCAACCCAACTTGATGCAGTGTGTTTCTGTAACGGCGTTCTGCGTGGGATTTAGCGTTTTTCTGAAAAATGGACCAGAGGGAGGCACAGGCACATAGTGAGCGATAACTAATAGGATATATCATGATATTTTGGACTGAAAAGATATTTTGGACTGTAAATAACTCATTAGTCCTCTGAGTGGCATGTTGCGTATGGTTTTTCACCCGTACCTGCAACAGTTGTTCAAACAAATATGGCCGTGCCGTCACTCTGGCCTTCATTTCCTTTAGCTCTCGCTTGTACTCTCGAACTCTTTGCTGGTCGGCCATCCTGTGTGACAGAACAAACACAAGCAGGGTCACAGGATTCGAGGTCAAACGTGCAGGACTGCGCCCCTGAAAGAGCAAGGGAAGCTTGTTCACCTGTGCTGCTTGAGCTTCTCCTGAAAAATGTCCTTCAGGCTGCTATGTGGGTCCACGGCTTTTGCCCTGAGGGTGACAGCATCTCTCATGTTCTCGGAGTTGATGCGGTGCCTCCTCATCCACTGCGCTTTGCCCCTCTCCTCGGATTCTTTCTCCTCCATTGACTTCCTGCAGGCCAAGAACATCTTCGCCCATTTATGCTCTGCCCTTTTAATCTTAAATATTATTTTTACCGTTACATACAGGCCATTCACTAGCACTGCATATGGTGACATGGATGTTTGACTGTAAGCTCACCTGATAGCTATGCTTCTTTTCCTGGCAGCATCAGTGATGTAGGTGGGAAGGGTGTCCATAGACAGGGATGTCAGGCCCCCGAAAGAGCTACTTCTCTTCAAAGAGACCCCGTCTATGAAATCCTGGTAAATTTAAAAGAGTGAATTTATATTAATAGAGGCCACCATACCTTCCAAAAGTCTCATATATGAAAAAAAAACTCAAGCAGTGTTTCATCAGTGTATTTCACCTAGCTACATTTAACCTTACCACAGATTAACAGACAAACACTTAAACGTGATGATTGCCTCCATGGGGCTTTGGTTTTAATCAAAAATGTCAAGAGTCTTGAGCAACTACAACAGTCACACCCATCTCTGAAGAACATGTTATGTCACCTACATCAGGCCCCGGTTTGATGGTCTAAAAATGTCCAAATAGGTCCTCTACCTGATGTTTCTCCAGGCTGCTGGTCCTCTGCCTTGGAGGAAGAGCAGATGTGCGCAGCTGGAAGGGCTGGCAGCGGGTCGCATCCTTTCTCACTGCCCGCTTCACTGCCTCTCTTTGAAAGGCCTGGTGCAGACGGTCAAAGTCAGGGACCCGGGCATTGGTCTTCGGGTGAAAGGAGGGCCTGACATCGAGAAACGCCAAGGCTTTGTTTTTAGAGCGCTGGCCGCCACGAAATTCCCGCTTCTCTGCAGTGGTCTGCCCTTGGTTGGGAGCAGAGGAGACTTTCAGGGTTTGCTGTATTTTTGGCTGTAACTGAACCTCCTTTCCTGGAATAAAATCACACTTGCGTAAAATGTACTATATGAACAATCCTCATGCATTTTATTTTATTTAAACAATAAATGTTTATAACTATAAGTCACCAAGTCACCAAGGTATAACATGAGTGTATTATTGTGACAATAGAACAGTTTTCGCTTTAATATTCATTCATTGTGGGGGGAAAAAAGATTTTTGGGAAACTCTGGGATTACAGAAAAACATATGACAGTGCAGTGCTGATACCATTATAAAAAATATCACATTTAATATATATTATTTGTCAACAAAGCTATGAATGGTAAGAGTTATAGATAAAAAAAAAAACTTTTGTGCTTTGCACCTGACTTTGGTGAGCTCTTCTTCACACTCCCGTCATCTGTCCCACTGGTCACCCTGCTTTCATTAGTCAGCCTTTTTCTCTTCTCATCCTCTCTCTGCAGGAAACTGAAGGGTCTCTGCATGGACAACAGGTAGTTCTGCCTCTTTTTGTTACCCTCCTGTCTCTGCTGCTCTTTACGTTGGATGATTTCATCATACTGGGCCTGGAAGACCTGGACAGGTGCAGCCGTAGCTCGAAACTGCTTCAAGCACTCAGCTTCATCGTCCTCTTTTCTGTGAAATGTGTGAGTGGGTTGGAAAGCGACTTCTTTTTTTCGAGGTGGAAACACTTGTCGGCACTGGATTGCCTTTGCTTGCAGGTCAGACATCGAGGAAGACCTCCTTGGTCCATAATACCTTGAATTTCAGAAAAGGAAGGAAGATAGCTGAGTGGTAGTAAATATTCCCTTGCTGTGGATAAGACAAGTACTGACATATATGCAGAAATGATTTAATTACAAAGTGTCACAGCTCACCTGTTCTTTATTAATTCACTTAAATATTTGCAGAGAGTGAAAGTCACCTTATGACGCTTCCATTGGCCTCATTGCTGCTCTGATTAAGGCCTTCTGGAGAGCCGTTGCTTTGGGAGCTCCCATCATCCTTGCAGAGCAGTGTCATCTGCAACAGGCGACTCTCCAGGTTGGCCTGGTGTTGTGATAGCTTGTGGCTGGCTTTCAGGACCTCCAAATGCCTCCCCAGAAAAATCTCACCGTTCATTCCTTCACCCATTGAAAAGAGCATGAAAACTGTTCTTCTGCCATTTCCCAGACCTATAGAAGTTACATGAAAAGTGAAAAGGCCCCAAACACAAGAACAAGAGTCACCAATTTATCATAGGAAGAGTATTACCCTGGTCCACATATTTTATTACAAATTTTATATGACCTTCACAATGCAGTGCACAATTAAGACAATTGTGCAGGAGGTCTATCCAGCATTCTTGCGCATTCATTCTTATTTAAAAGCAATATAGATATATACACGTATACACGTGTATTAATAATACGTTATTAATAATAGTATTATAGTATAATGTATGTGGTCGATTTAAAATGTTTCTGCAAGCAAATACATTCGAATTTCTTTATATATTAACAGATCGATCGTGCTGAGAGAAGCAGAGCATACATCTGTTGCCGTGGTAACCAAACCAAACCTGCTGCTGCCACCATGTTCGATGGAAACGCCACCAAAGAGGAAAAGCCACGAAGATCTGAACGCATGTGTGCAAAGCATGGTGTCGAAACGTAAACAGAAACGAAACGGATTCGGTAAAGTAACCTCGGTCTCGGCGCACCTACGGACGACGGCGCTCCGACGTTCTCCCGGCCCTGTGCCTTCTGATCCCATTATTCTGAGACGACATGATTCTCAGCAAGGCGACGGTCCTCGGAATGAAAGATCACGCTTTTTGGTGCTTGCTCTGCGTCGCTGGACCCGCACAAACCACGACCTCGTCGAAAAACACACCCCCTTCCCACATGATACCTTTGTCTGTGGCCTTTAAAATCTCATCTTTGACAGGATCACCAGCCGGTTGTTCGATCTCCATACGCAACAACGTACAAATGAATAATCAGAACGCAGCTTCTAAGAGACATACTGATTTTTTATCACTAAATAAATAAACACTACGTATAAAATAAAACCAGTAGGCATAGAAAACGAGGTGAATTAAGTAAGAACGCAGGATAAAGTGCATTCATCCTATTGAACTTTTTGGCCGCTCCTCCTTGCCGATAGGTGGCGCAGAGGCACCGATGCTGCGAAGCGCGACGTTCACGCTTGTAGCGAAGAAGAGCCAAATACGTCAAGGCGGGGCGCTTTTTTTAACCTTTCTTCTCTTTTAAAATGTGAATTTTCTTACCAAATTATAATTGGAGTTGTTTGTATTTGGCGTTGTTTTACCCTTCAGACCAGTGGGTTAAATTGAGTTTTAGTTGCCATTGGTTTGTTGTGACGGGATGCGTGTTGAATCTGCGCGTGACATAATATAACATGGCCGGATAAAGTTGATAACAGGACGCGTTCAAGGAGACTCTGTCGAGCATTCCGCGCTTCATTCAGGAAAATGTACGCTCTGGTCAAAGCCAAGTCTGCCGTGAGCTGCATCGGTCTCCACGGAGCTCGGCTCCTCCGCTGGAACTTCTCGAGTTGTGCGGACGCCGAAAATGACGTTTACGACGTGGTGATATCAGGAGGAGGCATGGTGGGGACTGCAATGGCCTGTTCCTTAGGTGAGTCCCCGTTGAAAGATGCCGTGCTCCCTCAAAAAAAAAAAAAAAAACGCTGTGTAGTCAGGGCTTCAAAGGGTCAAGTTAAATGGTCCTCACTTTCCCTGACCCCATCCTTCCCCACATAAAGGTGAAGCCGTCATTTTGTCTGAGGCAGCGAATAAACTATGTCCTCGCAACGTTAGTCTGCAATTGCGGCTTTTGGGTGAATTTACAATTTATGCTTTACTCCGAATTGCTAAAATAAGTAGGGTACAATTAACATGCAGCAAGTGGAATTTCGTGTTCGCATGGTACCAGGATGCCTGACTGCAGGGCATTCACTGGCAACCGTCCAATTTCTCTGGAAACATGCAGCATTGACTGTGAATGTACGAATGGTATGTGTTGGGGGTTTTCATTGGCTTTCTTTCTTGTACAGGAATGGATCCAAACTTGGAGGGGAAGAAGATCCTTCTGCTTGAAGCAGGCCATAAGAAGGAGATGGACCAGGTTCCAGAGGCCTACAGCACACGCGTCAGCTCCATCAGCCCCGGTTCATCAAACCTTCTCAGCGGTACCATATAGTCACGCATCATTTTAAAATGTGGCCCGGTTGTCAGTAGAGCCTTGATAGTGATATGGCAATTTAATTTTAATCAAAGCACCATCAGAAGATTAAAATATTTTATCAATGCTTACAATTGTTTACTGTGCCCACCTATAGTCCATAAATCCTCAATAATAAAACCCTGACAAAAGGATAAAAAATTTCCCATTCATATGACTGAAAATTTTACTTCAGTTTAGTACATTGCAAAGTAGTCTTGATTTCAAGAAGGTGCGTAAATAATCATAGGACAATCTTTGTCCCCCTCGTTCAAGTTTGAGGAAGGTCACCTGCTTTGAGAAGAAAGCAGGATGCTTGTGTCATTGATCACACACATACATAGCTGTGAATTCTCTGAATGGGCTTGTCATGTTGTGTTGTGTATTTGGTCTATTTGAACCTGGGTGATGTGCATGTCAGGCCCAAATGAGAATGTATACAGGAATGTAAGGGTTATGTCTAATCAAAGGACACAGAGCAGGAAAAAGAAAATCTGCTCCAATGATAGCATCCCTGTTATGGTGTCTGCACCCTGTAATCATGCCTGAGAGGTACAGGTTGTGCAAAAAAGATTCCCTGAAAGTAGGTCAGAGGTACGTACTGTCATCTAGCTTGTGGCTTAATAAGGGATCATAAATGTGTATCTGTGCACATGTGTGTCTGTCAGAATGTGGACAGGCATGGGTGTGTGTGTGTGAGTGTGAGAAAGAGAAATGACCTGTGCAATTTCTTAGTTTATCATTGGTTTGGTTTGAATTTTAAGATTAATAGCTGTATTAACAATTATCAGGATTTTGCTTTTGAGGCAGTGTCTTTTCGTTTTATATATATATTTTTTTAATTCTGGCATGTGATTCTACTTTTTTTACATTTCTTTCAAGAACAAAAAAAATCTTGTTCAGCAGGATCAACAGTACTTTATCCTAACCTAATGTGACATTGCTCATTTTCTCTGAACAACACAAGAACATTTTTTTGACCTATCAGTAACTTTGTGTTTTGCAATAACCAATGCTGTTGAATTAATGTACATTATTTTGACAAAATATGGGACATTTTCCCCCCTAGGTCTTGGAGCCTGGGATCATATTTTGAACCTAAGATGCAAGCCTTATCAAAAAATGCAGGTTGGTTTGGCTTTAACCTTTGACTTTTGTGCACATAGTAAAACTGGGCTCTTTGAAAATTTGTCTCAGATCGTTAAAATCAATAAAGCTAAAAGGCTGTTCTGAGTGGTGAGTTCTAGATACATTTTGTATGAACTTGCATAGATGTTCATACAAAATGTAGACAGTGCTGTTTTAAAGCTTGTTTTTTTTTTCAGTTTAGTAATAAGTAGTAATAAGTCCACAAACCCAGTGGCTGTTTAATTGCTTGTGTTAAAAACTGGATTTGGGAAATGAACCATTGCCAAACCCAGCATAGAGTTTGTCTTGCCATGGATAAACTCCAGTTCCCCACAGCCTTTGAAGCTAAAAGATAAATTAAAGAAATGATAACCCCTGGTGAAGAGACATTCTGGTTAAGTTCGTTTATTTATTAGAATGGGATCTTAAATGCGGCACTCATAAATCTCAGCGGCCGTTTCAAATAGGCACTCTTGCCATGTGACCTTTTAATTAGGAAGATTCATGTGAATAACAGCAGGGCAGCATGGATGTCAGCTGTAAACCGTCCCTTGCGGACTGCACCGCTGCGGACGTGGTATGGGTCCTTCCTGTCAGATGTGGCCATTATGTGCCCAAAAAGAAATCCTGTGGTTTTTTTGGGCACAGAAGGATGTCATCATAAAATTTTGCGTGTTGTTACACCTCATGCCAATATACATTTTCTCTCTCCATCTCTGTGAGTGTGTCTAAACAAGGGACAGAATTGCAGTGCCCCAAGATTGGCTTAACAAGGTTTCTTGTCGGCCTCCAATTAAGCTTCGGTGGTTTTGGAGGGAAAAGTGAAAAGCGGGTTTGCGAAATGCCACGTACTATACTCAATGTTTTAAAACATTTGGAGGTTCTTTGATGAGTTATCAGTTTTGCCATTCAGCTAAGTGGTGTGTTCACGTGTTGGGTATCCTGGCAACAGACAGGTCATGTAAAAAAAAAAAAGAAAAAAAAAATGTTAATTTGCTGCTGGCTGGCACTGCATAGCAACAGCCTGCAGTATAAGTGTTTGTTTTTTGTATTGGGAAAAAAACCTTTTTGAGGCTGGTTATATTGTAAAGATGCAGAAGAAAACCCCACCGCCATTAGTGGCTGCAACAAGGGACCAAACACAGCAACTTTATGGAAGCTGCTTCCCTTGACAGATAGGATCTGTCACCATAGTTACAAGCACTTCAAGTTTCCCCAAAAAGCACATCACTGGCCATATCAGGCTTGTACTTAAACCCAACATGGTTTTTGAGCCTGGAGAAGGTCTTCTGCAAAACAAAACAAACACATGTGAATCTCTCCCCTGTAATGTTCATGTGTTTTGTTATTTGTTATTTGCACAGCTAAAAATACAGCCATAAATCCACATAAAGTATGGTATTTCATATTGCCTGCCTGCCTCAGTGAGCCTTCCAAGTCAAGCATGGAACCAGAAGGGTGTTGGTGGCCTTTTGCAGGACTCAGTTTGAAGTTTGGTTTTCAGGCCCAGGCCAAACTCTTGAATGATGCCGATTCACTTTGATGTGTTCCTCTCGTTTGGAGAAGCCTGAGCCTTTTTGGAAGTCTAAAAATAGGACCTGTGTAGTATGTTTAAGGGTTGAGTTGTAAACCGCAGGAATAATTGAGCCCTTCCCTTAGGTCTGGGATGCCTGCTCAGATGCACTCATCACGTTCGATAAGGAGAATCTGCACGACGAGATGGCCTACATCGTGGAGAACGACGTCATTGTGGCTGCCCTCACCAAACAGCTGCAGACTCTGACTGGTAAATTTCTTATATTTGAATAAAAAGTTCAATAAAAAACTATGAACATTTTTGTTAAGGTTTTCAACCCTCCAAAATTCTCCCACACTACTCCATTGCTTTGTGAACTTTGACTAGATGTTTACTAAATATCTTCAAACGGAAGCTAAAAACCTTCCTTTTGTGAAATATTTCAATAGAAAGTGAAGTGATTGTCACACGTGATACACAGCAGCGCAGCACACAGTGCACAAAGTGAAATTTGTCCTCTGCATTTAACCCATCACCCTGAGTGAGCAGTGGGGAGCCATGACAAGCGCCCGGGGAGCAGTGTGTGGGGAAGGTGCTTTGCTCAGTGGCACCTCAGTTGCACCTTGGCGGATCGGGATTCGAACCAGCAACCTTCTGATTACGGGGCCGCTTCCTTAACCGCTAGGCCACCACTGCCCGCATAGAGCAAAATAGAGCAAAATAGAATAAATTGATCATAAGTGTCTCCCAAATGCTGTAAATATTAAAGCTCAGCAAACTTAAATACTTAGTCACTTCAACTACACAAACCCCAGTCTACCCCCTGAAGACTTGCTAACTGTCCTAGAACAATTTTCAAAACTCACATCAGATGAAATATTCCAGATCATATCTAGGGTGGAAGTAGCCTAGTGGGTAACACACTCGCCTATGAACCTGAAGACCCAGGTTCAAACCCCACTTACTACCATTGTGTCCCTGAGCAAGACACTTAACCCTAAGTTGCTCCAATGGGGGACTGTCCCTGTAACTACTTATTGTAAGTCGCTCTGGATAAGGGCATCTGATAAATGCTGTAAATGTAAATGTAAATATCTACAGGCAATCCAACCACCTCTCCACTGGATCCAATTCCCTTCCATAATACTCTAAATGATCTCTCTTGACCTTATCTCCTTCATTTCTCATGTCATAAATGGTTCAATTAAATCTATTCATGTACCATCTGTCTTTATAACAGCCAGTGTACTTCCAGTCCTTGAGAACATCCTCCTAGATCCCAACCAGTCTGGCTTCATTGTACAGAGACAGTGCTTCTTGCTGTTTCTGAGAAGCTACAGGCAGCCAGATCAGCAAAACTCATCTGTTCTTATTCTCCTTGATCTCTCTACAGCATTTGATACAGTTAACCATAAGACTCCTTTCCATCTTTAAGGGTCTTGGAATTTGGAGCTCAGCATTAAAATGGTTTGCTTCCTACCTTGATGAGTGGTCTTACCGAGTCACTTGGAAATGATCCATATCTGCTTCATGCAGACTCTCCACTGGTGTCAGTAACGGATGGGTACTCAGTCCCCTCCTTTTTTCCATCTTCACAAGATCACTTGGTGAGGTAATTTCCTCACATGGGTTATCCTATCACTGCTATGCCAATGATATACAAATCATCTTCTCTTTTTCTCCCTCAGATATACATGCCGCTTCCAAAATCTCTGCATGTCTAACTGGCATTTCATCTGTGCAGCCCATCATCGAAAACTCAATCTCACCAAAACAGAACTAATATTCATTCCAGCATATTTTTCCCCCCACATCAGGATCTTGCTATTTACCTGATCGACTTTCAGATCTCTCCTTCAACTGCACTCAACTTTGGAGTAACTATAGACCGCAAACTCTTCTTCTCAACTCTCATCACCAGACTTTCCTGCTCATGTAGATTCCTTCTCTACAATATTAGACAGATCCGCCCTATATATATTACACAGGCCACCCTGATACTTGTTCTATCTCTAGTATTCTTAGGACTGGATTTCAGTAACTCCATTCTAGTTGGTCTACCTGTGAATGCCATCCGGCTTCTGCAACTAATACAGGTTTTCAACCTTCCCAATCCTCTTACACCACCCCACTGCTACACTCAGTCCACTGGCTCTCAGTAGCTGCCCACATCAGATTC